>NC_141761.1:76511498-76853245 GCF_982258835.1 Parasteatoda tepidariorum
TCATCTTTATCAATATTAATTAATTTCAATGTAATAACTGTTTCAAATAACAAATATCAGTTTTTAAAATATAAACATTAAATTCAAAACAGAAATGCATAACTTTATGCATTCTGTTTAAGCGCCATATTTTATTAAGAAGTAACTACATGCATTCCCACAAATGGAATATTTTTAATTAATTAAAATACGAATAACCGAATCTAAATTCATATAAATCACACAGAGCATCACCTTTTCAAAACAGAGTTAAAATTGACTTAGTTCTCTTAATTAATTACAATCTATTGTAATCTAACGTAAACGAAACTAAATACAATTCTTAAATGCATTTATATTGAAAAAATTATTTGTTTCTATACAAGCAAGAAAATTATGCAAAGATCATGAAATTCGATTCCATAAAGCATATAAAAAAATATTCGTAAACTAACTACACGAAGATAAAAGAAAAATGTTAAATATTTCATTAATTTTCTCAAATATTTAGTTTTTGATCATCGCTTATAATATAATGAGCCCAAATATTTTTTGTACTACGTAATTTTATCATATCTATAATATTTCCGTTAAAAGTAAAACTAATGATGTTTTCCAATTTTCTTATTAATATGGTAAATGATATAATAAAGATATATGAAACAGCATGCGGCAAGCAGTAATAAAAAAATATTTATGTTCATCATAATAGTGTATAAAAGCACACAGCTCATTATTGTTATTAAACTTTGATTCTTTACTTGATACTAACAATAAAAATAAAACAGTCTCCAGTTTCGAGAATCACTTAGTCTCAAAAAGTACGAGTTTTAGATAAATATACTTAAAAAGATTATTTATCAACTCCATTTTTTCGTTTTCGTTTCTCAACATTAGTAATAAAGAAAATTAAGACCTTATAATAAAAAGATAATATCAGCTACTTGTTAACGACTATTTGTATAATTAGATCATATAAAAAAAGATTTCTGAAAGGAAAAGTAATATAAAAAGTAAGAACGTAAATTCGGTTATTATTAGTTATATTTTGGGAATGAGTTGGGATCAGTTAATGAAAAGAAAAATGCATTGTTACATTTTTATTTTTATTTTTTATTGCACTATTAGGAAAAACAGATTCTGGTAGGAAATATTTAATGCTTAAAAATGTGGAACACTCTCAAATTATGATTTCTGGAGAATTCGAGTGAGTCAGCTCCTGAGGAGGGGGGCTGGGAATGACTGGAGGTATCAAATGTCTGGAGGAAATTAATTAAATCTCATCCATGAATTAAGAAAGATGAAATCTTATCTAGATGTTATCAATGATCAAATCGATTGCAAAATACCAAATACTTTCCATTATCATTTCATGAAAAGGATTCCATTAACCAATTACATAATTTAGAATACTTAATAATTTGAGATAGTTCCTAGAATTCTCTTCGGTTAAGTCGTATAGTAAATTAATATGCTATATTTGTAAAGATAATTCAATGCTGTTTTGCTAAGTTTTGTACGCATTTAGTCAGCGCTATCTATGCTAATAATGGCAAATGCGAAATTGATAAAAAAAAAAGAAAATCTACAGTTTTTTGGAAAATGAAATGGTTGATTATCTTGTTTTCCACATTTGATAATATTTCATTGTTTTGATGGAAACATATTTCAAAAATTCAGAATTATACGTAGTACTTTCATCCAATTAAAAGAAATTTCCTCGTATCTTCAATATTTTAAAAAGTTAAATAATTTGCATATTTAAGCAGTTTCTTTTCTCTTTTTAAATTCAATTCTTTTGATAATTCTTTTCCTTAGAAAAGTACACAGTAAAAAATTTCAGATCAAATTACGCTAAAAAGCATAATTGGAATAGTACACTGTAAAAGTCAAGTAAAATCCATTTTTACCAGAAAATGTTACAAAACAAAAAAATCTACCTTACAGCCACTGATCCACTCTAGTTAAAAATATTAGTGTAAAAATTACGGTAAAATTGATTTTACTTATGATGTACCAAAAATGATGTACTTAGAACCGTTAATTGATCTGGAATTTTTTACAGATTATATATAGTTAGAAACTAAAGCTTTTCTTCGTATTTACCGAAGATTCGTATTCGAATTTACAGCTGAGATTATGATTTATTTAATATTCTTTAAAATTTCATATGTTTATTAGCTTTATACTCATTTTATAATACCAAGGAAAAGGCTTTCAGAAATCTGTTCAACCAATTAACAGTACATTTTACGGCTAAGAACAATTCTTTACCTTTACGATTTTGAAACCGTTTATAACTGGTAGGGTAAAAAAAACGTGAAATCAAAACTAAAATTGTAAAATTGATTTTACTTATGATGTACCAAAAATGCTGTACTTAGAACCGTTAATTGATACGGTTACAGATTATATATAGTTAGAAACTAAAGCTTTTCTTCGTATTTACCGAAGATTCGTATTCGAATTTACAGATGAGATTATGATTTATTTATTATTCTTTAAAATTTCATATGTTTATTAGCTTTATACTCATTTTATAATACCGAGGAAAAGGCTTTCAGAAATCTGTTCAACCAATTAACAATACATTTTACGGCTAAGAACAATTCTTTACCTTTACGATTTTGAAACCGTTTATAACTGGTAGGGTAAAAAAAACGTGAAATCAAAACTAAAATTGTAAAATTGATTTTACTTATGATGTACCAAAAATGCTGTACTTAGAACCGTTAATTGATACGGTTACAGATTATATATAGTTAGAAACTAAAGCTTTTCTTCGTATTTACCGAAGATTCGTATTCGAATTTACAGCTGAGATTATGATTTATTTAATATTCTTTAAAATTTCATATGTTTATTAGCTTTATACTCATTTTATAATACCAAGGAAAAGGCTTTCAGAAATCTGTTCAACCAATTAACAGTACATTTTACGGCTAAGAACAATTCTTTACCTTTACGATTTTGAAACCGTTTATAACTGGTAGGGTAAAAAAAACGTGAAATCAAAACTAAAATTGTAAAATTGATTTTACTTATGATGTACCAAAAATGCTGTACTTAGAACCGTTAATTGATCCGGAATTTTTTACAGATTATATATAGTTAGAAACTGAAGCTTTTCTTCGTATTTACCGAAGATTTGTATTCAAATTTACAGCTGAGATTATGATTTATTTAATATTCTTTAAAATTTCATATGTTTATTAGCTTTATACTCATTTTATAATACCGAGGAAAAGGCTTTCAGAAATCTGTTCAACCAATTAACAATACATTTTACGGCTAAGAACAATTCTTTACCTTTACGATTTTGAAACCGTTTATAACTGGTAGGGTAAAAAAAACGTGAAATCAAAACTAAAATTGTAAAATTGATTTTACTTATGATGTACCAAAAATGCTGTACTTAGAACCGTTAATTGATACGGTTACAGATTATATATAGTTAGAAACTAAAGCTTTTCTTCGTATTTACCGAAGATTCGTATTCGAATTTACAGCTGAGATTATGATTTATTTAATATTCTTTAAAATTTCATATGTTTATTAGCTTTATACTCATTTTATAATACCAAGGAAAAGGCTTTCAGAAATCTGTTCAACCAATTAACAGTACATTTTACGGCTAAGAACAATTCTTTACCTTTACGATTTTGAAACCGTTTATAACTGGTAGGGTAAAAAAAACGTGAAATCAAAACTAAAATTGTAAAATTGATTTTACTTATGATGTACCAAAAATGCTGTACTTAGAACCGTTAATTGATCCGGTTACAGATTATATATAGTTAGAAACTAAAGCTTTTCTTCGTATTTACCGAAGATTCGTATTCGAATTTACAGCTGAGATTATGATTTATTTATTATTCTTTAAAATTTCATATGTTTATTAGCTTTATACTCATTTTATAATACCGAGGAAAAGGCTTTCCGAAATCTGTTCAACCAATTAACAGTACATTTTACGGCTAAGAGCAATTATTTACCTTTACGATTTTGAAACCGTTTATAACTAGTAGGGTAAAAAAAAAGTGAAATCAAAACTACATAGTTTTCCAAACTTTTCAAATAGCATGGTTTTGAAACTGTAAAAATAAAATATAACTGGACATTAGAGTTAGTTTTTGGTTGAGTTGTGTTTTGTCAAATGAATAGTTGAATGTAGCTTATTTAGTTATCTAGTGATATCATCTA
Organism: Parasteatoda tepidariorum; assembly: GCF_982258835.1. Taxonomy (NCBI): domain Eukaryota; kingdom Metazoa; phylum Arthropoda; class Arachnida; order Araneae; family Theridiidae; genus Parasteatoda; species Parasteatoda tepidariorum. The sequence continues at coordinate 76,515,681 of NC_141761.1, forward strand.
GCGTGAGAGATGGGAACTTTATGTGTGAAGTAGCTCTAGTGTGCTGCCAACTACGCGTGAATGAGAGTTTCGTATTTAAAGCTCAGGATCACTAACTGCTTACTTATTTCAAATTAAATAAAATAGAACAGCATGAACATTTTTATTTCTAAAGAAAAGTAAGATTTATATTATTGAGAAAAAACAAGTGTCACTAAAGCTAAGTTGCTTACTAAAATTTGAACACAAATTTATATTATTATCTTCTTCATTTGTAATAAACTTAAATGCATTACTCTTTCTAGAAGTACGTTATTCTATTTTCGTTTTAAACAAAGCACTTAAGTCAATTTACCGTAAACAAGTTTTAATAATATAAATATTTATTTTTTAAATGATAAATTTACAAACAGTTCTTGTGATATTTAGAAAAATACTTCTTTTCCTTTTTTAAAATTATTCTTTTTTTTTTATCTGGAAGAACGAACTATTAAACAGCTTATTCAAATTCTCTAGGTGTTTGTCAGTGAAATATGTTCCGAAATACTTCATTATTAATATTTTAGTTCAAAAATGATCTTAATCATTAAAATTAGATAAAAATAAATATTTCTTAATTATCATCAAAACATTTTAATACGTAGAAAAGCATCAAAGAAATTGAAATTCAGTTCGAAAGAAAATAATTAAATACCACAAAAAATTTTAAAAATTTTGAAATAAATAAAACCATACGATTTCATTAAATTATTAAATCTTTTTCTTTATCGCTTTTACTCTTTCTTTTCAGCTATGAAATTTAGAAATTTTATATTCCTTAAAAATTTTAAATTTTTTTGCTGTGCCATATGTTTTAGCATATTATTTATTACTTTAAACAATTTTCATTACGATGAATGCTTACACCAATGCACTTTCATTAATAAAGCTTTAAAATTTTTGAATTTTTTTCCATATTCTGTATTTTTAGAGCATGACATTATGGATTCATGTCACTTTTGTCGAATCTCAAATTCTCAAACATTTGAAGAATCAACTTCATCGTGGATATTAAATCTCAGGGCTTACTGAGAGTTCCTCCAAAAACTAATATCTAACTTTCAAACCGGATGCATTGTATGTCAAAGTGATTTCGAAGTTAGTGCACTCATTTGTCAACCACTTATATTTTGAATATTAATATCTAAAAAATTAAGCATTCAACCTAACATTGTTATCAAAATTATTTTCCTCAGTTACGATAATTACTGAATTTTAGCGAAATGATATCGTCAAAAATAAAAAAGATAGCCATTTTTAACAATTGATAACTGAAGAGAAACGATAAACAATTTTAAAAAATAATCTCGTCAACTCTATTGAACGATGTGTAGCATTTAATTTAATGCTTTTAATTAAATATATTTCCTTAAATAAGATAGTAATCCCCTCATTTTGACGAAATGTTTACTCGACAAATTCCTTAAGAAAATGTTTAATGAAAAATGAAGCGTATCCTTTTCTTACCGTTAACAGCTGATAAGAAAAAAGTGCCTTAAAAACTACACTTTTTTTAAAAAAAAATCTCAGATAAGCAAGTTTATTTAGTTTTGAAACATAAAATTACAAAAAGAATCGCAAAAGAACTCTTAAATCCTCTAAATTTTAAAACTCTGCTGAATAATACAGCTAGAAAAAGGCTTTTTTTTTATTTTCTCTACAAAAAAAGATTTTAAAAAAATCTGTGACAAATTAACAAATTTTGACAAATTAAGTCTGAGCAAGTAAAAGAAAAACTCTTTTTCTCGATTGTTTCGGTGGATTATTTGTTCTTTCATACGAACTTTTTACTTGTAACTAAAACTTAGGCAGCTTAATAAAACAATGCTAGGTGACATATTATGTAAAAGTGCTTTGCATTTTAATTCAGGGATTTTTGAGTGTAGCAAGCTTGTGCCTTAAGACGTCTACTCAATTCAACGGCAGTAAATAAAAAGTCTTTCAAGATCTATACAATATAATTATATTGTATCAAAGGAAATTTTAATTTATTTCCGTTTTTCGAATTTTATAACTATTAAAAAAGTTATTTTAAAAATTGTTTAATCCTATTTAACTAACCATATTTTTCTGACAATTTGCAAAAAAAAAAACACTTTGCTGACATAAAAGATAAATAATATATTTTAAATTACCTAATATATATTCTACAAGCAAAACTTAAAATATTTACTGCATTACCAAATTTCGTCACATTTCGTAGATTTTTCCATATTCCGATAGTTTGAGCCATATTTTTTTTTACTCCGTGTAAATATTCCTGTAAATATTTCTATTCACGAAATAATGATTATTTTTATTATTTTTCTTCATTCTGATGAAAATTCAGCTATTTTGAGTAGCTAAAACTGAAAATAAAACAAAATTTTGTAAAGACACCAATTTAAAGTTTTTTTATGACACCAGAATCAATTATATAATAATAAGATGTATACTATTCAATTTATTTCAAATTTATGAAGTTTCAGCAAAAACAATTTCATCTCATTTCTTACTCTATTAGGTTTGAGAGCAAAATAAGAAGGTGCAAATTTTAAACTTATTAGTTTTTAGTTATCAAACTTCCTTTTATTAAAAAAATTGATTGTTAAATGAAATCAGAATTAAACGAAACTTACAATTAAAATGATCACTGTTTGTAAAATTGGAGCTATATTTGGCTTTCAGAAATTAGCTAATTTGTAAAAGAAAAGAAGAAGGCGTGAAGACACTTTTTTGAAAGATGTCAATTTCAATAGTTAAGCATGTCACTTGGTTAAAATGTTATTTTAAAGTCATCACGTTCGAAATTCCGCAACAGTTTTATGTTACTAAACGCACTTTGCTTATTCATAACAACATAAATATTTAAAGTTTTCAAAATATCTGTCAATTTTCTGAAAAGATTGCATGTTTTTAAATATTCAGAAGTAAGAAATTTGCTTGAAAATAACTTTTAATCTAAGACAACTTAACAGTCTTTTTTAATCAACCTATTTTTTTTATCTCAAACTGTATTAAATAGTTTAAGAATTAAATATTTTTTTATTACTTTTTTAATAATTCTTAGGATAAAATTTTTGTAATCATAACAGCAATACAATATACAATCACCATTATTTTTATCAATATACAATTTTACTACTTATAATCATTATTAATATTGCGAATATACAATCACCATTATTTTTATCAATATACAATTCTACTACTTATAATCATTATTAATATTGCGAAACTATCCGTATACTGAGAAAAAGCATGGTAAAAACTACCAGAAAATGTTAAAATTTCTCACTTTTCTGGTTTTATGGGAACACCAAAAAGGTTGAGTAATTTTCACCGAAGCGCTCGGTAAGGACTTTCGTAAAATTAACAATAAAATACAATTTTATAATAATTGGTAAAATTTGGTAAATGAGTTAAAATTCGGTAGTTTCATCATGAAACGTAAAAGCATTGCATGAAAACCATTTTTTTGCTTCAATTGACTTTTTATTTAAGATATTTTTACTAAGTACGTTGTAATAAATACTGTAATTTAAAAAACCAGAACCTCCGGTGAACAGTAAAAGTACCAATTTATCATTTGAATAACGAATATTTGGGTTTCTTCTATCAGAATAATCTTTCATTTTACAAAAAAATGTCATTACCAAACATTATGTGGTTATTTTACCAGAATTTTTTCCTGTGTACAAGGAGCATTTTTGAAAGATCTTTTTTTCTTTAATTGTTGAAAATTTCTTAAGCCTTTGCATAAAAATAAATTGTTCTTTGCTCAACACATAAATGTCACAAATTTTTTTTTCAAAAAATCCTTGTTACATTTTTACAAACATCGTTAAATTTGTTTAAATTTTTGAAATTAGAATACTTCCGAGAGATATTTATGCTTCATTTTTATATCGATTAGTCAGTCAGTAGTAATATCTGTATAATTACTAATTTTTAATTCTATTCTACAATACTTACTTTCTCTTATCCATTAGATGCCTTCTTTTGTTTAACAATGATGGAAGACAAAAAGAAAATATATCATCAATTTAATATTATTTAACGAAAAGGTTTATTTCATATTTTTCATCATTAAAGCAAATTATGTAGAAAAAGGGATTTTTAAGCTAATGGATGTAATAAATAGTATCAAATTTGCACAAAAAATATTCTTAAATTTATAGTTAAAAATATTCGAAACCATACACCCAGACAAGTCAATGCGGCACTTTTTATTTTATATTTCATGTTTTTTTCTTCTTTGATGGAAATAATTTTAAAAAGCCCATCATTAGAATAATTTTAGAAAAATAAATATTAATTTAAGAACAATGCTAAGAAAGTTTAATTTTCAAGTTTTATAATAATAATATTTGCTCAATGCTGTGAGAGAAATTTCTTTGTTAAAATATATCGAAATTGTTTGCTTTGCAAATGAAAAAGTCATATTTTGTAACCTTTATTTCTAAATATGAAATTAGTTTTGTGTCATAAAACTGATAATGTTTAAGAAAAATGCTAGAAAATATATTCTGGTAAAATAGTTTTACGAAATATAATATACTTTCCCCTTTGCAAAGTTATTAAAAAGATTTAAGTTAGAAATTACTACACAACACGAATTATATTTGAAACACATAAATGACATTGATTTTGTAAAATTCAAAAAATGCAGTGCCTAATATTACCCTTTACTTTTGATTAAGTATATAGATTTCTAATATTTTAAAAGTTTCTTTCATTGATTATTACAGTAAATAATATAAATAAATAATTTTAAACATTTATACTTGACATAGAGTAAACTGGTTTTACAATTGTATTCGATATTTTCTTAAATCATTTCTTTTACAATATTAAAATGATATTGCAAAATACGAAAAAAGTGAGAAAAATACAATAAGGAGTTCCAACTTTCTGTCACTCTTTTGACTGAACAATTGAGTCCATATTTTCCAAATTTCAGCTTCTGTCTATTTTTAAGGTTTAAGAATCCAAATCTGTCGAAACAATTTTAACTTCATTCTTAAAAATTACATTTCTGTAGACGTTGTCTGCCCGAAATAATTAGCACATTCAATGTATACTGAAACACATTAGCATAACATACTAAATTATACGCAATTAGCATACTGAAACGTATATTGAGATTTTCTTTTTGTACATTCTAAAAGTACATTTCTAAATAATTCAGAAATGGTACTATTTACTCTCTTTAACAGAGAAATCGTCTACGTATTTTTATGCTTAGTTAAAAATTTTCATTAACAATTCTAGCTAATTTCTTTTATTTATATATATTGTAATATAGAAAGTGTGATTAATATACTGTGATAAATCTATTAATGGATGTATTTAAATATAAATTAATATGTCATTATGCCTGTTTGTTTTTATTTTGAGTCCAAAATAATATTTAAAATATTTATCCTATTTTACTTAGTTGAAAGCTGAAGTCTACGTATGTGGTCTTAAAATTATTGGCTGTATTTTATTTATCTTATTGTGACTTATGGCAATAAAATAGAAATTCAGAACTGTAAAATATTTGTTTTGCTATAATCTTTCATACTTCAGTAGTGAAGAGAATAATTATTAATTTTTGCCGTCACATAAAAAATTAAGAAAACTTCAAAGCTAATATTTTCAAATTAATACGTTTTTCATGAATTCTCATCCTCTGTGAGATTGAAATTCTCCTACAAACTAGAGTTTTCAAATCTTCATTGAATCTTCTAGCCTGATAATAAAATATGTGAGCATTATAATCACTGAAAACAGAAATTATTGCTTCATTATCACACAATGGAATTTATGAGCAAACGAATCTTTCACTTTTACACGTCTTTTTAGAATACTAGTTCAGAGCTTTGTGCTGAATGAAGCCATAAAGTTTAATCATTAAAATAATCTCAGCCTAGTGGTGAAGTTATTTGTCATTTTAAATTAAGTGTCATTTTGAATTAAGTATAAATTAAGTGCTGTAAATTTAGTGCCGTGTTATCGTCAAAAATGTATTCAATTTTAATTTTCTACAACTGACTAGTTAGAATGTTCAAAACTAAAATTCCACGTCTGAGGACAACACAAGTTTAATCGCTTTTCGGCAACTACAAGCAGAATTTTAATGGCCATTTTATCGTCAAATTTGAATTTTATAAACGGCACTAAATTTTGACAACTTTTCGACTAACCACAATGTCTAATCTTATTCGGATATACTAGTACACTGTAAGAAATTCCGGTTTAAATTACGGTTAAAAGTAATGGCATGCAGCGTGCTGGTATATTTTGCAGTAAAATATTATGCGACCAAAAATGTGATATACACTGTTAGAATTTTCATTGTAAAATTATGATAAAAGAACTGTGGAGGTTGATATATTTGGTAGAATCCCAATTGAACTCTGGGAATAAATCTAACTCCAATTTTAGTACGTATAACTTTCCACGTGAAAATGTTCATGATAAAGAACTACAGGTTTATGTCATGTCATTCCATAAACAACACTCCTAGTTCAAACAAACAACTATCTTTATTAACAACTATCTAAAGAACTTGGTAAATTTAACTAAACATTTTAACATAAATAAAATGTAACAATTTTAGCATTCAAGCAGCATAGAAAAAGCTGCAAATGAGTAGCCGGCAGGAACATGCCTAACTGCTAGCTAGTTACTCACGAACCGACGGACAGAGAGAACTGTGGAGAGGCGGCCAAGATATATCAGTATACATCCTATGCGCGTTTCGCCGATTTCGTTCTTCACGCATATACTCCGAGGAAATCTGCATTCAGGTGTCAGGTCTACGTCATACAACAATTATCGGCAGCAAGCAACGTAATCCAACGTCAGAGATTCGTGGATTCGGACTTTTCAAATCAGACCGCAACTCCACAGGTACTCCCCCTCCTGTCTGAAAGACGAAAAAAAAACAATTACAAGCAATGTAACAGTAGCAGTGTATGTGTAGTTATAAACATAATACGGTACATCAGCTTTAAGGTTATGAAAAATGGACAGTGCGTTTTGAATGGAGTTATCTTGCATTGTCAACAACTCCACTCAAAATGCAAGCAGATTTTAGGCTGTTAAAACCCATGCTGACCTCTTTATCTTTAAGGCGACTGCCTACCATGAAATGAGCGATTTCGACCAAAAAATCGATTTTCTGTTTAATACATTTTTAAAAAGTATGAACTTTCAAGATTCCAAAAATTTTTTACTTTTAATTTTCTGATAATTATTTGTAAAGTTATAGCCGATTTAAAAACCGGAAGTCACATTCTGAAAAACCGGAAGTGAATAAAAAGTGACAGAATTTAATGTAAACAAAGTTGTTACGCCTTGATTTTTTGTTTTCTTTACAGTAAAAAGCCGTAAAATAATATTAATAATAATTATAATTGCATTGAAATGCATCTGGAAAATATTTATTAATGATTTTTCTTAAAGAAATATGATTTGAATGGCAACTGCTATGATGTTGACATATTTTGTTTTCTGATAGATTCACGCGCTTTACATTCCGTTCTTGAACAAGATTCTAGTTATATTTTGAAATTTTTTCGATATAATTTGATACTTTTTTAGTTATTTTTAGTTTTTTTCTTTACTAGTGAAGTATGGTAAAAGCTAGAGCTTCTAAAAAACGATCTAAGAAGATATCTTTTCACGGCAATCGACACACCAAAACTTGCAATGTAACTGCTGATGCAAATAGCAGTGATACAGTAAATACTGCTAGTGCTTCAAAGCTAAGCTTAGATAAAATTGAAGAAGACCTTTCTTTCTTGACTGACAATGCAAATAATTCACATGGAAATAGAATATTTAGTATTTCATCTTTAATTTCTGCGATTGCTGTTCTGTGCTGTCCAGTATGCTTTGGCGATGGATTGAAATTGGCCGAAGATTCAAGATTTGGAATTTGTTCCAATTTTTCGATTTCTTGTAAATGTGGATTTATCACAGGATTTTCTTCTACTTCAAAGACTGATAAGCAAAATAATTTGAACGAACTTCTTGTACTGGGACTTCGCCTAATTGGGAAGGGCTATTCTGCTGGAAAAAAGTTGCTCTTCAGCCTGAATTTGCCTTTCATTGCTAAAAATGCATTTAGACAGAATGAAAAAAAACTTCTGGATGATGTGGTTGCTGCTAGTAAGAAAAATATGAAACAGGCATCGGAGGAAGTAAAAGTGATAAAAGGCATGGATTCATGTGGTGTTTCTGTTGATGGTAGTTGGCAACGAAGAGGACATACTTCCCTAAATGGTTGTGTGTCAGCTATTTCTGTTGATACTGGTAAGATTTTGGACCTGGAAATAATGTCACAATACTGTCGTATTTGCAAAAATTTTTCATTACGCTGTACTACCTCTTAAGGTCCATCGTACGGTTGCTGTAAGGGCTTGCGCACGCAGTCTTGTCGAACAAAAACATGACTTGTCGATAATAAATCCTTATGCACAAAAATTTCTTTGTGGCAGTGGCGAGATGTTGGAGCAGGACGCAATCTGTTCATGTATTCCCGTAAAACCTTTAGGAAATCATAATACTGTGATAAATCAGTTGTATGACATCTAAAAAATTCTCCAGCAGTCTTAAAGAACAGCCGTAAACTGACTCTGTTACTGAAACGCCGATATCAGGCTTCAAACTGGAACGAATGCCCAAAAGAATTACTGGTGGAACTTCACTCCAGCGGTCAGTAGCGTGACATTTGATAGCGTTCTTGAGTTGCCGGTGGAATCGTTCCACGATTCCGTTTGATGAGGGACTGTATGCTGTGGACCGTCTCTTTTCACACCCAAGAAATCGAGTCAAATCTCGGAATAGATTGCCTTCGAACTGTGTGCCTTGATCGGACACTATTACATCTGGTACGCCGAAGCGAGCTATCCACCCAGAAAAGAAAATCTCAGACACGGTATTTGCTGTCCGGTCTGGCATTAGAAATGCTTCTGGTCATCGGCTATATCTGTCAACACATGTCAGACAATGCCTGTATCCTTTAGATGGAGGTAGGGAACCTACTATATCTATATGGACATGGCTGAAACTGAAACGACATCGTGGAAGAGGATGAATGCCAGGTTCAGACTTTGTGTGTCGTTGAACCTTAGATTTCTGACACTGCAAGCAGGATTTTGTCCATTCCGAGACGTCTTTTTTTAAGGAATGCCAGACAAATCTTTGTCGGATCAAGTCAACAGTTGCCTGGATGAGATAAGTTATGAAGGCTTTCGAAAACTACTTTTCGAAATGCTTGAGGTGCGTAAGGACGTACCTTTCCAGTGAACGTGTCGCACCATAGTTCTAAACCATCTGACGTGAATACGAAAGGCTTGAGCTTCAAAACCTCTGATCTCTTAGCCTCATGCAACTCATCCCCAGAAGACTGTGCACGTGCCATTTCCTCATAATTAATATTATCAGATATAGGAATTTCAGAAACTCTGGAAAGTGCGTCTGCCACTAAATTTTCGTTTCCCCAAATTAAACGTATATCTGTAGTAAATTGAGAAATGTATTCGAGGTGTCTTACTTGTTGAGGCGAGTTATTACCATTATTTTTACAAAACGCATACGTCAATGACTTGTAATCAGTGTAAACGTGAAATTTTTGTCCTTCTAACTTATGTTTAAAATGCTTCACAGAGCTATAAATTGCAAGTAACTCACGATCATATGTACTATAGTTACGTTCGATAGTTGTAAGTTTGCGTGAAAAAAACGCTAATGGTTGTACAACATCGTTATCAATCTGTTGCAAAACTGCTCCAATGCCAATATCTGAAGCGTCTACCATTAATGTAATTTCCGCATTTACTATCGGATGCGCTAATGTTACCGCATTCGCAAAAGACTCTTTACAAGCGTCGAAAGCTTTAATGTTTGTCTCTGACCAAGTGATCGGAGTTTTATCCCTTTTTTTCTTAGTTTTACAAAGATCATGTAGGGGGGCCTGAAGAGTAGCAGCGTTTTTTAAAAATCTATGATAGAAATTTAATATAGCTAAGAAACGGCGCAATTCCTCAACAGTCTCTGGCAAGGGAAAATTTTGAATAACAGTTACCTTATCAGGTAGAGGTGAAATACCTTGAGCATTAACAGGAAATCCCAAGAATTGTAACTCCTTTTGGCCGAACACGTATTTTTCGATATTTAAAACAATACCGAACGAGTTCAACCGCTCGAAAATTTGTTCCAATTGCATCATATGCTCACTTTCAGTTTCGGAAGCGACTAACACGCCATCTAAATATGCGTAACAAAAATCTAATCCGCGTAGAATTTGATAAATAAACCTTTGAAAAGTTTGCGCTGCGTTTGATAATCCAAAACGCATGCAATTGTATTCGTCAAGACCAAAAGGTGTTATTACCGCACTTTTAGATTTTGAATCCTTGTCTAATGGGATCTGGTGGTAAGCTTTTACTAGGTCAATTTTTGAGAATATAGTTTTACCAGCTAAGCCAGATGAAAAATCCTGAATATGCGGTATGGGATAACGGTCCTCTAAAGTGACCGAATCGATAGTTGCCGCATACACGCCATTTATCCTTCTTTTTTTTAACTAAATGAATGGGACTAGACCATGGGCTATTTGAAGGAGAAACTATACCCTGTTCTAAATGAATGTCAAACTCTTTTTCAGCTGCTTTAAGTTTGTATGGAGCTAAACGTCGAGCCTTTGCACAAACCGGTGGACCTCTTGTAATGATAGAATGAGTAAAATTGTGCTTTTTAGGACTTTTTAGAAAAGATTGATTTGTAATACCGGGAAATTTTGACAAAAGCTTATGATACTCAGTATTTCCGTAAATCGTAGTTAAACCTAATGATTATCCACGAACTCGTGTACCCTTAGCTGAAAATCTCAAAGTACTATCAATCAATTTGTGATTTTATATGTCAACCAATAAACCAAAAAATTCTAAAAATCTGCACCCAAGATAGGTCGTACTACATCAGCAATAACAAAATTCCATATGAATTGCCTTTTTAAGCCAAAATCTAACGTTAATCTACGAAAACCGTATGTATTTATTTTGGTTCCGTTCGCAGCGAAGATTGCTATCTCCGTAGTCAGTTGCTTATGAATGTGTGGGTCACGAGGAAAAACTGATATTGACGCGCCAGTATTAACTAGAAAATTAAAACCTAATTTTCGGTCAATTATGTAGAGGCGACTGAACTTTAACCCACTATCTGTCGTCACCGAAACGGAAGCAGAATTCAGTTTTCCGAGTATGAACATTTACAGACACATTTTTTAGCATTTTTACCAAATTTAAAATGGTACCAACAATACTGCTTTTCCGAAGTGTTATTGACATTATTCGAATTCGAACGAGGTCTTGAACCAGACCGTTGACGAAATTTACTTCTATTGTAACTTTTTTGTCGAAAAGTCAATTTTTCAACTTTCTCGGAAAGTTCAGAAATTTGAGATTGTAACCCTTTTAAATCAACGGAAGAAATATTATGCTCTGTACTCGAAGTACCGAAACAAGAAACTTCGTTTATTTTATCCGCGATTTGAGCCAAATCATCAAGTTTGTCTTTACTAATTGACAATATTTTTTTTCCAATGGCTGGCACTGAATTTGAATCTTTTTCCTATACTATGCCAGAATTGTTGCTTATTTGGCGTTACCCAGTGGGCACCTGTGAACCAAAGTCACGGAGGCGAGCAACACTGCCCACGCCACACTGCCACAAACCCGTTTATAGGGTGGGCCACATTCACACATCATGCACACACACAACAGAGGACAGCACAAAGAGAGAGAGAGAGAGAAACATCCATGCCCAGAGCAGGATTCGAACCCGCAGCCTATGGCTTCGCAGTCAGGCACGCTAACGGCTCGGCCACCAGGCCGGCGTTGACAATATTTGTTGGATATTAATAGGAAGTCACTGAATAAACAATGTTTTGAAACATCGTCAGATATTTGACTACCAGCTAACGATCTCATTTCATGTAATAATTGTGTTGTTTTTTTCTCGTCTAAATACAATTCCTGTAACAAAGTCCTCAATCGTGAACTTTCGAACTGTGTAAAATGTTTTACAATACGTTCCTTAAGAACCGTGTATAGATTATCTGTAGGTGAAACCTCAACGATATCTTTTACATAAGAAAGAACTTCCATATCTAACGCTGCAACAACGCAGTGAAATTTTGTTACTTCTTTTTCAATTCCCGACATCACAAAATTTGATTCTACTTGAAGAAACCATAAATTTATTTCGTTTTTTCAAACGGATGGGGCTCAAAATGCAACTCTGGCTATTTCGTTTTCGGCCATTATACTATAAAGTTAACTATTTAAATGCCTTTGAAAATGTATTAAAAACTGGTACATTACTCAAGAAAAAATATGAATAGTTTACGTAAGCATTAATTCAATTTTACATTGTGCTTTATGAATTCAAACTCAAATTGTATTGCTTAACTCATTTGTTTAAAAGTCCATAAGAATTTAATTAAATTCAATAGGTTTAAATTTAAATTGCACTAGTGCATAGAAACATTAAAACCTATAAAAATGGCACATGCACAGCTCTGAAAAAGAGAAACATTAACCAGAAAATAACTACTCACTGCGTACCAGGTAGCCAGCCACGTTCAATAAAAATAGTAATCCAAGAATCCACATTTTCTTTCATTCAGAAGGGTGTCACAACTTCTACGTCCGGGTCACCACTTGTAGAGGTTGATATATTTGGTAGAATCCCAATTGAACTCTGGGAAGAAATCTGACTCCAACTCTAGTACGTATAACTTTCCAAGTGAAAATGTTCATGATAAAGAACTACAGATTTATGCCGTGTCACTCCATAAACAACACTCCCAGTTCAAACAAACAACTATCTTTATTAACAACTATCTAAAGAACTTGGTAAATTTAACTAAACATTTTAACACAAATAAAATGTAACAATTTTAGTAACATTCAAGCAGCATAGAAAAAGCTGCAAATGAGTAGCCGGCAGGAACATGCCTAACTGCTAGCTAGTTACTCACGAACCGACGGAGAGAGAGAGCTGTGGAGAGGTAGCCAAGATATATCAGAATACATCCTGTGCGCGTTTCGCCGATTTCGTACTTCACGCATATACTCCGAGAAAATCTGCGTTCAGGTGTGAGGTCTACGTCGTACAACAATTATCGGCTGAAAGCGACGTATTCCAACGTCAGAGATTCGTAGATTCGGACTTTTCAAATCAAACCGCAACGCCACAGAACCTTCCGCTGTCTGCCCATCCAATTAACAGTAAAATTCACAGAAAAAAAACATTTTTCAACCTCACGGTTATGAAATCGTTTACAAATAGTACGGTTGAAAAACCATGAAAACAAAACTATACGGCATTTTGAACATATTATTGACGACTAGTATGCTTCAAAACAGTAAAAAAAAAAGAAAGAAATTCAACAAGACATAGGAGATGGTTCAGCAGAATTTTTTCTCTGCCACATGGGTGAATGAGAGTATTATATTCTAAAAGGCAAGGTTACAAATTGGTAAGTGCAAGAATCTGAGAAACTCTTCATGTGCTGAACAGAATGGACGAAATGTTGTAGTGTCAACGCCGGGACTCGATCCCTGTTTCTGTCAGTCACGAAAATGACAGATTAACCCTCTCGTCTATGATATGTTCCCATCTGCAAATAACTAAGTAACTCCATTAAGTAAGCCTAGTTGGTGCCTTAAAATTCCGGTTGTCTAACCATAGTATATGAAAACAGTTAATATATGGTTTTTCTCACAGTTAACAGTTTGATTGCCAACTTATTTATGGGTATTTGACTGTTTTGTTCGAATATAGTAAAGTAACAATTAAATAAATTGTTAGTTAACTATTTGTTTCAAAAAATCTCTAACAGTGTGCCATAATTTTGACAGTAATATTTTCTGAAAAAATAAGCATATTATTGTAATTAAATAAAAATTACTTTAAAATATTTACTCTATTTTATTACTCTATCAGCTTTATTTTTTTAATTTAATTACTTTAAAATAAAATAGTAGAAAATTTTATGACAAAAATAGATTTTACGGATGCTGCACTCAGGCTACCAGTACGTTTTGCAGTAATTTGATTCGGAATTTTTTGCAGTGTAACAGTTACAATGTTCTCTATGTTACAAGCAAAATTGTTCTCCATTAGAAAGGTAGAATATTTTTCAATAGTAACAAACAGCCACCGAAAAATTAAACCAAAGTAAATAATATTAAAAATAGAAACTATTTTTTTAAATTAAACAACAGAAAAAAATCCCATTTTATATTTACAATAAATTTAGGCTGCATTTCTTTTGCTATAAAATTCTTTTAGTCGTAAAAGTTTACCGCATGTTCCTATAAAATAACGAGCATTCAAGTTTCTGTCTCAAGTTGTTTTAAGTTTTGTCTAGACTAAAATGTAACTGTTTTCTTATTCTTATTACAATTGAAAATTGCAGTTTTTAAACTCTGATTCAACTTTTCTTTTACATAGTTAATTATTATGGTTTTATTACATGTTTCAGAAACATTGTTAAAACATTTTTTTAAAAATATATAATTATCTGAAAATGATTATCTGTTTTAATTCATTTTTACAACAAATTCTTTAAAAACTAAACATGCAAAAAGATTCTGCCGAAAATTTTAAAAACATAACAAACATAATTTATATTTTAATTAAGAGATATTCCATTGCGATAACCATTTTAACCAAGAGATTTATTTTATACTTGTTTTAATTTTTTTTACTTCTTTAATAAGTAATTCTTTAAATAGTGCTAATTTACCATATTTTCTTTATTTGTAACATTTTTCAACAGTAAGTAAATTGTTACATGCAAGACAATAATAAAGCTATTTTTTAATTGTCCTTGAATTTTAATGATGATGAAGTATTAAGGATTAGTATAATAATTCAATTCTAGACATTAAAACTAATAATCTGGTCATCTTTTTTTAAATCTTAAATTATTAAAAACTTGCGTGCATTTTTACATTACAGCTCATTAGAGAACTTAATTTGCGCCTAAAGACTTTACTTAAAAAATATTTAAATCACATTTAATCACTTTAACGATCTTTATTTTTCGTTTTAAATTTTCTATGAGTAAAAATCTGTAAATTCAAGCATTTTTAAATTACTTTGCTTACACATTTTTTCTTCCGGTTAAGCACAGATGTTTGATCTTTAAAATATATATCGGCAGATTTAAATTAAATTCTTCCTTTATAAAATACATACATACATATAAAGAACATTATGAATATAATAAAAATCTTTCTATAACGATTTTAAAACTTAATTTTAATTTTTTTTTAACTCCCTTTACCTTTTTTTTATTTTTCATTACCTAACAAAGCAACAGAATTTAAGAATTTTCAAATTACTTTGCTTACACATCAATTTTTCTTCCTGTTAAACACAGATGTTTGATCTTTAAAATATATATCGGCAGATTTAAATTAGATTCTGCATTTATAAAATACATACATACATATAAAGAACATTATGAATATAATAAACATCTTTCTATAATGATTTTGAAACTTAATTTAAATTTTCTTTAACTCTCTTTACCTTTTTTTTTACTTTTCAATACCTAACAAAGCAACAGAATTTAAGAATTTTTAAATTGCCTTGCTTAAACACCATTTTATCTTTAAATGTGTTAAACTTAGACTTTTGGAATAGTCATCGATGTGTATCTATATGTGTGTATCTATATATATATATATATATATATATATATATATATATATATATATATATATATATATATATATATATATATATATATATATATATATATATATATATATATATATATATATATATATATATATATATATATATATATATATATCCCGCATCAGTTCTCTCCTTTTTTTACTATCTATTTAATTTTAAATAGCAAAGACAAAATCTAATCGGACTCCGACTCCTGAAAATTTTAACAAGATTCTTTTCTCAGAAACTATTTGAACAACATTCAACTTTTGTATTTTTTTTAAAAGAAAAATTTTTTTGTGTTTTAAAATTTTTTTGTGCAAGAAAAATTTTAAGCAAGCAGATGCATAAAATTAAATAATTGTCATAAATTATCTTAGTTAAGAATAAGTTTTATAATTAAAAGCAAACATTTTGTAATTTGCTTAAATATTTCCAAAGATAATCTGAAATAAGTAAAAATCGAAATTGACATTAAAGTGCTCGAAATTTTAGCCGCTTATCTGATTTAACTATTAGGACTATAGTTAGTTCGTCTTTATCCTGTCCCACCCCATTTCGGGGCATCCAGGGAATACTGTTGAAGGATCGATTTAGGCCAGATCCTCCTTTCTGTTTTCAAAAATGCTTTTAAAAATCTCTTCAATTCCTTTTAGTTTCTTTTAGTTCCAGTTTCTTTTAATGGTATCAAAGTTGAAATTTCTCCGGAAAAATTTAATTATTAAATCATTATAAACAGGACAGACAGTAAGTATGTGTTCGATATCTTCATAAGTTTTGCAATCTTTGCAGTTTGGGTCTTTCCCGAACAATTTTGACTGATAACTAACTACCATGGGCTCCATGGTTAGTTAGAAATTGATTGATATAGAAGTTGGAGTAGATTTTTCGATTGCTGACTTTTGAGATAAATTGGTAAGTGCGTCGACCTTTTGTATCATCCTTTATTCTATCTTTGCTGCCATGTTAAAAGGTTATTCTTCATAAGTTCTGTTCCTGTTGTCTGTTTTGATGGTATGTAATATAGATCAATTGTTGATTTTTGACAACCTAATTTGGCCTGTCCATCAGTTGCCTCATTTCCCTCATATCCTTTGTGGGCTTTAATCCAGTGGAATTTGGTGATATTTTTGTAAGTATTTTTTATCATTTGAACTAGGTAATCATTCGTGTTTGTGTTGCTAAGACCTTGAAGACTGGAGTATGAGTCAGAATGGATGCTTGTTTCGCTATTGATATTATTTTGGTGTATCCAGTGGAGTGACTGAAGTATCGCCCATAATTCTGCTTTGAAAACTGTTGAATAATGTGTAAGTCTGAAGTTGTGAGACTCTACAAGACCACCATCGACATTTATTACGAATGCACATCCCACTTTGTATTCGGCGTTATAAACTAACCTGGATCCGTCCGTAAATATCTCAATTCCATATTTTTTTCTATTAGGACTATATATCAAAGATTGCGGATATCCCCATGATTTAATATTAAGGAATCTAAATCCATCTTAAAAAGCTATGTTTAATCAAGGAAAGTGCGCTTAATGAAACATTATACAAAAATATTTTATTGTTTAATTCTTAATATTTATTAATTAATTAATAGTAATTAATTGTAATTAATTAATAGTAATTAATTGTAATTAATTAATAGTAATTAATTGTAATTAATTAATAGTAATTAATTGTAATTAATTAATAGTAATTAATTGTAATTAATTAATAGTAATTAATTGTAATTAATTAATAGTAATTAATTGTAATTAATTAATAGTAAATTTTGAGTAACGTTACGCAATAAAAATAAAAACATTCAAAAGTTGATGGCAATCAAATCTGTGAATCATTATTCACGAAAAATAATATTGTATTTTTAAGTTTTTATTCCTTTCCAAAATTTTTATTTATTTAATTTTTATAAAATTATACAGGATTTCAACTGAGAACACAAGAGATACTGAAAACATTGAGTGTTACAACTGCAGAGATATGTAACATGTAATCAAAATTAAATTTCAAAAATGCCTATATCTTGTCTTGAAAAATATAAATAAACAAATGTATTGTAAAAGCTATTTTGCATTTTAAATTTAAAATCTAATTAAAGTAGTGAAAATTGCTTCTGGAAAAAAGTCAGCCTTGTGAGTTAATGAAATTAATTCTGAAATATATTTTTAATTAGCAAAAGCATACAAATTTTTTCATTGCAGCTTTCCATTGTGAGTTAATAGAAGTAACTCTAAAATATGTTTTAATAAGCACAAGCATACGCTTTTCATAATTTTATTTACTTAAGAATAGAAACTTTTTTTCATTTACTTTAAAACTTTTGGTACATTTTACATAAGATTAGAATACGAGTTTTTGTTTTGTTATTTAATATTGCGTTTTGTGTTTTAATGATTTATTAAGATTGTTTTTTTTTTTTTTTTGTTATTTTGAGTACTTCGAAAAATTTAAAAGAAGAAGAACATTCATTCAAATCAGTGGAATGTAACTAATATTACTTTACTTCCCTATAAAAGAGTAATAAGTGCGAGTAATAATAAAAGAGTAATAATCTTCAAACAGTTACTCAAACAGAACTTAAAACATTGTAAACCAGTCCCCTTAACCAAGTATTTCAAATCAGCTGAGATGAGTGGATACGTCAATATATGAGGGAACACTAATAAGGTGTTTTGGATTATGGAAGACAGCACTGAAAACGAAGGGAACCATTTTTTCCTGGAAAACATAAGGTGAAAAAGGTGCTAAACTTGGCAGCAATAAGGACAAATTGAATTTGCAATTAAAAAATATATGCATAAAGGCCAGTTTAAGAGGAAAGGAAAGTGGGACGTTACTTTGAGGAAATTCCTAACTTTGACTATGATTTGCATTTTCAGCCAATGGGAATAACAAGTGAAAAAAAAGCAAGTGTTTTTTTTTTTTTTTTTTTTTTTTTGATAAATGAAGGTCACTAATAGAAAGAAAAATAAAGCAATGTTTGGCTGAAAAATACTTAAAATTATTCCTTTTTCACCATTATATTTTTTTTTTCGGACAAGTTAAAAATTTTGAATCCGTGGCGTGTGTGCCCCTGTCACTTGCACGGTACACTAATGTGTGCATCATCCGTAAAATCCATTTTTATTGTAAAATATTATATCGTAATTTTTACAGTAGCATTTATTTAATTAGAGTGGTTTAGCGAGCTGTCGGTAATTATTACTGCAAACATTACGGTATATCAGGTTTTTTTGCTCCGTAACATGTTCCGGTGAAAAATGAATTTTTCCGGATCATGTTACGATCCGGAGTTTTAACAAATAATTTGATCCAGAATTTTTTACAGTGCATACCATAACATTTTATATCTTGCTGAATCCTTATTATAACATATTTACATTCTATAGCTTTCATGTTTTCAAAATTTCTACTGTAGAGCCATGTTTTTAAATTTCATTTTTTTAAAAAACTGCTGAATAAATCCAATTTAAAATTCTCTGTCTTATTCATTTAAAATTAAACAATTTGAAAGTATGTAATAATTCAAGTTGAGTACTATGCATTTCAAAAATATTTTTCAATATTCTTAAAATAACAAAAATAGTAAATAACAAAAAAAAATTCCAATTATTATTTAAAAATATACGAAGGATTATGATGAAATGAGAGAAATATTTTTAGCTTTATCTCAATCTTTGAAAGATATCGTGAATAACTCAAAAAGTCAAATTAACATAACGGACAAAAACTCTTGACCACTCTCCTACCTAAACTGTTGGGATGATATTTTTCTGAAGTAAATTTGTTTGCTTTTCAATTAATAAGCCATTTCATTTGCTGATATTTTAATAATTGAATATTGAATATTGAATTCAAATAATAATTGAATATTGAAATCAAAAAATATAATTAAAAAAAAACATATTTCAAAGCTTATTCAATCCAAAAACGTTACAAATTATTTTATTAATAATAAAAGTATTTACTGAAAGCCATATTTTAAAAAATGTATTTTTATTTTATCAGATTCTAGGAGATTCACTTGCTCTAATTATCAAAACTAAGAGCTTAATTTATTTTTTTAATATATTTAGATATTCAATTTCCAATTAGCTTAAAAATTCCAAGAATATCTTCAGAAAGTTCTAAAAATATAAGTTATGAACCTTTTTTATGAGCCTTCTCATAATAAATGAGATTTCTATGAAAAGGATAATATAAATAAACAAAATGAAATCACGTTAAAATTTTTGAGAGGAATATTTTTTCTCATAACAAATTTTCGTCTATTTTCTCTTGTATTCAATAAAATCAAAGTTTGAAAATGAGAACGAATTTTTTTTACTATGAGTTAGTCTTAATTAATTAATTTCTGAAAATCGCAACTAGTGAAAATATTTAGTTTCAAGTTTCTTTATTTTTTTCTACAATGATTATACCTAATATGAACAGAGCCAAGTCGTTTTAAATACTAACTAATAATTTAAAAAAGAATCATTTAAAATTTAAAGTGGAAATTATAACTTTATTTAAAACAAAAGGATAGAGCTCTGCCACCTATCACCGTACACTGAAAAACATTACGTATTAAATTACGGTAAAAGTATCGGCACTCAGGGCGTTGGTACTTTTTTCCATAAAATCTATTTTTACCGGAACATATTACGGAAGAAAAACTTCTATATACAGTCATTTTTAGAATATAAATTAATTAGTACAGTATAACCACTGAATAACTCTAATTAAATAAATATTACTGTAAAAAGTAAGTTATAATATTTCATTACGGTAAAACTGTACTTTACTTTAAAATAGACTTTACAGATGATGCACTCAAAGTGAGTACTTTGCACTGGAATTTGATCCGGAATTTTTTACAGTGTATAGAAGGAACTTAATTGGCATGACCCCCGGAAGAAATCGGCCTATTAATAGAATCGGTAGGAAAAACTCGTTAGTTATTGCTAATCTTGTATTGCGATTTAAAGAGATAAAAACAAATTTTTGACCTATTTCGTGTAAATAATTTAATAAATGAGCAATGTTTCAATTTTAATAAAAAAATTCGAATCATGAGTAAAACATAAATCATTAATCATTTCTTAAAAGAAAATCCTCATTTAACATTTTTGATAACGCCAAACACGTGACCTAAATAACATACTAGAATAAATAACATACTAAATAACATACTAGGTTGCCTCAACTCGTCATTTTATCAAAATGGCTCTTTCACTGTTCCATCAAAATTTGAAGAAAAAAAATAATTTTGTATTACTGTTGTTTCCCTTCATGCTTATTTCAAATACTGAAAACTCTTCAATAAATTTTTGGAATACATTAAAAAATAATTTAACGCTCAGACAGAACCAGTACTAGTTCTTAATGGCCCAGCACCGTTAGAATTTTCATTTTAAAATTACGGTAGAATAATCTGCAGCAATCTGCAAAGTTTACCGAAAAGAACAGTTTTTAATTTCACTGTTTTGAAGCCGTTTACATCTAGTATGGTTAAACAAACATGAATACAATTTTTAACCGTTTACAACTATCATCGTTTCAAAACCATAAAAAAGAAATTAGAAAATTTAAATTTGGTTTTAGATTGAGTAGTGTTTTATCAAATGAACCATGAAATGTGATTTGATCAGTTTATCTGGTTGTTTCACCTATCGTAAGAGATAGGAAATATTAGACTTTTTAATATTAAGCAGCTTTATGGTGCTGCCATCTAAGGATGAATGAGAGTATCGTATTCTTACAGTCCAGGATCAGAAATTGGAGAGTGCAAGACACTGGAAAGTCCTCATGTGTTGAAGGGAATGGAGGGAACATTGTGGTGTCATCGTTTGGACTCGAACTTCCGTTCTGCTTGTCATGAGATTGATGGATTTTCTATTTCGCCTATAATATGCTCTCAGCTGCAGGAAACTAGATGGCTTCATTAGGCGAGCCTAGTTTCTAGATTTCGGTAGTTTAATGGTATTCAGTTAAAGTAGTTAATAAATGGTTTTTCTCACAGTTAGCAGTTTGAGTACTATCTTATTTATGGTTATTTGACTGCTTTGTTTTGATATGGTAAAATAACAATTACATAAATTGTTACTCAATTATTTTTTCCGAGAAATTTCTAACAGTGAACAGTGAACATTTGGAAACGAAAGTAGCCTTCTCATAAAATTCGTAGAGTCGGTCATTGAAATGTTTAATTTCAACTTCAAACTATACTCCACTAAAACTTTGACTGAATTCTTAAAATTATTAATATTATTGTTGAGTAATTATTAATTTTAATTTTCACACTCACAATTATTGTTAAAGAAATTTCATTTAAAAATACATTTCATATCTAAACATAGAAATAAATCTTACAAAATATATATAGACTGAATATAGAAATTGTAAAAATCTATATAAGGGAAAAGCTTTCACTATTTCAGATACACATTCCCAAAGTTATAAATTTGGAATATTCTGGAAGTGAGGAATAAATAGGAGTATTCTGGAAGTGTAAAAGTATTACAAATGATACAAAGAATGCATTTCCTTATCTTTTTTATAAATATTTCAAATAAAACAAATAAATTTGGGCTTTGAGAATGTAGGTACTTTTCAATAGTTTAAGCAAACATGGGCTCAAAAGGTTTCAAATGTGATCAATTTAATTTGAGATGTGTTATGTAAAATTTAAGTAATTGCCAAATTATTCAAGAGAACAATATTTTTGCTTACTTACAAATTTTAACTATATGTTTATTTATTTGTCATCTGAAAAAAAAATAGTTTCTTCTTTTTCCTTGTTGAACCAATCCTGTCCAAGCAGCACAATTTCCTTCCAATTGTGCAGCATGGCTCTTTATGTATAATATCAAGGAACGCATTCTGGGTTTAGGCAGAGGACATAGTTCAAAAAGTGAACTAAGAATTTCTTCTATTGACAATTATAAGTTCTACACTGCAGTTCAACCTGAATAGAATCACCCTGGTAGAACCATCAACGGTTGCCTCAAAGTTAATGGAGCATTTGCACAGTTTTCAGGATATAGTCTAGTGTAAATCTAAAACATGGGATTAAGTCCCAATGTTACGTTTTGAAATAAGAATTGGATAGCTTTTGTATAATGGAGAGTTAGGTGAAAGCGTTTTATTTTGTCTCCAATAACTTTTGACTTATACAATGGAATTCGAGTTTATGTTTTTAGAAATATGTTGCAATTTTGTATTTTCTTTTAAGAATTTTTGTTTAATAAAATATAGGAGTGGAAGAAATAGGGTATATTTCTTGCCGTACTCAACATTGTGGTGACCCGAATCGTGATAAGAGGCAATAGTGACAGGTTAGTTACTGTAAATACATTTGTTATGCGATTTATTTCATTGATCAAAATTAAAGGTTAAACTTGATATCATAGTTAAGAATGGATGCAATATTAAGAAAACGCGGAGCTACTAGAGCTTCCTTTACCAAAACGTTTAATACTTTATTTGAAGAATTAAGTAAAGAGTTACCAGATGATAAAGTATTAAAAACTAAAAGTGCCACGTTAGAACGACTCTATGGAATATTAAATGAATTCGACTCAAGAATACTAGAAAAAAAGTTTGATACTGAGGAAGAATTTGAAATAGAACATGCAAGTACCGAAGAGTATAATGAAAAAATGGATCTCGCTCGTGTAGAAATTGCAGACTATTTCAATAAGAAAGTTGAACCTTCCTTGGCTTCCTTTAGTTCGTCGCCAAAGCTAAGCAGACGAAAATTAAAGTTACCCAAGATTGAATTGAAACAATTCGGAGGTGACATTAAGGATTGGCTTACATTCTGGAATCAGTTTAAGCGTATCCACGATGACCTAGAAATGGAAAAAGAAGATAAATTCCATTATTTATATCAAGCAACCGTAGTTGGCTCCAGAGCTAGAGAAATCGTGGAGAGTTTCCCCGCCACTGCTGACAATTATGATAAGGTTATTGAATGCTTAAAAAATAGATTTGGTGGTGAAGAATTGTTAATTGAATTTTATGTCAGAGAATTATTAAGTCTAGTTATTAAAAATGCCACAGAACAACCGAGAAGAATAAATGTAACTCATTTATACGATAAATTGGAATCCTACCTTCGTTCTTTAGAGTCAATAGGTATGACCAGTGACAAATACGCAGCAATGTTATTCCCTTTGGTTGAATCGTGCATTCCTGAAGAGATTTTAAGAGTTTGGTTAAGGAGTTATTCAACAACAAAGGTTCAAGAAAATACGTATTGTGAAAAATTGAAGCAACTGCTATTGTTTCTGAGAAACGAAGGGGAAGGAGAACAACGAATTTCTTTAGTGAGAACTGGATTCAAATTTATTGCTGCTGGTACTAAGAAAGAAAAGAAGACTGAAGCTGATATATTTATACCAACAGCAAATGAGTTATTTTCTGGAAGTAAAAGCTCGAGGACTGTGGTAGATAGAAGGTGTGTATTTTGCGACAAAAACCACGAGAGTAAAGATTGTTTTACGGCAGCCAAATTGGCTTACCATCAGAAGCAAGAACTAATTAAGAATAAGAAAACTTGCTTTATATGTCTTAAGTTCGGACATAAAGCAAAATATTGCAAATCAAGTGTTAAATGTCTAATTTGTGCTAAGAGACATTGGTCGATCATGTGTGCAGAATTATCGCCAAACAAGCACGAAGTAAAAGATGAAAAAGTAATTGATTCGAGTGAATGCCAAAATGTAACACTTGCGAATTCTTGCTGTTCAGGAGAGATATTCCTTCAAACTTTAATGGTAAATATTGAGTGTAAAGAAGGAAAACGTGCTATAAGAGCATTAATTGACACTGGCTCTCAACGCTCATATATTCTGAAGAGCACTGTTGAGGAACTGAAATTTCGCCAAATTGATACTCAAACATTGATTCATAGCTTATTTGGAGGGTCAAAATCAAGCAGCGAAATTCATAATCTTTTTTCTATTAAAGTTACCGATTTGAAAAATAGTTATAGTTGTAATATGCATGTTTTGGATCAACATAAAATTTGCAGTTTTGTTCCACGACTTCATGATGGACCTTGGATGCAGGAAATGGTACTGAAGGGCATCTCACTTAGTGATATTGGGAATCATCGACAGCCTATTGAGTTATTAATTGGAGCCGATGAAGCAGGAAAACTTTACACTGGGAAAGTGTGCAATTTGGCGTGTGGTTTAACTGCAGTAGAGACTTATTTAGGATGGGTCATTATGGGAAAAATGAAACCCTCAGTAATTGACGCCAATCTTTCGAATGTTTTGATTTCTCTATTAACTCAGACCACTGACATAGAAAACCTTTGGAAGCTTGAAGCAATAGGTATAACAGATGCATGTGAAATAAAAGATCAAAAGGAAATAGAGGACGCAGTCCAAGTGCACTTCGAAAGAACAGTTAAATTGAATTCTGAAGGACGGTATGAAATTCATTTGCCATGGATCAAAGAAGCCAACATCTTGCCTGACAATAGAAAAGTAGCCGAAAAAAGATTACTATCTGCTACAACAAAACTTAACGAAGCTAATAAATTTTTCGACTACAATGCAATTTTTGAAAATTGGTGTAAGGAAGGTGTTATAGAAGAAGTCCCTGAACAACTTAAAGGCAATAGTGCACATTACCTTCCTCACCGAGCAGTTTTTAAAAACAGCTTAACAACTCCGGTGAGACCCGTTTTTGATGCATCTGCCAAACAGAAAGGATCTTTTTCATTAAATGATTGCTTAGCCAAGGGGCCAAATTTGCTGGAACTGATACCCGTGATAATTCTAAAATTTAGAGAAAACAGCATCGGGGTAATTTCCGATATAAAAGGCGCCTTTCTTCAAATTTCAGTAAATGATAAAGATCGTGACTACTTACGTTTCTTGTGGTGGAAGGATGATAATAAAACAGAAATAAAACTTTTCAGACATTGTCGTGTAGTGTTCGGGGTAAACTGCAGTCCGTTTCTGCTTGGAGCAGTTATCAAATTTCATTTGAGACAGTTTGACTCTAAAATTGCCGAGAAGTTATTATATTCTTTTTATGTGGATAATTGTGTCACTTCTGTGAATACTGAAGAGGAATTGCGGAACTTCATCAATAAATCGACCGAAATAATGGGCAAAGGAAAATTTGACTTAAGATGCTGGGAGCATACGAAAATACATAATGATGAAGATGAAGAAAAAGAGGAAGTAACTAAAGTACTTGGATTACTGTGGAACAAACGAGAAGATTCCTTGTTTTGTGATGTACCAAAAATGAAGATGAAAGATATGCCAATCACACGGCGTACAGTGTTATCTGTGGCTCAAAGAATATTTGATCCAATTGGATTTAGTTGCCCAGTCACATTGATACCAAAATTGATTCTACAAAAAAGTTGGCAAGAAAAACTAAGTTGGGATACCGAATTGACAGAAGATTTGCAAAAGGAATTCTTAGTTTGGCTTGAGGATTTACCTTTATTATCATCAGTAAGAATTCCTCGCCAAGCAACAGCAGTTAATAGAATTTCGTGTGGTTTGCATGTTTTTGCTGACGCTTCAAAATATTCGTACGCAACTGCCATTTTTCTTAGAAATGAATCGCAAGATGAAATAAAAGTGCAACTTTTACAGGCGAAGTCAAGAGTTTCTCCACTGCGGAAAATTACGATTCCAAGACTTGAATTATTAGCTTGTTATATTGGCGCTAAGTTATCTGAATTCGTCACGAAAAGTTTAACTCTGGAAATAAATGAAACATATTATTGGACGGATTCAACAACTGCCTTGTTCTGGATTAAGAAGAATGACCTACCCTGGGGAACATTCGTTTGTAACAGAGTGAAGAAAATACGTGAATGTAGTGATTCCAAGGATTGGAGACATGTTCCTGGTATTAGTAATCCTGCTGACTTGCCATCTAGGGGATGCACTGTTTCAAAGCTTCTGGAAACTAAATGGTGGGAGGGCCCACTTTGGTTGTCCAAGCCTAAAGAAGAGTGGCCTAATTCAACCCCAATCGAAAATGAAGAGGAAATATACTTAGAGCAGAGAAAAACCGTTGTGGCAACTCTTGCCTGCGAGAACACTGAAAATTCATGGATGCTAGCATATTTTTCGAGTTACTTAAAAATTTTAAGAATGACGGCATGGATTCTAAGATTCCTCAAAAATGCTCAGAAAAAAGAACTTTATGGCCAATGGCTAAAATAATAGATGTTTTTCCTGGTAAAGATGGGCAAGTACGAGTGGTTCGCCTTAAAACTTCATCCTGTGAACTCGTCAGGCCTGCGCAGAATATTTTCCCACTCGAAATTTCCTCACCCACTGAACCTAATCTAATAAATAATGAAGCATGCAAGAATAAACCGGAGAAGGACTTGCAGGTAGTTGGAAAAACAGTAAGAACGAGAAGTGGAAGACTTATTAAAGTGCCAATTAAATTTTTGAGCTGAAAAACTTGGACTTTCGGAACAGTATTTTAACATTATAATTTTCATTCATTTTACTCATAGAAATATAATTAGTTTTGATTAGTAAAGTAAACCTCCAATCAAAACGGTGGGAGGATTGTTACGTTTTGAAATAAGAATTGGATAGCTTTTGTATAATGGAGAGTTAGGTGAAAGCGTTTTATTTTGTCTCCAATAACTTTTGACTTATACAATGGAATTCGAGTTTATGTTTTTAGAAATATGTTGCAATTTTGTATTTTCTTTTAAGAATTTTTGTTTAATAAAATATAGGAGTGGAAGAAATAGGGTATATTTCTTGCCGTACTCAACACCCAACACCACACAATCCATTGGACTTAACTTTAAACCAAAAGCCTTGGTTATAGAGACTGAAATAATTTTTTATTGTGACATAAACATTGAAAAAAAATTATAATTTTTCTTGCATGATTTCTTAATTCCATTTTTCTTCTATTATAATGCTTATTGATTTCTATCATTTCATTCACTAATGAACAAAGTGTATTTTCAGTTTGAATGATTTTCATTCAAAAGTATCAGTAAAAACAAATATCAGATGATACTCAAAAAATGACTATACGTAAGACTTACTTAAACCTATAACACTAACCCATGCCTAAACATTAACTTTTCCCAAACTAAAAACTAGCTCATGTCAAGTGAGAGGGAAAAAAAGTAGATAAGAGAAAAATGATTTATTGTGTTAATTAAAAATCAATATCAAATAAAACAAAAATGGTTTATTGTGTTAATTAAAAAACCGAAATCACATAGTTATAAGAATTAGAATGAAAACAAATCTATAAAAATAAATTATTTAGAGAAAAGAAACTTAGGTGATCATTAGCGGCTCAGGAGATATAGCACTCGCCTCGAGGTAACCTATCGGTTCGAATCTCAGTGGTGACTGGTCGATACAAATTCTGCTCTTGGCTTACACCGATCAAAGTTCTAACATTAAATAACCGCAGTGATTGAAGGATCATGGGTTAGAATCCCCTTGTGAGGGGACTAGTCTTGAGACATTTTCGTGATTTTCCTTTTCAAGTAACGCAAATGTGAGTTAAATCCTTAAAATAGAAGACAGATTTTTTTCCAATACTTGAACCATTGAGCTGCGATGATTCAGAAGATAGAGCGTTCGCCTTCCAATGAGGCGAACCGGGTTCGAATCCCAGTTGATAAGAATTCCGTTTTAGGCTAGCACCGACCACAGTGCTGACGTGAAATATCTTCAGGTGTAGACGGATCATAGATTAGAGTGCCGTCAGGCTAACCATGGCATGTTCTCGTGGTTTTCCTCTCCGTGTAACGCAAATGCGGGTGAGTTCCATCAAAAAGTTCTCTATGAAGGAAAATTTCTCCCAATACTCGATCCAAGAGTTCCGTTGTCTTCTGGAACGGGTTCGAAATTGCAAGGCAAAATGGAGTTGATCATTAGTGGTCGTAAGCCCATAAATTGGGTTGGCTGTTCACGACGGTTGTAAAATGAAAAAATAAAATAAAAATACTTGAACCAAGAGTTCCCTTGTTTTCTCATGGCGGAAAAAAATGTGGTAAAATTACCATACTGTATGGTAATGACATTTCTAGACAAAAAACCATAATTCTGCTTAGTAAAACCAAAACATGCAGTATTTAAACCATTCATTTGGTAATTTTTAAGTTCATGCAGAAACGATTTACCAGAAATTCTGGTTATCAAGATTACCACACATTAAGTAAGAAAATACAAAACTGAAAAGTAAATTATACCGAATAGACGGTTTTTATGCCATGCTCTGTAACATAATAATATTCCCAAACTTTACTATCCCTATCAAATTTTATAACATACTGCAAAACGAAATGCAATTTGTAATTTCTCCGAAGTTAATACCAAACCCCAATCAGTAAAAATTAGCGAGCTATTCGGTGTTACGATAGAGTCAGAAATATGTTTCACCATAATCAGCTATACATTTCACCGCATTCTGACACTTTTAACCATATTTTTTTCAGTGCTGGTTTGAGCTCAGAATTTCAAGACTGTGGTGTTGAACGTCGATATTTGGACATTGATCAAAATTTATCAGATTTTAAGGACCGATTGTATAATAAAATATCAAAAATTAACCCTATGTTTTAAAATGTGAAATTAAAAAGAAAAAATAATAATTATTAAACAGATAATTCTGACGGAACATAGAAGAAAAAATTCTATAAAAAAGGTTTAAGCGATTGCAAGAAGAAATTAAATCAGATATTGCTAAAAATCCGTAAACAATCTTTTCGAATATTTTTATGTCTCAGAAAAGAAACAAAATATATGAATATCACTCGAGCAATCTTCAATAATGCCCTCAAGCAGAGCTATCAAATATAGAAGAAATTATTTGGAGCGTATTATCTTTCAGTATGTGGTTTGTAAACCAAACTCTTCCAGCTGCTGTGGTTATTCTTTAGATATTCGAATGCTTTTCTCTATTGATGATCATCAAAAACATCTGACGTATTTGCTAAATTATTCTTATCAGAATATACGCTCCTTATCAGTAAAGTAATGAAAAGAATATTACCAATAAATGTATATATTAATAGGATTTATTATATTTATTGTTATCCATGGAAAAGGCTGTCGAATTGTAAATAATTTGGCAAAATAATTTCTGACAGCTCTTAAACAAAACTGTATATTTTTATACTTAATTTATGGTAATTACTGACCCCAGCTTTCTACATTATTAAATTTGTTTTATCAACAGTATGCAATACGGATATTATGTATATATAGATAGATACGGAAAATTACTACTGAAAAAGAAAACGTTCAATATTTATTTCAGCCTTGTTACTAATTTATGCATTTTTTTTAATGCATAATATAAAATGTTTCAATTTTGATATAATTTATTTTCTTTCCTGATTGCTTTACAGTATTAGGTTTATCCAAAAGCGCTTTTATAGGTCATTGAAAACACAAGGTTGTGCACAGCATCCAAAATATTAATTCTTAACAGTCAACATGGCACAATAATTAGCCATGTTTTGTTATATAATTAGTGTCATTAGTTATTATCTTCGATAATTATGAATATTGCTATGAGTAGTGAAATTAGAATTACGATTTTGGAATCAATTTTTTTTTCTTCGGAACATAATGATTTAAAAATTTCCTCACAATTTTTATTCATTCTCTTTTTTCACATTTATAGCTACTGCAAATTAGCAATATGAAAGCCATGTTAATTTGCCATGCTGAACCATGTATTTTCCAATGCTGACTGCCTTTCTAGGACATTTTTATCCAATCCCAATCATGTTTAGTTCCAGTAAAATTAAAGAAACAATAATATAAATGGAAATTATGATCAAAGTAGCAATACAAGATAACAATTTGTGGTAGAGCAAAAAAGAGGTTTTTGCAGATTTCCAGAGAAAGAAATAATCGCAGGATTAAAAACGGCATGTAACAATGTTAAGTTAATAATATAAAGTCACATGTAAAGGCTAAAAACTACTAAAAATAATAAATTATTAAGTACAATTTTAATGGGATAATGTGCAGCTGGCCTGAAAATTTAAGTGAAATATCTAATACCAGATGTCCTTCTAAGATGTGTTTTTATTTAGCTAGCCTTGCATAGGCAGTGAGAAGAAGTGCCAGCTCACCGGTGAAAATTTTCTTTGAAGCAGAAAAAAGCAAATATATTATAATTATAGACTTACTTATGTAACTGTCAACTAAGTGGGGCAAAATTTAAGTGAGAGTAAAAGTAGGAAACTGTTGCACCGTAAATCCTAACTGGTTCGAAAATAGTTACACCACAAGTACTTATTCTCGATAAAATTTTGTACTGTTCAGATTATTTAAAAATTCGTTTTAAGATTTTGAGCAAAGGTGGGTTCAACACCTAGTATTATTCATTCACTTAAAAATCAGTCAACAACAGCTGACCGATCAGTACATTATCTTTCGACAAATAAATCTTGTAGCATAGTTCAGTTTTCTATGTGAAAATCAATATCTCTTTTGTTGTTATCAGCACTAAATTGTAAGAGTCATAAAGTTAATGCTAGCGTTTAAAGTACTTCTTTTTTAAATTTTATACCTTCAAATAACCTAGCGCATGTATATCGATCCTAATTGGCTGTTGAAACGTGGCATTTACTTACATTACCAACTGTTCTTTCCATCCAATTTCGAGTAAGCTAAACCAATCAAGTATCCTAAGAGACACATTCTTTGCACTTTCCCAAAGATTTAAATTCTTTCATGATTTACTTCCTACTTAAAACAAAACCAAACGATCATAAGCAAAGTAATTATGCACCGAAATTGTTAGATGCGCAAAACATAATTATTCACATTTATAATAAAATACGTAAACAAATAAAAAATCTAAATTAAGCAGAATGCGTAGACAAGAAAGAAATTTATTTTAACAGGTTCGGTGCATATAATTAACACCACATTAACTAACATTTTAAGTAATGTTAAGAAACTTTTCTCAACTTAAGCACGTCATCTTGTTTATAAACAGTTAACTGGCACTGAAGTCATAGGTTTAGTGTCTGTGTATCAGTAATCTTCTCCTTGAGTTACAAGTACCCAATTCTTATTAAAGATATATTCCACGGAAGTTGAGAGCCCAATTTCATGCAGTAAAAGCCTTAAAAACTGACAGGCTACTACTAGTTTAAAAGCATTTACCTAAATTATTTGGTCAGCATCCTTTCTCAATGTGTTTTCTTTTTTATCATAATTCTAAATTAAATTCTTGAAACTAATATTTTTTTCGTAATAAAGTAGATAAAGTAAATATAAGTTTTTTTGTTATAAAGTAACTCTACCATATTACCTGTCTACTCAACTTCTTATGATGAACATATTAAAAACAATTTCTAAACTTATTAACAATTTTATAATTATCAAACAGAAAATAAGTATACATTTTTATTATAAGGCAATGAAATAAAACTATAAAACATGGCTAAGAATTTGAGAATAGATTCACGTCAAATATCAATGAATCTCTTCCACTAAAACCATTTAACTAGTTATTATTGTACCAAAAATTAAAAAGGGGGTTTTGAAACCAAGTTGTAAATGAAGTTGCAATGGTCCGATGAAAATGGTTAACCTTAAGTTTAATATAAATATAATCAGGATCTACATCTGCAAACTCTAATCAGTTTTTCTCTGTTCGTGGGCGCAAGGAAATTAAACTATTTTATTTCATTTTTATTTTCATGTTTTTAAAAAATAAATAAAATGAAATAAAGTGGGTTCACATTTTATAACGACTTTTTGTTGTAACCGGCTAATCGAAAAGTATTCTTAAATCTCTGTAAATACGTGAAAAAAAATATTTTATAATATTCCAATTGAATAATTTTAAATTTAAAAGTAAAAAATAGTTCACTATCAAGAAAGAGAAAAAATAGCTATCTCGGAGTATGGTGTACGATGCGAAAGGGAGAAGAGGAATTTAGTATGATAATAAAAATATTTAAAAGTAGTTTAACATGTAATTCGGTATGCAAATTTTGAGTTAGTTTAAATCAAGGTAACATATCTGTTTCAATTTTTGTACATTAAAGCTTATATTTTAGCATAAAGTGAATTCTAAAATATTAAAAATCCTAAATACATTTTTTTTCGTATGTGATTCGCAATATCTATATAATTCGACAATAATATAACAGATGATGTGTAATGCATAAGTTATAAGTTAGCCGTGTAATGGTATCACAATGTCTGCATTAACTTCTCATATCAATAAATCTAAATCAAACAAAACCTTCAAAACGAAGAAAAATGGTTTGTTTTGCTACTTTTAACAAACCCACAATTGCTACTTCTAGATGAAAAAAAAATCTTTGTATTATTTTCTTCTAGAAACTTAATAAAAAATACACTACGTACATTTCGATGACGAATAAGTACTAGAGAATATATATGTGGCTATAATTAGAGATGCTTTTGATCGGAGTGTTTCTTCATCGCTCTTCTCTATCTCGTACTCTCATCTACTCTCGCCATCTCCATCATCTCGTTATTATTTCGGCCCAAATGAGATCAAAACTAATGCCGTTTGGCGCCCGGATGGCTATTATTCGTCGAGAAGAGTTACTAGAATAAGGAAAAGGAAGTAAGCTTCTAACCAATCAGTAGACCGTTGAAATTTGATGACTACAGGAGAAGTATAATATTATCCAATTGTTGCAAAGGATTCAAATTTGGCAAATGTGGGCAAAATGTAATGTAATCATCATCTCCGTTATCATGAGATAAATTTCAAAGAATAAAAAAAAATATTAAAAATTTATCATTGATAATATTTTGGCTGAGTTTCTGATTAAATATTAACTGTCATAAATATGTTCCAGGTTTTCCAACAGCATAGAGTACTGAACTTTAACCAAGTTTTTTTTCTTCCAAAAAGTAATTAATCTAAATCAGATTCATAAATCATTTTTAAAATTATACTGTTTGCAGCATGATGAAGAATCACAAAATAAAATTTTTGTATGTGTTAATGTAAAAAGTGAACTACGAAACTTTTCAATTGGCCAGTAAAAAATACTAACTGAACTCAAAATGCAAGATTTTAGTTCAGTCAATTTAGTATAATCAGTTACATTTAAAAATATTGAAAATGGTCAAAAATTGAATGGGGTAATTGAATATTATTTCCTTAAGTTCTTTAATATAATAGTTATTTATTAATTTAATAATATTATTATTTATTCTAAAAACAAGGAAAAACTTTTATTCTTTATGTCGTTAAAGTTTTTTGAAATTCACTGAAAAAAAGAGATTGGTTAAAACTATCATGATTGCAGAAAATTTACCAAGAGTTTGACTCGATGGAAACACCAAAAATCTAGGCAATTTTCCTCGAAACGCTTCGGTAATGATTTGGTAAGACTAATGAAGAAATATGGTTTTATATTAACATGGCAAAATTTGGTAAATATCAGGTAATTTTATCACGATATAGGGCATGGAATAAAAACTAATTATTCGGTTTAATTTGCATTTCCGTTTTGTATTTTGCACTAAATGTGTTTTACAATTTTCCAGTGAACTATAATTTTCTATATGAACTGAAAAACTATCAAATGAATGGTTTAAATACAGAAAAGTTTGGTTTTGTTCTAAAAAAAAATGTCATTACCATACAGTACGATAATTTTACCAGAATTATTTTCTCCTTGAAAGAATTTCATATGATTATGAAGTTAGAAAACCTTCCTCAAAAGCAGATTTATCAAGTAGTTTCCTTGAAGCTGGAGTTTCGAGAATAACAACAGTCAAAGAAATCCTGGATTCATCCACTTTTCTTACGAAAAATAAACACTAAAAAAATTTCTTTTATCTTTGGTTCGTGGATAGAAAAACTCCATCGTCACAAATCTTTAAAAGGTTTGCCTGGAAATGCTTTAAAAACAATCCCCCCCCCTCCAAAAAAAAAGGAGTTCTGCAACAAAGTCTCTTACTTGTAAGTTCAGGGATCTTTTTTTTTTTTCAATTTTTCATTGTCATGTTACGTTACATTTAGATCTTTTTTCGGCAGAATATGTAATATTTTCAGTACCAGTATCATCATCACTCCTCGAGTATGTATCAAATACTATTTGTTTGACACTCTTTGACACTTAGTAAGGGGAAAGCAAAGTAGCCTCTTTCTTCTATGCATTAAGTATGTAAAAAAGAATATATGTGGTTCAAGAAAAAAAGACAATGTTTCCTGCATCGTTATTATAAAAACAATAATATTTTTAAAAAATCAACATGCTTTAATAGGCTGAAATCTAAATAACAATTTCAAGTAAGCCCTCTTTTCTGAAAAATATGACGAAGTCTCAAAATGTAATTTGTACATATAATGTGACAATAACGGTGACTTAGGGGTTAGAACGTTAATCTCCTAAAATGGTAATCCAAGTGCAGAGCTGACGTAAAATACCCCTAGAGGTAGATCATCGGCTAGAATTCACTTGCGTTCGGGCAAACCGTGGGAGAATTTCGTGTTTTTCCTCTCTATGTAACGCAAATGAGGGTTATTTCCAAAAAAGTCTTCCACAAAGGCTAATTTGAGCCAATGCTTGATCCAGGAGTGTACCTGTCTTCTGGATTGGGTTCAAAACTGCAAGGCTGAAGTGTTGAAAATAGATAGTCGTAAACTCAGAATCAGGTCGGCTGTTCAACTCCGGTTATGGAAAACAATTTTAAAAAATACTCGTGACAATGGTACTAATATTTATTAAAATTGTAAAGTTCCATGAAAGCAAAAATTAGCGATTTTTGCTTTTACGCATCTTTGTCTGTACACTGTCCCTGTCTTTAATTTTCCCTGTATCACTGTACACTGTCTTTGCTTTAATTTTGTTTTTCCTTAAATTATTATATTCTATATCTTAAAATTTTAAATCTATTTGTAAAGCAGTACTCTCTTAAAATGAAAGAGTTATTTCCCCTACTCAAAAAAGAGTTAAATTTTTTTAACTCAACTTGAGTGAAATACATTCCTATTTGAGCGAAATTCTTGCTTTGCATTAACTCAAACTTGAGTGGTATTTATTAAGCAATATTTGAGTGTTTTTAGCTCAAACTTGAGTGATTTATTTATTATTTAATTGTGAGATATAAGCTGGAATTTCTATCGTTTTATTTTAAAAAGCAAACGATAATAAATCTAAATAAAATTGTTATGTTCTGTGAACTAAATAGATTATGTCTTCGTTTTTATTTTACGTTTAAATTTTTTTTCTGGAGAATATGTCATTTAATATTTTGAATTAAGAAGAATTAAAACAACTTTTAGTTCACAGCGGTATTTCTGAAGAAGACGCTGTTTTACTTTTCAGTAAGCAGATATACTTTGTTGTTTTTATTTTGAAAATACTTTTATTTTGAATGTGTTCCATTTAAATGAGCTGTTTCTCAGCGTTTTTTAATAAAATATGCTATTCTTTTAAATTATTTGTCAAAAAAATTTATTAAAATTGAAAGTGTTAAATGTGGATGATTATGAAATATTAAAAAAATTTGATTCCCTGCTAGAATCTTTGTCAAAGCATGTGGGAATATATTATGTCTGATAAGAGTTTTAGAATTTTTTCAGACTTCATATTAAAGTTTTAACATTTTATTTTAATATAATAAATTTATATCCATGTTATAGTTTTCTTGATGTATAATTTTGGTACAAAACATTTCTGGATAATTAATTTCACATCATTCTATACTTCTTTTACCAAGGATATTTACGAAATTATTGTTCATACAGTCTATAATTGCTGTTATTTAAATTGCTTTCTATTAATAAAGTTGACTGTCTTTAATTTATGAAAGTTCACATTTGCAACATCCACTCATTCAAATCAGAATCTTCAGATGTTCAATGTATTTTATTATAAATATATCATTCAAAGAAAAAGAGGAAAATATTATATTTAAAAAAATTAAGCAGCATTTTGAATTTTTCTGTTTTTATCCTGTTTTTAGCTTTTATTTAATTGGAATTCAGAATTAATACTATCTTCTTATTTCATAAAGTATTTATCACATTATACAAATTATTTTTCCTTTGTTGCTAGCATAAAAGTTCTTACCACTTTTCTTCAAATTCAATTTTCGAGGCAAAATTGAAAATGCAGAATTAATATTTAATTAAAAGTACAATGCTAATTAAAGTATTTGAAAATGCAAATAAATTAGAATTTTACAATAGTTATAGATTAATAGTAAAAAATAGGAGCAAAATTAAAAGTAATATTTATTATGAGATATAGTTCAATTTGAATTTATATACCTATATCCCAGCTGAAAATAAACAGTAGTTATTCTACAGAACTGAAGTAATTTCGTAGTTTTTCTAGAGTTAACTGCAAATTTTCTGTACTGCAATCTTAACTGTAAAAACACTGCAGTTATTTTGCAGCTAATGCGAAGAAATTTCTCAGTAATTTATTTCGAAAAAACTTTTAGCTATTGTCTACAAAATTAATGTAGTTTAAGTGAGGTCACTTTAAAATCATAAATTTAGAAAAAACTGAAACTTTAAATCCGTGGTCATTCTGCAGTAAATTTGAAGTAATTATGCAGTCATTGTTTCAGAAGTATACTTTCTGATGAATCTGCAGAAAAACTGCAGTTACTTTGCATTGTTGTAAAATTGAAAGAGTTTGATGTCTTCAATCTTGCTTACCTGGCTGGTATATTAAATTTTTATAATGTTTTTTCGTTTTGATTATATATTAATTTCTTACAATTAGGTAAAAATTCTAAACATATACATTGATAACGGAAATAACGTACACTATCTATATTCGTAATAGTTAAAATTCATAAAATACATACTTGATTTAATTGTAATTATTTATAATTCAGAAGCGATACAATTTAATTAGTTTAAAATATGCCTATAATTAGGTATTTAAATATTTCTGTATTTTAGTAATTTTATTAAAAATGTCGTTTTCATTAATTTTTATTATTTATTTCTTTTTGACTTAAGATAACTATGTTTGGGCAAAGTTTATGGTAAAAACAATATTAAAGTAAAGTTAAGAAGTTAATGTTAATTAATTTTTTTATTCGAATTCTTACTAAGCTAGGATTATTGCAGAACAAAAATTATACTTATTTTTTTCAAATCAAAACAAATATATAGTTTGGATTTTAAACAAATTTATATCAAAAGAGTTTGCAAAATTGAGTTTGAAAAAGGGTATTTAATCCAGATTTTTTAGCTTCAAACGTCTTCTTCAAAAATTTAGTTAATTTCACTTAGTTTCAGAAATTTGTCTTAAATAAATTTAGGCAATTTAAAACAATATACCTTTTTTATTGCTTGAAAATAAAGCTTTATATATTAAACGAATAAATTTGTTCGAAAAAAAATGACTCATAGTATTTTCAATTGAACCTAAATGCGCATAATATTTATAAAACTGCTTACTTTAAAAATTTGTTTAGAGCTCCTTACTTTTAAAAATTAAACTTCAAAGAAAAATGACGTAACTTAGGGGAAAGAAAAAAAAACTCAAATCTACAGTGGTTAAGAATTTTTCATAAAAAAAGCTTCTTAAGTAATAATTCATTTAATTGTTGTTTTACCGTATACAATCAAAATAATTGGATAACCACAAAATGTTACTATTCAAACTGTTAACTCTGAAAAAAATTTTTACCTGTGTTTTCACCTTATTTGATTTAACAAATAAAAACTTTATCCTCGCCAACAAGACCCAGCTCATGAAATTAATTAGTTCTTTGTAACCGTCTTGTCATAGGACTGCAGCCGAGATGGTTAATCGGTCAAACTCACGACAGACGGGAAGCCAGTTCAAATCTCAGGATACCCAGTGTCGATATGCTCACAGCGAAAACTTTAACTGTACTATATTATCTCATTCGATATTTAAATTCAACAAACGTTATGATAAAAAAAATTCCTATCTAAGGCTTTCTATATCAAAAGGAATTTTTTTGAAACGAAAACTATAGTATTTTCTATCGTTTACGATAGATGGCACCACTAAATACAAAAATTTCGAATATTAACAGTAAAAATTTTACTGCAATTGGGTATAATATAGCCTACGTCACAGGTTGTGTTGTTCCTACTAAATTTAACCCATGAACGGCATTTTCTGCGAGCCTAACTTCAAGTCACAAATAAACAAACGACGTGTTCGATCGTTTAAATAGCTGCTCGCCAGATTTTATTGCATTATAAAGAAAATTTATTGAAACTAAATACAACTAAATAAACAACAACAACTAAAACAAGTAACAACAACTACTAATAACAATAACTAAATAAACAACAACTAAATTCCATTCGTTTAGCATTGCGTCATATGTTGTTCCTACTAAATCGAAGTAGTTGTGTTTTTTTCATATTATACCCAATTTACAAACTGAAATACTGAAAATCGCTCAAACACGAGTTAAAATCACTCAAGTTTGAGTGAAAACGATTCACTCAGGTAATACTGAAAATCATTCAAACTCAAGTGAAAATAACTCAAGTTTGAGTGAAATTTTTTTCACTCAAATTGAGCTATTTCCATATAACTCTTTCACTTGAGTGATTTTAACTCAAGATGAGAAGGCCGGTTTTATCTGGATGAAAGACTTAAATAGCACTCAAGTTGAGTTATTTTCACTCGTTCATTTTAAGAGAGTATATTAGGGTAATTTTGCACTTTTAAAACACAGGGAACTAAATTAAATTTTATTTCGAAGCATCACAAATGACTATATAAAAAAGAATATACCACATTCTCTGACTAAAGAATGTGACCTTTTTTATCCCATCTGGAAAACTATTTTCCTCTGAAAACTTTACAATTAAATACATTTTCTTTTAAAAAACCATTCTACAAATTCTTTCATAAAAGTTACAATTTCTCATGCATTACTTTTCTGTGAATAATGTGAATACAGGTTGCAGTTTCTGACGCTAAAAAATTTCATATCTTTACATAGAAGCCAGATATAAAATTCCGTTATTCTTTTAAACGAGGATCCTGTTTCTTACAAACAATTGTAAGTAATATTTTTTTTAGAGGAAACGTTTTGGAAATTCAACAAAATCAAGTTTCCCCATAATATGCAAAAGAGCAAACCATTCCTAAACTACAAAAATAATAAAAAATAGTTCATATTAATATATAAAAAATTGCTACAAAAACTGTTAAATAAGCAGTACAATTTACTTCACCAATTACGTATGAATGATTTCTTTTAAAATTTTGAAATAAATCAAATGATTTTGCTGTGTTAGATATATTTTGTCGCAAACAGTAATAACATTTAACTTTTGACATGATAAAACATATTATCATTACTTTTTTTTCAATTTTTAAAATAAATAATTCTTAACAGACGTCTAGTATATTCTTATCTCCTTTAAAATTTAGTTTTTGATGAATTATTGTAGTAATTTCAATGTTTAATAATTTTTATTTAATAGCACCACGTTTAAAAAAAATTAAAATAGATTAAGTACTTTTATTATTAAACACTTACTATCTATACTTACTATCCATTGCAATCGTTTTCCTTTTCAGAACCAGCACAAGTATAAAACTAAGCATTGATAAATAAATATTCAACCAATGTTGCTTACGAAAATTAAATTACCAGAGAAGATTACTGCATCAAGACAGACTAATTTGTTCATAAATATTCAACCTATGTTATTAATGAAAATTAAATTATAAAAGAAGATTATACGTCAAGTACTAGCTAATTCTTATAGCTATGAGAGTTAAAATACAATAAAAAATCTTGCTAATAATATTTTTGATTACTGGTAAAAATACTTTTGCAACCCTTGTAGTGATGAATAAAAATCTTTAAGCTTCAGAAAATTCATAAAAAGGTTTTTCTGCATAGTGCGTACGTTAAGTTAATATTGAAGTAAAATATAACATTATTTGTTGTAGATACTTTCAGTATATATCATTTAAACCAAAACAAACATAATCAATTAAATTTTGTTAAAGCTGCCTTAAACCTACATAATAATTACGGAAAAAGCTATAATTTCAAATCAAAGCTAAAAAAACATTATCGAAAATAGCTGGTACACAAGAAGAAAAGTACTGTTGGGAAATTTAATCCATCTCTCCATTGGGAAATATATTTTCTTTAAACTAATTCTTTTCACTGAAATAAAAAATTGTTTACTAATCTTTCGCTCAGAAAACATAGCTCTGTTGCTGTTAAAAAAACTCATTTGAATCTATTAAACTGGGAAATATTTTTTTTTAATTCTGTTTCATGAGATTTGATAGCAGATCTTCGATATTTTCACTTAGCTCATTTCAAATCTGTAATCAGTCCCTCTCACTGCAAGCTACAGTTTTATTTTCTAAATGAAAGTTTTAGTTTATTTTTAGTAGAAATACGCAAGCTTAAAAGTGTTATACATATCAAAAGGTCACCTAAATGCTGCGATAAACTTCTAGGGAAATTAGGAAACATCATCAGGATTAAAATTGCATTGGAACCAATGCCTTGAAATGTCGCCATACGCCTCTAGGAGCTCGTTCCTATTATAAACTGATCCTTCGTGTGTTTCTGAATAGGTTATAATAGGTAAGCACTAATAATCGAGTACGACGACATTCCCGAATATAGATTTTTTTTACAGTTTCAATCTTGATGATGTGCCCTAGCTGCCCTAAAAGTTTGCCGCAACATTTACGCAACACTCTTTTATATATAATGTCTTTAAACTTGTGCATTTAAACAAAAAAAAAGACCAAAAATGTATTTTGCTTTAGGAGCAAATCTAATTTCAGATTTGAAATTCTTTATCCCGAATTAAGTTCGATCAACAAAAAAGATGTTGTTCAATGTTACTTGTGTTACCGCAAAACCTAAGGTAAAATCAAAATATTTAAAATATTATTTTTTAAACTTTGCTTTAATACATAAGAATACTGAATATTTGTTATAACCTAAATGCATTCGCAAACATATCTATCTATTTAAAAGTACATTTTCATAAATTAAAATATTTAATTTTTCAAATATAATTGATGTGAAAATATAAATTCGTTATACATTCTCTATCGCTTAACCACAATTGTTATAACAGAAATTTTGTTAAAAGGGTTTAAAATCAATTAATTGCTAAAATTTCTGTTTCTCCTGCCTTAAATTTAATTCCATTATGTGAAGTAAAATATAAAAGTTCTGAATAGCCTTAAATTTCTCTCGAAGACTCCTAATTTTTAAAATAATCTCTTTAGACAATTGAAAAGTACAATATGAAACAATAAACACTTTAAATTTATTAGCATATCCCAATTTGACTACATGTTTTTAATCTTCATGAATTTATTTGTTAAAACAACACGAGTTTCAAGATTCAAATATTTTAAATGTAATTTCATTTAAGATTAGAAAACCATAAATCTATTCTTTTTCAATAATAATTTACAAAATGCTTTAATAAAACAAAAGAAAATGGCAGCTGAAATTTTAAAATGTTTGAAAATACTTTGAATGCTTAAAACCAACACTGATATTAAAGCTGTTAAAAATGCTTTAATAATTTTATTGTTCAGCATTTATTCATCAAAATTAATTGATGCAGCATTAAAATATAGAAATAATAAGATATTTATCACTACATTAGATATTTTTAAACTAAATTTGCTTTAAAACATTGTTTCCTTAGAAACGATGAAAAAAACATACGACATATATGTCTTAGAAGAAAAAATTTATTTAGTGCAAAAAAAGGAGAAAAAGAAATTTTATATATCAAAATTACAAAAGATTTTTGTGTAAAGTTCCCAACAATTAAACTAAGTTTTTAAATAATGGTAACCAATCCTCGACAATTAACTCAATTCCGACTGTTAAGCTAAATTTCCAAATAACTATAATCTACCCCTGATAATTATCTCACTCAATCATAAACTAATCAAAATGAAGAAGATTGAAATAGGAGCATTTAAGAAAATAAACTGAATATATTTCTTACAACCAGCAAAACTCATTTTAAATCTTTTGGATATTATTTTCAGAACCAGTCGAAACCTTTACCCTATTGAAATGTGAAATATATATATATATATATATATATAAATATGCATATTAATAAAAATAAATATTTTATATTATATATATATATATATATATATATATATATATATATATATATATATATATATATATATATATATATATATATATATATATATATATATATATATATATATATATATATATATATATATATATATATATATATATATATATATATATATATATATATATATAAAGAATGATAAGTTTAGCATTATTGACATGACTCGTGAGAGCTGCCTTCGCGCGGTGGTCTCCGGAATGCATGTGAATAAGAATTAGGTTGTTCTATGGTATAAAGTCAAGAGTTAATTATAAATTCGGGAGTTTCCCTTCGGGACTTCCCCCTCTGGACTGACTGGCGCCTCTCAATGGCAAGAAGGATGATGAAATCTCTTAAAGTATTACATAATGGAGAGTGATGTAATATTCCGAGATGTTACACTAAGAAAGTCCACATACATATGTTCGGATTTAAAAACGTTCAAAAAGTCCTTAAAATGTTTTTATTTACATCCCAAACAGTAAACATTCTCGTTCTTTGTGACATGTTTCGAAGCATGTCATTCATGTTACTAAAACTAAGCCATGTGTATATACATGCATTTACAGATCTCTCAAGCATTTCCTCTATTCAATGAATGTTACCTTTGTTATTCTAAACAAAAAAAAAAAGTTGGAACGAAAAAATAAGTTAGGTTGGTTTTGGGCCCTTAATACATTGTTCTTTACTTCAAAATTTAAAAATCAGTTTCATAAAAAAAAATTGTTGTTTCAACAAAAATATTACATTTAATCATGTGCAATTCAAATATTCATGTAGAATACACGTTAAAGTGGTATCCGAGAGAAATAAAACATTTTATATTGAGAAATATTAAATCATGCGCAGAGAAAAAAATGTATGATCAGTACTATCAGAATGTGATAAAATTTACTGTCTTTCTGAGATTTACAGTGTTATGACAACATCAAAAAATTCTTACTGAAATGCTTCGATGGGTGATTTTGTAAAGTTAACTACAAAATATGTTTTTTTAATATGTGATTAAAATATGATGAATGTTTCGGTAAATTTATCATGATACCTAAGAGCATGGCATAAAAATCATTTATTCGGCTAAATGCATTTTTCAGTTTCACAATAATTTTTACTAAATGTGAGGTAATAAGAACTGTAATTTTGAAAAATGAAATTTTCGTCCAACCGTTGCCATGTGAACGGAAAATTACCCAATGAATAGTTTAAATACAGTATATTTTGGTTTTATTAAACGGAATTATGTTTTTACCAGATATATTTTCACTATGTGATCTTTTTTTAAATTTTGCAGGCTTAAATATACATAGTTAAGGCAAATTTAATTTTTTTATTAAAACACAGTTTTTAATTAAAATTAAAAAATTTTTGTTGTATTTTTGGGGTATTAAATTTTTTTTCGAATAACAATAAAGCAGCAAACCACCTTCATGTATATAAAAATACCTGTAAAACAATAATTAATTATATTATCAACATCTCTCTAACAAAAAAAATTGACTTAAATAACTTTAAACGAAACTTACCTTAAAATTATTTTAAGTAAAAAATACTATTCCATTTTTTAATTGACAATACGACTATAAAATATATTAACAATAGTTTTTTACAACAATGGTTCTAAATTCGAAGAATATATTCAGTCTCAGGAGAAAACTCCTTAATTTATTTAATCGCATAATAAATTAACGTAATTCATTTTTAATGCTACGAAGTATTATAAATGAATGAATTTGATCCTTGCTGAAGATTCCAGAAAAATTTGTCCTGTTTACAGTAAAATGTTAATAAAGAACAAGGAGATAATAAATTAACTAAGGATTTGCTGTGTCATGAATAACAAATCTGAGTTATCATAGGATGGTTATGTACAAAATAAAAAAATCGCTGCATAATTTAGAGGACTTAATTTGTAATAAATCC
This sequence comes from Parasteatoda tepidariorum, assembly GCF_982258835.1. NCBI lineage: Eukaryota > Metazoa > Arthropoda > Arachnida > Araneae > Theridiidae > Parasteatoda > Parasteatoda tepidariorum. The sequence goes on from NC_141761.1 coordinate 76,560,464, forward strand.
AGACGAAATTCTGAAAGTTTGCTTACAGATAAACAATGTAAAGATTAACTTTGTTTAAAAATTTAAAGTAGAGTTTGACACATTACTTGAAAAGAAAACATTTTTTTTTTAATTTCAACTTAAAATTTCTCTAATGAATGAAAATATAAAGATGGTGTGCTTTATTCCAATCAAAGTATACAAATTTCGGGAAAGGATTGCATACGAAGAGGATAAATATTTTTTAAAATTACTTTGAAAAAAACTTAAGTATATAATTCTGTAAGGATGGTTAAAATTTAAAATATATGTTTTAGTTATATTATTTAGAAAATATTGTAATTGAGTTTTGATTGAAACAATTTCTTCTTCTTCAATATTTTACTATATATTAATTCAGTTTTGTAATTTGTGTAAAAAAGTCTAAATTATCTGAAATTTTTTAGGCAAATTGCTTTGAATAAATTAGGTCTATCTTTCAAGTCAAGTTTTTTAAGATCATGGGTACGTATAAGTCAGATAAAAAATTTTAATAAAGTCTGGTTTTAATTTAATGTTTTTAAATCATTTAATGAAAGAGCCACGCATGCCAACATACTTGTTAATGTGATACGTTTTCGTTTAAAACTTAATGAACATGACGTAATTTTGAATTTTTGATAATTAATGAGCATATATTACAAATTAAAATTATGACATTTATTTTTTTGGTGACCGATGTTGCTAAAACAATTATAAAAGTAAAATTGGAACCTCCAAATGTGAGATTTGAGTAGGTTTTTTGAGCAAACATTTGAAGTGAAGTGATTATTCTTTGTCCATAGTATTCATTGAAAATCTTAAAAGAAAAAGTACAATTCATTTTTGATCCGTTAAATTTATATTGTCACCAGCGTAGATGATTTGAAACAAATATATTTATCATAATAAAACGGGAAGGTTTTAAGCCTGCCTGCCGCCGTATCACTCTTATAACTCTAAAAGAGTTGTAGTGGCTCTAGGGGATAGAGTTTTTTCTATGGAATGAACCGGGTTCAAATCCCCGTGATGGCTGGTCGATACGAATTTCGCACCAGCACAGTGCTGAAGTAAAACATCAAAAATGGTGCACGGATCATGGGTTAGAGTCTTTTTGCTATAAAGCTAATCGCGGAAGATTTTTGTGGTTTTCCTTCCCATGTAACGCAAATACGGGACAGTTCCATCAAAAAGTCCTCCACGACGGCAGATTTCTCCCAATACTTGATCCAGGAGTTCCCTAGTCTTCTGCATTGAGTACAAAATTACTAGGCTACGGAGTTGAACATTAGTAGTCGTAAACCCAAAATATTGTCGGCTGTTAAACAATTATTATGAACAAAAATCATTTGTGTAACACCAAAATCATTTGTGCAAGGATCCTGACTTTTTAAAAGCAGGTTCAATGTTTATTTTGAGAATCCTATCCTAAAAATCTCTCAGACGTTTTTATAAGTTTGTTTAGGAGAGATTTTTGAAATATAAATATTTTTCGTAAGTTTTGCTTAAGGTATTTCAATAAGTTGGACAACAGACTGTTTTGTCTATTATTTAAACGAAAACATCTACTATATTAGCTGGTTTGCATCTAGCTCAACTGTATTACTTAACTTTAGCTACGCGCTCTTTAATATTTATTTACCTTTGATCACTTGGAAAGAGATAGGAATTGGTCAAACCCAATGTAGGGTGACGTAACGGAATTTATGGTTAGAAAACTATCTGAAATTTTCCCGACTGCGTTTATTTTGCGTATTCTTACATTTTTGACATGTTTTTCTACAAATCTAACTAATGTAAACTTCAGTAATTGTGTAAGAAACAACTTTTAAAAGAAAAACAAAACAAACGCAGATCATTTATTGTTTACTTTTATTAAAATTTACGCACACCGTTATTCTAAAAACTCAAAATCTATATCGTACACAACTGCTGTTGCCAAAACATGGAATACTAAATACTGCTGTTGCCAATACATGGAATACTAAATATGTAATAAGAATATAATTAATGTTCACGTTCCCACTTTTACACTCGACCATCCTGACTTTTGGACGACCTCGTCCCTTCGAAACAACTTATAATCCTTCAAGTGAAGCGGCACACTTTTACACCTCTTTGGTCTACTGTTATCTTGGCTTAAATTTTTATTTGGATCGTCGTTGCATTGATTTGTACTATTGTTGTCGCTTATGGGTTCACAAGCAATGAAGTGTTTCTTACTTCCAGTAATATTGTCCCCATCATCAGACAGATCTTCGTCGTTGACCAGATGAAATAGTTTCATTTGCGAAGCGTGGGCGGTTGTCGTATAATTATGTTGCCTTCTTCTTCCTTGTCCAACTGCGCGTAAATCAGTTACTTGATAAGTGTCGGATGGTAATATTTTGATGACTGTTAAAGGACCTATGTACTTAACTTGAGGTTTAGTGTTAGATAAGGCAGTTTGTTCAGGTAATCGTCTTACGACCACAACGTCACCTATATTGTACTTAAATGCATCACATCGATGTTTGTCATAATTCCTTTTCATCTTTTCCTGTGCAATGATAATACTTTCTTGGGCATTTCTTTGCAGTTTTGTTGGATTTACGTAGTCATTTGATGTTGGTAGTAGATCTTGCGTACGCGGTTCAATCACGACCTTTTCGAGAGTCTTCAACACATCCCTATCAGGCATTTCATTAATCTGGAAATCATGCAAAAAATCCAGGTCTTCCACATGAACTAACTTGGACCTGCCTTGATTTCTAACCATTATTATCTCGGGTGCGTCAATGATGTCGTTCCCGATGAGAACATCCGAGCCTTCAAATGTATCATCAGTCACTACATAAAACAGAACTTCCTTCAGCTTTACCCTGTCTATAGTCACATTAAGTATGATAATTCCTAGTGACTCCCTTACACCTCCAATACCTCGAATTCGTGTAACTATATTTTTATGTATATTTTTATTAAACGTTTGTGCAAAACTATATTTTAACATAGATATATCAGCAGCGGTATCCATAAGAGCACTTGTATTTACTTCTTCTATGATAATATTCTTCGTTGTACTATTACTGGAACTGGGTAAAAACGAAACTGCATTGACTAATGGGAAAGACGCTATCTTTGGACATTCCTTTGTACCATGTCCTTCTGTTTTGCAGGCAGTACAAAACTTTGGACGTTTTGGATTTACACAATCACGGGCAAAATGGCCGGTATCATAACAATTGTAGCAAACAGTTTGATTATTAGTTGTACTTCGACTTGGCTCTGTTTGTTCACCTTTGGCGACATTTTCTTTTTCAAAAACTTATTGTTACTATATTTATTATTATACTGAATATGATTCTTAAAAACATCTTTGAGTTCAATAAATTCATCTACCTTTTCAGCTAATGTATAAGGTGAAATTATATGGGTCCACTGATCCAAGTAACGCTCTCGTATATCTGGCTGTACCCGAGCTTTCATTCGATCCGTGATGATCAGGTCTTTTAAACTCTCAAAACTACTTATTTTAAGTCCTGCAGTCCACCCATTAAAATACGTTTCAAGCTCGTGGTAATATTCTTTCCATGACTTTCCATCAGTATTCTCATGAGAATGAAAAAGTTGTCTAAATTTTTCAGGACTTAGTCTGTAGCACTTAAGCAAAAGAGATTTAACATAGTCATAATTTTCTGACTGTTCTTCTGGTTCTCTCATTATCATTTGGACAATTTCACTTGGTAACTGGTTAATTAAACATGCCATCCACAATGTACTTGGCATTTGTACTCTTTTCATTACTCTCTCGAAATGTACTAAATAAAGGCTGATATCCTCATTACTCGTAGAAAACTTTCTCAGTTGTGACTGCCAATCAACTTTTGGCGACGATGTTATTACTTCAGTTTCGACGACTGAAGTTTTAGCAGCAATATCTAACTTCGTGAGTTCCAATTCATGTTCCCGATCGGCTTTTTCTTTCTCCAATGCATGTTGGCGATCGGCTTTTTCTTTTTCTTCTTGACGAAGGCGCTCGGCGTCTTCAACCAAATTTTCTACCATTCCTCGAACCATTTCTTCATCGTATTTCTCGCTATTCAAAATTAACTTTTTCAAGTCAGGGATTTTCAAAGTAATAGACGAAACATCTTCAGATAACTCATTAGCTACGTAACGTAACTGATCTTTACGAAGTCGCGATAAAAATGCCATTTTAAACTCAAAATTAATTACAGTTGCCTGTTTATCCCACTTCTGATAATGTAAGAAACAACTTTTAAAAGAAAAACAAAACAAACGCAGATCATTTATTGTTTACTTTTATTAAAATTTACGCACACCGTTATTCTAAAAACTCAAAATCTATATCGTACACAGGAACTGCTGTTGCCAAAACATGGAATACTAAATACTGCTGTTGCCAATACATGGAATACTAAATATGTAATAAGAATATAATTAATGTTCACGTTCCCACTTTTACAATTGAAAGAAAAAAATGAAGTATACCTTAAAAGATATGTTTATAAGGAAAAATGCTTGATTGTGGCAAATCTTAACTTTCATGCACTGTAAAAACTTTCAGATAAAATTCCGGTACATAGTACCGGTTTCTTGTTTGCATTATTTTTAAAAATCCTTTTTACCGAAAAATCTATTTTTACCTTAAAATATTATTCCGTAAATTTTACATTAATATTTATTTAATTAGATTGATTCAGTGATTTTACAGTAATTATTACTATAAAAATTATGATGCACATATATTAATCATGATAGGGGAATGCACATATACAATTCACTGCAATGGCTCAGTGGTTGCGGGTCACTGCCGCTGTGATTGTTAGCCGGATTATGATACTCATGGGCGGATTGAAGCCGACGCAGATTCGAATCAATTGGTACGATACCTTAGACAACAACGGGATGCTGAAAGAATGATTTACGCATAATTAAAGGCTTTTATACTTACTTTTGAATTACAAGTAGTGGGGAAATCTAAATAAATCATTCATAAAACAAGTTATAAAGTTTAAAATTATTAAAAAAAATAATTGGCTAGCAAAAGCATTATTAAAAGTAAAAATATTAAATAAAAATATTAAATAAAAGCGATCTTGCAAAAGCATGAATAAAATAAATGAAACACATAAAGAGATAAATAAAAAAAAGCAAGCAATAAAATTAGAATAAAAAAGCAGAGCTATAAGCGATAAGCGGAGAGCTCGCCGCACTTCACTATACTCAATACTCAATTAGAATAACAATTTTTAGAACAACGGAGTTTTTGGTTTTTAAGAGATTAGTTTTGGTTTTTGAATTTGAAGTTCATGCTAACCCGTTACGGGTCTTTCATTGTTTTTTTTGTAAGTTTATTCTAACCCATTAATTGATTTTCTATATTTTATTGAAAGATTATTATTATCCCGATACGGGTAATTTATTGTCGCTACTGTATTTGTTGTAGTGTGAAATAAATGTTTTTTTAATAAAACAAAGAACAGCTTCTTAATTTAGCTTGATACGTTACAAAGGCAATAAAATAAACTAATATACTTAAAACTGTATTGCTAAAATCAAGGTACAAATTTAAACTAGCAAAATTGCTTAAATTACCCCCATTGGCCTAAACAACTCCGGGTGTCAGTTCATATTGTTTTTAAACTTCCCAAAATAACAGGCAATATACCGCTTTCAATCATAATGAGATGCAACTACCGTAAGGTAAGATTTAAATTATGTTTTGGAATATTCCACCGACAGTCAAATGTTTCAAACTTTAATATACACTCTCCACTACGTCATGCGGAATATTATTTTTAGGAATTCAGATACATTTATTGACTTTGAAATCCTAATTTAAACTGCATATGACTTAACAACTCCAATAACTTTCATAAAGTACAATCATTCTGTGGCAGTCTATATTAAAGTTTCCAAGAGTTTTAAGTCATTAATGACAAATATGCAAATCAAGAGAATAAATATCCACCTTTACGAAAGTTAAGAAATCTTCACAAATATATTTGGAGACAGATATATCTTATGATTGCTTTATTTCCCAAATTCATGATTTAAAATATTTACCAAAATTAGCAAAAAGACAAGATTAAACACAGTCCCATTTTATTGGAAACAAGCAATCCTACTTTTGCAGTTTTTATAGATTTAAACCATACTTTTATAATTGATATAAAGTTTAAAAATTAATTTTAGTAGGTATTATTTACGGTAATTAATTATCATAATCATTATTGATTAATAATTTATCATGTTCCGTGAAAATTACTGTAAAGATCATTTTTAATCATTTAGACAAAATATGCAAAACTCATAGCAAAATTACGATTTTATACGATATTTCAAAAATATTGCTTATACAGGGTATTTATAAAGTCCCGGACCCATTTTGATGTTTAATAACTCATAAAATAATAAAGATAGATTAAAATTAATAACATAAATGGTTAGATAGACTCAAAAAGTTTCATGATCCTTGTCAATGTACTTCCACGTGTGCCCCCTTCGTCGCACGGAGAATATCAAGTCGATAGTCAATTTCACGCCAGTTAGCGGCAAGCATGTTGGCCTCCACATAGGCTATTGCGGTTTTCTGAAGCACATAATGTTCTCAGACGAAGCATTCTTTCATGCTTCTGGCATTGTTAATCGCCATAATGTGCGCATATGGGGATCTGAAAACCCCCATGAATACCGTGAGACACAAAGGGATTCCCCAAAGGTTAATGTGTGGTGTGGACTAATACACGACCGAGTCATTGGGCCTTTTTTTTACAAGACAGACGGTCTCATCAGTCGTATACTTTGACATGTTGGAAAACTTCGTATTTCCACAACTAGAAGATCTTCAGCTACATGTCTTTTTGCAACAAGATGGTGCACCATCTCATTGGGGTATCATCGTTCGTAGTTCTTTGACTCACCATTTTCCAGGAAGATGGATTGGGCGAGGAGGTCCATTTCCTTGGCCACCCAGATCACCTGATATAACGCCGCTGGACTTTTTTCTTTGGGGATTTATAAAGGAAAATGTTTGCAGGAGGATCGTGTCGAACATTGATGACCTAAAAGCCAGAATTACAACCACAATAGTCTCTGTGGATGCCGACATGCTTGCCGCTACCTGGCGGGAAATTGACTATCGACTTGATATTCTCCGTGCGACGAATGGGGGACACGTGGAAGTTCCTTGACAAGGATCATGAAACTTTTTGAGTCTATCTAACCATTTATGTTATTAAATTTAATCTATATTTATTATTTTATGAGTTATTATTAAATGGTGGTATATAAGATATTAGTGCTGCTGTGTGTGTAAAAAAAGAATTAAAGTTTATGGTGATGAGATAGAAAATCATTAATGAACGAAAAGAAAATCATTCAATAAAACTTAATCAAATTAGCCGTATAATAGAATTAGATAAAATACTGGATACAATCATCCTAATTAACCTAGCCATTAACTGATTAAATTTACTGCCACACGTGGTGGATAACTTAACAATTTAGTGGTAGTATAAAGCTAAAAGGAGTCTCTGGAAAATAAATAAAAAAATTTAGATATAAGTAGATTAAGCTGAAATAAAAAAAGAAAACATAAACCTAAGAAAACGACGAAAAATTACTTACACAGATTTATTCCATCACATCAATGAGATCACACTTAAAATAAAAAAATGCATATTTCAAATTTTTCTAACACTCATGTAGAAATCAAAAATTAATTTTGATCATTGTATTCCACTACAAACTTTACAGATCAACATGGATCCTGAAAAATTATCACAATTTCATTATTGAGAATCAGACGCTGCTCTCCGTTCTTGGAGAGAACAACGGCAGGCCGAAGCCTCCGCTCCTCACCAACTCATAACATAGACTGAGGTATCAAATTACTTCCAAAGGGACGCTTCATTATTGTTGCCACCATTCCAATACTTCCTTCCCAAAATCTGGATGTAGGTGTCTCTGCCCTCGAGTTGGAATTTGGCTCTATCTGCTCCTAGAATCCTGAACCATAGTCATAGGAAATTTGGAGACTTGTCAAAAAAATATTATTAGAATAAACCGTCGAGTGTGAAAAGTTCCGTGGAGTGTGAAAAGTTCTCATCAATGAAGAGTGTGAAGAATTCAAAGTAGAATAAACCTTGGAGTGTGAATAGTTCTTATCAATAAAGAGTGTGAAGCATTCAAAGTCTATTTAGTGCCTCAAAAATTATTGTTACAATGTGTAACATTATCCTTCCTTAAAAGGAAAAAAAAATGAATAAAAAAAAAATTTTATATGTACCAAAATTTTTTTTTTTTTTTTTGATGTGACCTCTGAGGAACAAGTAAAAGAAAAAAAAAAAATATCACAAATAAACACATATCAAAAATTCCTGAATATATAATACATAAATCACAACCATTATTGTCGTTTCCTTTGGGAAATTAATGTATCTCACTCTCTCTCTCAAAACACAAACAGATTCTCTACAAGCGTAGAGTAAGAAATTATCATACTATATACAATTCAAACTTACATACCTTAACACTACTGTCTTTAGTATAAATGATAAGTTTGAATACATAAATATATACTACATATGTTTATAACCAGAGTTTGCATATTTTTTTTTAACATCTATGTAGCTACATCTTTTTTATAATCCTACTCTGGTACTAAATTTTACAAAAAAAAAACAAATTTTATTTTCTCAATTCTCTTTCAAATCATTTTATTCTTATGTTACTTTATTTTATTTTATAACTTTTGTTTACCAATGTGATTTAGCTTAATTTATATATATTCTCCTCTTCTCACATTATGTGATTTCTAAATCGAATTTATGTATTTGTCTGTCAATATGATGAGTTCAACATCAAAAAGTAAAAATTTTAAATAAATGGTCAAAAAAAATATATATATGGTAATACAAATAATTTGCTAACTTTGAACAGGATTTTTCCTATTCAATGAAATCTGGACCAGCCATAACACATTGAATCAAATTTTGGCCTAAATTTGGAAAAATGCAATTCAAAAAATAGAAATGTAAAAACAAAATAATATTCATCAACTTAAACCATTTGTATTTTCACCAGAAAATTAAACTCATTATCATTATTTTCAAACACAACAATTCAAATCTTTAATTAGATTTAGTATAATCTTACTCATTAGTATTCTATACTCAAATCATGTTCCTTGACCATCTCATTCTCTAATTCCTTTCTTAAAATTCTTTTCTTAAAAAGTTTACTAACATGAAATTTTTTGTATAGGTCTCTTTGCTTATCTTTAATGTGTATTAGGTAATTATTATTCCTAAATTTTTTTGTTATTTCAAATGGACCTTCATATTTGGGATTTAGAGAATTTACATCAGTATTTATCTTTAAGTAAACAAGATCTTTACAATCATAATTAGGAGTTGGTCTACCTTTTATATATTTTCTATGCATTTCAAAATATTTGTTTTCATTTCGACTTACTATTTCTCTAGTCTCTGCAATTTGTTGTCTTAATTTTTTGATATAGTCAGATGGGTTTTCTTCACTGTTGGTATTAACACTTGTATTTAAAGGGAGATTTAAATTACGACCAAAAAATAGTTCAGCAGGAGTATAACCTGTTACCACGTTGATAGAAGAATTATAGTGTAATTTGAAAAATAAAAGCTTTTTAGTCCATTCCCAACTATTGTTACACATTGAAGCTATAGACTCTTTTAGAATTCTGTGAGATCTCTCAATTAAACCATTAGATAAAGGATAGTAAAATGAAGTTTTACGATGTTCAATGTTTAAAGCCTTAATAAAATCTTGAAACTCCTCAGAGGTAAAGTTGGTACCATTGTCAGAAATAATGGATTGAGGCAAACCAAATTTTGAAAAATGTTCATTTAAATTATTTATAATTGTTGAAGATTTAATGTTAGTTAAAGGTATCGCCTCTAAATACCTTGAATAATTGTCAATAATAGTTAAAATAAAAAATTTATTATCAATTGATCTGGGTAGTTTCCCAACAATATCTATAGATAAAATTTGTCCTACACTTAAATCACCTTTTTCAATGAATTTAGTCTCAGTTACTTTAGATTTTGGCTTATTTGCCAAACATGCATCACAAGATTCAACAAAATTTTGGGTGTCTGCCAACATCCCATACCATGCATAATTTCTTTTTAACAAATTATAGGTCTTAAAAATGCCAAAATGTGCAGCATGTGCTGCCTTTAAAATTTCACCTCTTAATGAGATGGGTATAAAAATTCTATTTAAAGTCTTATATGGATGTTTAGGTGGTCTCACCTTCATCATCAAAATACCATCATTATTGACAAAAAATTTTTTAGAAATTAGTTTATCATTATCATTTAGTTTTTTAAAGATTTCCTTAGTTTGTGTACAATTTTGTTGAGAATTTTTTATATTCTCTATTTTAAGCTTATCATTAACTTCAAAAATATTTGCATTATTTACAACAGCATTATCATTAGTTACTCTAGATAGGTAATCGGCTGGATTCTTAAAACCAGGAATATGTTGAATTGTATAATTAAATTCCTGCATATACATTAACCATCTGCCTACTATCTCAGGTTGTTTTTGTAAGTTGATGTGAAAAGTTAAAGCCTTAGCATCCGTAAAAATAACAAAATTTTTTCCATAAAGATGTTGATGGAAATGTTTAATTGAATCTACAATTGCTAAAAGTTCCCTACGGATAGATGGGTATTTAGATTCAGAATGGGTTAACTGCCTAGAATAAAATTCTATAGGGTCAAAATTGTCCTTATTCTTTTGCATTAATATTCCACAAAGAGCACTGCTAGAAGCATCAGTTACCAAATAAAATTTTTGTTCCTCATTTATATTCTTTAAAGTTGGTTTAAGTAGTAGTTGTTCAGATATATTTTCAAAAGCATCCTGACAATCTTTATTCCAATTAAAAATAAAATTTTTTTTTGTTAAGTTTACAATGGGTTTGATGATCTCTGCAAAGTTGTAGATTAAATGTCTAAAATAACCAATCATACCTAAAAAAGTTTGAATTTGTTTAACATCTTTTGGAACAGGAAATTTTAAAATTTTGTCTATATTATCAGAAGCGGGTGAGAAACCATTAGAATTTACATCAAAACCTAAGTATTTAATGTTAGATTTACAGATTTGTATCTTAGCTGGATCTAGAGTTAAATTAAATTTCTTTAATCTATCAAAAACCTTAACAAGTAATTGTGACATTTCCTCAATGGAATCTGCAGCAACAACAATGTCATCAAGAAAATACTGCACGTTAGGACCTTTAATGTCATCTAAACATTTAGAAATTAAGTTATGGAAAAAAGAAGTACTGTTGCGAGAACCAAAAGGAAGACGAGTAGGTTGGAAATTTCCTATCTCACAACAAAATGCTAATTTGGATTTGTCCTTTTCTTTTAATTTTATTTGGAAAAATGCACTTTTGAGATCTAAAACACTATAATATGACTTTCCAGAAATGTTATGCAAGATATCATTAATTTTTGGAAGACAAATTTTGAAAGTCTCAGTAACTGAGTTAAGTAACCTATAATCTATAACCATTCTGAATTTTTGCAATTCAGGATCATCAAAATAAGGCTTTTTTTTGACAAAAATTACAGGAAAACAATAATTGGAAGAAGATGGTTCAATTATTCCTGCATTTAATAGATCTTTAATCTCTTTTTTGGCAAAATTTTTTGCAATATTAGGAATCGGATATGGTTTGGTTTGGATAGAAAAGTTATGCAATAAATTAAATTCAGGTACTACTGCATCCGTAGATCCTAAAGTTGTATAAGATTGAGAGAAAACTTGATAATTGTTTAACAAAACTTGAAGTATCTTATCCGCATCTACCTTATTTAAATGACTCAAATCAAAATCAGAGGCATTAAGCTCTTTTTTTCTCAGTTGATGAATTTCATTTAGATTTAAATTGTTAATTTGGTAATTAGTATTTTCTTTAGGTTTAATTATATCATCATCTTTAATACTAATAACATTTCCTAATTTTGTACCCTTATTAATCACAATCTTATTATCTGTGTTATTTTCGATTAAAGTACAGAATTTTTTATCCTTAAATTCATTAACAGATTCATAGATATTATAATTTAGTTTGTTTTTGTTTGGAGAAAAAAGCATTTGTTTACTATCTTTTATATCCTCAGATATACCTAATTGAATTAATATTTGAGAATGGGGTTCTAACACAATCTTTTTTTTTGCAAAAGCAAAATTATTTACAATCTTTACATCACTTAAAACATTATTTACAATACGAGGAGTATCCTCGAGAAAATCAAAAGAATCATGGTTCACTATAAGTTTTTTGTTGGGTATATCTAAAACAATTTTATTCTGTTGAATGAAATCATACCCTAAAATTATTTTATATTTATAAGCCCAAGAATTCTTAGTTACAAAAAATATCCCTTGAAACCATTTAGTGTCAATTTTGAATTTAGAAGAAATTGCAGACATATAAGGAACAGTATTGTTGTCTATAGTATGAATTCTTACAGATCTAGATAAATAACTTATTTTAGTGTTTTCTTTAATTTCATTAAGAGTGATAGGATCAATTAAACTAAGATTTGCACCAGTATCTAGTAAAGCCGGAATGGTTAAGTTACCAAATCTTAACAAAATAATAGGTAGAGATTCTGAATCGTTACTGTTATTACAGGTCATTACATGTTTATTTACTTTTTCTACTCCTTCATTTGTATCTTTTATTTTACTATTTTTTTTTGTTATATCCTCTTCAGTTACCCAATTACTATTCTTATTGTTATTAGAAATTTTTGAATTATATTCCTTAACCTTATCATAATCTGAATTAAAATTTTTATCTTTAAAATTACTATTGACATAAATTTTAGTTTTATATATTTTGTTCTTATCATTCGGAAATCTATCTTTTTTGCCAATATTTCTCTTTTTTAACCTTAAGTTACCAGTTAATTTTTGATCATTTGAATTTCTACTGGTTCTTGTAAGCTTTGTATTTTTCCACTTGTCACAAGAACCATTAACTAGTTTAAATTATTTTGTCTTCTGTCCGTACTGTTGTTACCCCTCTTTCTAAAATTTCTATTGAATCCTCTTCTGAAAGAGCTGCGGCTTCTTTCATAAGGCTTAAATTTGTTGTTTACATTGTAGTTTTTAGGATAATACCAACATTCTGTTGTGATATGATTTCTACTACATATATGACAAGTTATCTTTGGTTGATTCAATTTGTTCGATTGTGAGATGTTGTTGACCGATTTAGTTTTAGTTAAATCATTAATTTTTTGAGTCAATTCCTCAATTTTTTTGTTGCTTTCTATCTGGCTTCTTAATAAGATTTCAATTTCTGATGATTTTGTTACATTATTCAGATGGGCTTCATTCATTGAAATCGCATTTTCAATATCTATAGCAATTTTGCCTATTTCATTGAAATTTGATGCTCCCCTTTTCATAACCTCGATTCTAATATCCGGACGCATGCTGTCAAGCAGCTTTTGTGATTTCATTTTCCTAGCTAGACTTAAAGTTTGCTCATTACTATCTCCATTGATTTCTAGATACTCATCAGTAGCCTTTTCTACCTCTTCAATTAAATTTCTTATGCTTTGATTTGGTTTTTGAATCAATGAGTTAAACTTACTCTGTAATTCTGCGTAACTTAATTTCCTGGAAAATTTATCTTTTAATAATTTAACTATGCATTCGTATTCCATGTCAACATTTGTTTTGGCCTCACTAACTACTTTCAATGCTTCTCCTGCAAGATTTAACTTTAATATCAGACTTTTTTTTTTGTTGTCCCATTTTTCTAACTGAGCGATTTGCTCTAAATTATTCAGAAAAAAATTTAAATTTTCCTCTTTGCTACCCTTAAAAGTTTGCAGCGAATTCGCTAAGGAATATGCAGATTTAGCCATAGTGTAATATTAATTCATAGAAAAATTTACCTAATTAATATCTACCTTAAATTATCACTAAAATGTATATTAACAATCAATAAATAGCATTCAAACCCCAAAAACAATATTCATACAATACATACAATACTCCATATCAAAATAATATATAAAATGTAGTTTAAAAAATATTATCAAAAAATGTTGTCAAATATATTTTTATATTAATAAAATCAATAATCTTATTGAAATACTATAGAAATTAGTATCATCACTGAAATCTTGCCATATTAAAACATCATAAACACTGAAATCAATCAATGTATTTACCACAATTACCAAATAAATTCTCTATGTACTTATTTAAATTTAATATCATACACATAGAAATAATTAATATATTCAAAAAATATATCATGATCTGAATTAAAATGCTAATTAACAATCATTCCAACTCAATTAAAATATCAACCATATCATTTAAAATTTAAAAAAAAAAAACTTATTTTCAATTATATTGTACTAAATATATCACCAAATTATATATTGAATTACATATAAAATTTTAATGTTCAAAAGTAATATTTATATTCAAATACTTCATATTCAAAAGTATATTATGAAATAGCGATTCACATATAAATCAAAAGTATATTTCTTGTGACAACATATATATCAATATTAAAATCCAATTTGATACATTATTACTTATTGTTTAAATGTCAACAATAAAAATCTTTATTTGTGAGAGAGAGCGAGATAAATGTTTAAAATAAATCAATTATTTGATCATATTTTTTTTTAGCACAAGGCACTTAGTATTTAAAATTTAATAATATTTCAGCCATAAATTAATTTAAAAGCCAAAGTTTCCAGAGATTCTCCTAAAAAAATTATTTATTCTTAACACCAGATTCGAAACCACGCGACGGCACCATATATTAAATGGTGGTATATAAGATATTAGTGCTGCTGTGTGTGTAAAAAAAGAATTAAAGTTTATGGTGATGAGATAGAAAATCATTAATGAACGAAAAGAAAATCATTCAATAAAACTTAATCAAATTAGCCGTATAATAGAATTAGATAAAATACTGGATACAATCATCCTAATTAACCTAGCCATTAACTGATTAAATTTACTGCCACACGTGGTGGATAACTTAACAATTTAGTGGTAGTATAAAGCTAAAAGGAGTCTCTGGAAAATAAATAAAAAAATTTAGATATAAGTAGATTAAGCTGAAATAAAAAAAGAAAACATAAACCTAAGAAAACGACGAAAAATTACTTACACAGATTTATTCCATCACATCAATGAGATCACACTTAAAATAAAAAAATGCATATTTCAAATTTTTCTAACACTCATGTAGAAATCAAAAATTAATTTTGATCATTGTATTCCACTACAAACTTTACAGATCAACATGGATCCTGAAAAATTATCACAATTTCATTATTGAGAATCAGACGCTGCTCTCCGTTCTTGGAGAGAACAACGGCAGGCCGAAGCCTCCGCTCCTCACCAACTCATAACATAGACTGAGGTATCAAATTACTTCCAAAGGGACGCTTCATTATTGTTGCCACCATTCCAATACTTCCTTCCCAAAATCTGGATGTAGGTGTCTCTGCCCTCGAGTTGGAATTTGGCTCTATCTGCTCCTAGAATCCTGAACCATAGTCATAGGAAATTTGGAGACTTGTCAAAAAAATATTATTAGAATAAACCGTCGAGTGTGAAAAGTTCCGTGGAGTGTGAAAAGTTCTCATCAATGAAGAGTGTGAAGAATTCAAAGTAGAATAAACCTTGGAGTGTGAATAGTTCTTATCAATAAAGAGTGTGAAGCATTCAAAGTCTATTTAGTGCCTCAAAAATTATTGTTACAATGTGTAACATTATTAAACATTAAAATGGGTCCGGGACTTAATAAACATCCTGTATTTTGTAATTTTAATTATCCTCATTCCAAAACTTGAATCTTTAATGTTTAAGAAACAATTTCAATTAAAAAGAATTTAAGCTACTTATTCTATAAAAAGGAAAAAATATTATTCTTTAATTCCGTATACTTCCAAAAGACGCTGATTTGTAATAGTTACCATGTGGAATATTTCATCCTTAACTTATACATTGTTGTTCGCCTTTGCTAAGTCTAACATATCGGTAAAAAGTTGAAGAGTACTGACAACTGTTTAATTCAGATATCTGTGAAAAGTGACAGAGGAGCGAACGATGACGCATATCAATTTGACGAAAGTTTTTAAGCCGCAATAACCAAAAAATCACCAGCTCTTAAGACCAAATTACGAAATTATCTGAAATGGTTTTAAACTAATAAATGAAGTATAACACTTTCACGAAATAGATTTTTCAAGGGTATTAATATGAACAGATAAAAAAAATTGCTCTGTTCCAAATCCAAAAATGAAAGATGTGGGACTAACTTTTTCGAAAGGTGTGTGGGCTTTGCAGTTTCGTTTTCGGTTGGGTAAAAACAGAATTTTCTACTTTTCTTCCACAAGAAAAACGTAATTTATTAAATTTTTATTTCATAATTTTCTTCTTTTTACTTATCATTGTGTTAGTGTATTTCTGAAAAGCCCTTCAAAACTGCGGTTGAGGATATTTCTATTCCGTGAAAAATGTATTTTGTTGTGGTAAAGACATTATTTACTCTTGTGTTGTCATTAGACATAGAACCAGATCTCTAGTCGAAATTAAAACCCCTTAACTAGTCAAAATTTCAGTTAAACATAATTTCA
This sequence comes from Parasteatoda tepidariorum, assembly GCF_982258835.1. Taxonomy (NCBI): domain Eukaryota; kingdom Metazoa; phylum Arthropoda; class Arachnida; order Araneae; family Theridiidae; genus Parasteatoda; species Parasteatoda tepidariorum. Next base: position 76,577,164 of record NC_141761.1, read on the forward strand.
ATTTTGGTGATAATGTAACTGCAAATATTGAAGTTTACATTTCCTTTAAGTTGTAACTTGTAATCGGTGCAGCTGAAATCTGAGTTGATTGAGTGCAACTAAAGTTGGACTTTCTAAAAAAATTCTAAAAAATTATTAGCCCAATTCTAAAACTGATTTCTTTTAAAAAAAGAAAAACGAAATTTGAAAGTTTTTCTAAGTATAAATATTTGTACCTTGTAGTATTTGTATTTTTAGATTTTGATTTTAAGAAAATTCAATTTGAGATTTGGATTTTCAGAATCTGAAAAACTTAATCTGAAATGATCCGAAAAATATTGATACATCAAATTTCATTTTTCAATCGAAAAAATTTCTAACATGTTGACTACAGGTCTGAGTCCAAACATATTTCTAGATTTTAAGAAAATTCAATTTGAGATTTGGATTTTCAGAATCTGAAAAACTTAATCTGAAATGATTCGAAAAATATTGATACATCAAATTTCATTTTTTAATAGAAAAAATTTCTAACATGTTGACTACTGGTCTGAGTCCAAACATATTTCTAGATTTTAAGAAAATTCAATTTGAGATTTGGATTTTCAGAATCTGAAAAACTTAATCTGAAATGATCCGAAAAATATTGATACATCAAATTTCATTTTTCAATCGTAAAAATTTCTAACATGTTGACTACTAGTCTGAGTCCAAAAATATTTCTAGATTTAGTTTTTTTTTTTTAGTCATGAAGAATTCCAAGTCTAAAAATACTTTTGGCACACCGGTGATCTTTTTATATATATTTTTTCTAGCACTCTAATTATCAGCAAAAATATATTTTGTTATTTTTTAATTCAAAAAAAGAGTTTAACAATTACTAAAAAAATCTGTTAGATTATTGAAATTATATTTTTACTAAAAAATTAAACCCATAAAAGTAGCTTGATTCTTATCATACCTATTCAAAAATTTATCAATAATTTATTTTGCAAATTGAAAAAATTTCAATGATGACTAACTATTTTTCTTAGATCTAGATAATTGCAAATTTGAATAAACTACTGTTTGGAAGTGAGCAGTGTTTGGAAAATTTTACCAGTAAGGCAGAAAAAAACACTGCTGTTTCATGCTGCATTTCAGCACGATAAATAATTAATATGATAAATATAATATGTTTCTCTATCATTTAACCTAAAATTTTGACCTAAAATTACACAAAATTAGGAAAAAAGTATGAGTGTAATAGAATTTCTACCTCTAAAGAATAAAGATAAATTGTAATTGATAATATGACGCTCATTTCTGTTTTCAGAGATACTAAATGATCGAAACTTGTTATTGCATTCAGTCCTAGGGTTGTGGGTACTTTTGTTGATGATAAATTATTTCAGTTTGGCTGAAAATAATTTTAAATTCAGCTTAAACCAATCAGAATCAGCATTAAACTATTATTAAAATTTAAGTATTTTTTAATTTGCTTGCATGATTCAATCGTTAAAAAAATAAAATCGAATCGATGTAATCAAGCTAAAAAATCGTATTACGGTTCAAATTTACGTAGCAATTAATGATGGAACATTCTCCACTAGACGATTTGCATCTTGTTTTTTTTTCTAATTATCATTAAATATTAAAAACAAAATAAAACTCGACCTCCGATTTCCTGTTCCAGCATTTTTATACTCGGGCCCCGCTGTTTTATATCACAGACAAGCAAATTTCGCAAGCACTTATCTATCGTACTTATAATTTTTTCCACCAAACTTAGTTCCTCTCATAAAAAGCATAGTAAATTTTGTTTAGAGAAGAAAACTAAGGTCAAAACTAAAAAAATATTACAAAATTTATCGTGTTTCTGGCTCAAGGGAGCACTAAAAAGTTCGGTAAATTTTACCGCAGTCCTTTTGTAATGATTGTGGTAAAATTAACAATAAATATGATTTTATGATATGTGATAAAGTTTGTTTAACCAGACAGATCTAGTAAGGAAAATCTGTAAACTCTGGTTAATACGAAAAAAATTAGAAATTTTCAATTTTATAACTTTAAATTTAGATGTAACAAAAGGTTTACGACCAAGAAACAATAAAAAAAAGATAATCTTGACGGTTAATAAATTAAGTGATACGTCCTTTTGTCTAAGTATAATAATATTTAAAATGCAAAAATAGTTTGACATATTATTTTGCATGCAAATTTCGAACTAAGTTAATTCAGGACATTATATCTGCTTTAACTTTGATGCATAACTAATGCAAAAATATTAAATTCTAAATTAAATTTCTTTCGTATGAGTTAAAATAATATTACACTGATAAAGCAAGTATGTCAAAACTACCTGAATATCGTAACATTGACCGTCTTTTTGAATCTATGAGAACACCAAAAATCTCGATAATTTTTAAATTTTAAGTTCTTTGGTAATGGTTTTGGTAAAATTAACAATTAAATATAGTTTTTTAATATGAGCTAAATTTGACGAATATGATAAAATTTGGAGATTTTATCATGATGCATTAGAGTATGGTATGAAACACCATTTATTGGGGTTAAGTTTAATTTTCGGTTTTGTATTTTTCATGGTAAACCGCAACCATATTAATGAAAAAATTACTAAGTGAATGATTTAAAAACCGTTTATGTCGGTTTCATTACCCAGAAATATTTTTTTAACAGAAATGTCATTCGCATACAGTATGGTAATTTAACCAGAATTTTTTTTTCTACAAAATTTTTAAAATAATAGATAATACTTGCAGTTTCTGGTGCATTATATTCACTGTAAAATGACCATCTCGTTTGATGATTTTAAATAAATTTAAGAACAGTTATAAGAAAATTTTTTTAACTTAATTTTAGAGGGACGTAAGTAGGGGAGAACGTGGTCAATTGTAACATTTTTTACTTAACTATTTTCAACTAACAAAAAATCCAATATATTATTAGTTTTAATTGACAGACGTGTAAAGTAGACTATCCTCTAATAGAAAAAAAATAAATACCTTATTTTAAATGTTATTATATTAGTTATTAACAATTTTTGACAGTCGTGCACTTGTTACAATTGTCCCCACTTACGGGGTCAATTGTAACAGTTCATAAATTCAACTGAAACATAGTTAATTATACATATTATCATAGTTGTGATATATTTTTTTATTGATTAAAATAGTAGTGATATTTTAGGAGTAAAAATAATAATGAGCAGAGACCTAAAGGGTTAAACTTTTAACTTTAAGGGGTTAAAAGTTTTAATTCATGCTGTGAATGGTGACAAATAAAATAATGCCCATGCAACATAATATAAATGATATAGGAAACTATTGGTGGTTCTTAAAGAGTTAAGTAATGGTTTGTAAACATAAGATTATTTATTTTCAGCTGTTACAATCGTCCCTTTACGTATTGTTACAATCGTCCCCAAGACGCCATTTCAGCTTCATTTGTTAAAAACAATGCTAGTTAATTAACAAAACTAATCTTTTTCTTTGAAATGTTAATTAAGGTGTCCACTTTCATATTTGGTTAATAATTTTTATTTGTTTAAACAAAATTACTTTGTTACAATATAATATTCTAATACCAAAAAAAGTTCTTATGTAGCGTGAAAATATCTTTTGCGATGTAACTCTTTCAAAAGTACATAAAAATGGCTGCCATCAGGGGTGTGCATGTAGATTTATTAAATACACCTTGTGCGCCACCTAGGAACCAAATCTAGAGCCCGACACTCGAAATTCTTGCTCTGTTACAATCGTACCCTGTTACAATTGACCCCACTCTCCCCTATACTTTAAAGCTTTAAATAATGTTAAGGAATATAGTTATTATTTTTTAAAGTTAATTATTTAATTATTTGTTTAAATATAAAGAAGCAGAATGCTGAATTTATGCATCATTCAATTTGTTATGAATATTTTTTTCGATTTTCTCATGCAAAATAATTTATCGCAGCCTCCCTTGACACTATGTATGCAAAATCTCTTTTACATAGAAAGGCAAATACAGAAGGAAGTCGGAAGAAATATAAATCAATGAAAAACTGATTTATTTTTTATTATTCTTATTTTTTTGCAGTAGCTGCTATTTTTACGCTTGAAAATTCTCATGACAATCCCTCAGGGTCTTTTCGAAAATATATTTCAAGTATTGTTTTGAAATGATATTTTACTTCTTCACGAAGGATATTTCAAAATATGAATTTTATTTTTTAATATCTTAATGGAAAAGGACAAACAAAAAAAAATATTTAATGATAATAAAATGAAACACGTCTTTTGATTTAATAATCAGAAGGAAAAAATTGCACAAATATTGTGGATATAAAAATAAACAAGATGTTCTTTTATTTAAGCTTATATTTAAATTTGCGTTTTTGTTTCTGATGCTATTGTTAAGTGCTATTTTCACAATTTTTTGACGTTTAGTGTGTGCTAAAAATTTCGGATTATAAAGTGAAGTAATCAAGTAATAAAGCAAACACTGTTGGATGCAGATTCAAAAATGTTTTTTAAAAAAATTAAAAATACACAAAGCTGAAAACTGAACATATCATTTAAATTTTTTTTTATTTTTATGTTCCTAAATTTATATTAATTATTTTCTTGATTATTTATTATTTTTAAGTAAATAGTATTAAAAGCAATATTTTTTTTTTTTGCTTGTCTTTTCCTTTTTGCGGGGCTTTATGTAAAAATTATAAACGCAATTTAAATATTCTTAATACAGTTTTCGCATTTTTTAATTTGATTCATTTTCTTTTTAAGATTTGCAGCGCTTTAATATGACAAAACAGTTTAATTAATCATTTAAAAAACTAAAGTTAATTCACAGAAACAAGTGAATTCAAATCTCAAATAAAATTCAAACAAATGCGTCTCACTCTCATGCTTTTTTTCTGTTTATTAGACAACTTCCTTGCAATTTAGCAAGAAGAGAGTTTTTTAATTCATTGAAAATAATTTACGACTGTAAAAACTTGTATACGAAGAATCGTAATGAAAAAATAAACAGACAACCGCATTTAATGCTTTCTTTTCCATTACGAAAAGAAATGCATTTACGTAATTAAAGTAAAAGCGTAAAAAAAAATCTTTTTTTTTTCTCAACTACTTCTACTAGTTAAGTTCAACAATGCTTCTTAGGAAAGAACTTGGATAATTTTTTTTTCCTTGGAATAAAATAAATATTTTTTTGATTTAATAATAATAGAATTAGGAACCACTAATTAACTCTCAGAAATCTTTGACAATTTAATTTTGTAAAGCACATAAAGAGATTTTAATTATTGCATTTTTTTATTAAAAATATTTTTCTTTAGTTTGCTCATCTGATTTTATGAGTTTCAAGAAATAATTCGTAAAACTTAAAATTTATGTAAATATAGGCAAATTTTTTTAAATTAAAAATTAATTAAAAAAGACATATATGTATATAAAATAGCTTAGGGTAATATCAACTTGAAAAATCCGTTAGTTTTCTAGTAATAGCTATTGGTTAATTCCATGATACTGTCCTTCATGTTTTCTCTCCTGTTATTGGTTTCATCCTATTTCAATAATGATAATATGATGATAATATAATATCGTATCATCTTCGTTGAATGGCAGGCCTAATTTTTGAGTTTAGGACTACCAATTATCAACTCTGTAATCTTGGAATTTCGAACTGAATCCAGAGGACAAGGAAAGTCCTGGATAAGGAAATTTGCTTTCATGGAGTGCTATTTTGATGGAACTAATTCGCTTTTGCGTTACGTTCAGAAGAACATCGAGAAAACCTAGCCTAACGGCAAGGGAACTCAAACCCATGATCCGCCTACTGCTGAGAATATTTTTACGTCAGCACTGTGATCGGCGCAAGCCGGTAGCGGAATTCATATCAACCAGTCATCGCTGGGATTCGAATCCAGGCACCTCATTGCTAGGCGAGAGCTCTATTCCCTGAACCACCACGGCTCCACTTTATTGGTTTAGAATTTTAAATGTGCTGGCGGTAGAGTTAAAAACGAACGACTATCCCACTATATTTAAATCTCGTAATAGCCGCCGACCTAATTTGGGTTTTAAACTTACCTTTTATTTTGCTGCTCAAAATCTATAAGAAATATTTTTAACGTGCATCGAAAAGTGTAAAAACTACGGAATTAAATTTCAGACTGAGTAGAAAAAACTACGGAATCAAATTTTAGACGAGTAGAAAAAACTACGGAATCAATTTTTTCATAATCGAAATATTTCAAATAGCTATTATTCAAATACATGAATTTTGAACAATAATTTAAATAAAAATATGTAGTATTAATAAATAATTGTATTTTGAAACATTTCAATCAAATAATTTGGAATCGACTTTTCCCCAAATTAATTTCATGCAGTTTGATGCATTAATTATGGACAAAAACTAAACATATACCAAATTAACTTTAAATATATGAATATTGATCAGAGAAATGCAATTAAACATGAAACTTGTTCACTCAAATAAATTAAAAGGCTTGATGAGTTTAATATCATTGTATATTTTTATGCACTTAATCCAACAAATTCATTAAGTACGAAAATGAAGTTAAAGTGGATGATTTTCTCATCTTGAAGTTTACAACACATGTACTTTTGCTTATTATATTGCATTAAAATTTAAATGTAATTAAAAAAGAATAATAATTATTTTATAAATATAATTGAAAAATGAATTCCACAAGACAAGTTAGTTGTTGTATTTGTTGTAAGTAGGCTTTATAAGAATCCCGTTTTTAGGTTAACATAAACTACGTTAGCTGCTGAGCTGATGGAGTATCTTCAAAAATAAAATTTTATTTATACAAAATTTTGATTGAACAAATTTTAAATATGTGACTAAAACACAAGTTATCTTTTTCACAAATATATAGCATAAACTATAGCACATTCTCGTAATGTTAGAAGACGATAAATAGTTAACAACCAAATACTTTAATACGTTTTTGAACATTTTTTTTATTTATCGTAAGCTAGTCTCACATTCCTTGCTGTGAGATAAGTCTCCCTAACAACTCAAGTTTTAAATTGGATATAATTTTTTTGAAAACATTGTTTATATAATAATTCAAGCTACAGAAATTATAATATAACTATTTAAATTATAAGATAAATAGTTTATATTCATAAATTTTATTTGCGAATAATTTGCTCCAGCATCTGAGCTATAAAAATAATAAAATACTTAACATACATTTGCAATTCCCACAATGCTATAAAAATTTCTTTTCAATTTTAATTCTGCGATTTTTATATTCTTTTCATTGAATAAAAAGTACTCCTATTTTCAGCAAATTATAATTTTTGTAAAAAATGCATTTTATCATTTTTAATCAGCCAAATGGAAGAATTTCCTACTGTTTAGCTTTAAAAAACATTCCATTTGGGATGCAAATTCCTATATATTATCTTTCGTTTTAGTTTTTTTTAAAGAGTTATTTTCTTTTCTTAAATTATTTAAAAATAATAAATCTTGTTCCTGGCGCAATTTATTTAATTTTATAATTTTGAATAATTTATTCAACATTTATGAATTGTAATTTTAAATAACTTCATAATTATTTTGGCATTAAATTTCAGCCTTTGTGACAAATAAAATACTTTTAGCCTTTTTCAATATTTAAAAAGGGACATGTTTACTTAATTCAACTATTAAATATTCTCATTTCCATGTGCTTATTGTAGCCTTATAAATATGTTGTGAAATTGAGCTTAATAGTCATAAAACTATTTCAAAATTTACCATTCTAATATTTAAAGTGTTATATTGAGAAATTATGCATACAAATTTCAGCAAAGTCGTAACTCCATCTCAAAGCAATTCCTTGAATGTGTTATTAATCAATTACACTTTCAGTTTATTGTTCCACTTGATTATAAACATTATCATATATTAACAAATTAAATACAGTCACTTTAAATAAATCTCTTATTAACTCGGAGTTTACTGCCGGAACACATTTTCGCTAAGACTAAATAAAGAATACATTTAAGAAAAATTATTTATTTTAATACCTATTAGACTTTTTAAACATAGTAAAATTCAAATAGGTAAATATTTAAGGTGTGAATTACCATTCAAAATTACTTCAATGTTTCCTTTTTTGAAATTCTTGACAAAACACTGTGAAGAAATTTTAGGCTGATGCTGGCAGAATTAAATTCTTTTTTTTCAGGAACTCATACTGTAATTGAAATTTTCATTGCTTTGGAAAGAAATAGAGGAAATTAAAAGATATTGTGAGTTGCTTGCAAATGTTAGGTATTGTTTTAAATAAAGGAATTTATTTGTCATACATTTTGAAGATAGGATTAGTGATGATATTATAGCTCTTTAGTTTTTAGGTAATTTTATGATATTACTTTAAAACATGACATAAAAACCATTTATTGGTTAAATTTACTTTTCAGTTTTGTATTTTTTACTACATGTGGAATAATTCTGTAATTTCGAGAACCAGAAGAATTACTAAATGAACGGTTTAAATACAGTATGTTTTGGTTTCATTAACCAGAATTATATTTTTTTTCAACCAGAAACATTATTACTATTCAGTACGGTAATTTTACCGCAATATTTTTATTCATATACTCATCTGTTTAAAAGAAACATAAAAAAATCGACACACTATTACTGACACGCATGAAGATTAATTAATTTTGGTGATAGGTGCAAATTGAAACAAAAAAATATGTAGTGAAAAGCAAGATTATAGGAGAAATTGCACTACACTCAGGGGGAAATTAAAAAATAGGAACATTATTATTGGCGCAAGAGATGCTTGATTAATTTTGGCAAATGTTATGAAGAAGTTAAGAATAAACTAATATAAGTACAAATTAGTATTTTAGTGTATTTAGTGCCTAATAAAACAGCACCAATACAATATTTTTTTCCTTTATTTCAGATACAGTGGAAATAATTTTTACAGCCTCTTAAAAGTAATTAAATACCGAAAATTTGCTGATATCAAGATGATGACAATATTGATTATCAAGATTTGGCCTTCAACAACTGCGTTATGCCGAAAGATAATGCATCTAGCTAATCCTCAATTTTTAAGGGACAAATTAATAAAAGGTACTTTTCTTAATATAATAATGTAAAGCCATCGAGAGGGAAAACAAATTACAATAAATAAAGAAAACTAATTGGGATTATTTTCGTTTTATTAGTTTTGTCGGTATATGTCTTTTGGTTTTGTACATTGTTTCGTGTTGTTGTTTTTCGAAGTGTTGTTCAATTAAAGTTCTAGATCATTTACTATACTTCAGATTTATTTATATTTTGATTATTACAATATTTCTCACACAACATATGAAACAATTTAAACTACCTTAATTTTTGAGACCATTCGTTAAACTTTGAGCCGAAATGGCTGTAATACTTTTCTTTGAAAAAATTAAAATACATCCGTTATTAGAATGTTACATATTTTTCAAATGTATTCAAATACTAGGATTTAAAAATCTCTGAAGAACATTTTTTAAATTAAAGTTAAATTAGTTAAACAACATTATGAATAAAATATCAAACTTAAAAGGCAGGTATTGCTTACTTAAAAAATATATATTTGAATTGAAACAGTATGATGTTTAGCATTTTTTCTCCCATTTCTCAATCTGAGATTTCTCATTTTTCGATATTTTAAAGCAAAACTTTAAATCCATAGCGACAGAAGTAGCCAATTAAAATAGGATTTAGCTAATCCCTTATAAAATTTGGAAAATTATTTGAAACAGATTATTTTAAGAAAAATCTGATTCTTAGTATTTAGGGGAAATGCAAAGTTAAAAAGATTAACTTTGTTCCTTTATTTAGTTTCTTTTCTATCTAAGATTAGTGTTAATTATTATTCAACTTTAACTTAAATACAATTTTCTTAGAAATTGGTTGCTCCTTTAAGAAAGGAATTAAGTAATTTGTTTTGAATTATATAGATAGCAGCAGCTCACTACAAAATATCAACAAACAAAACTCAGTTTTTTTTTTGTATAATGTTCGAAAAATGCGAAATTTATTAATCATATATTATTGATTTAGTTTTTTATTAGATATTAATTGATTTAGATTTTTCTCGAGTAAAGTGGCAATTTTAAAACTTAATTCCAGCCAACTAAAATATTTTTCGATGAAATTAAATTTTTATGCTCACATGTTAAATTATTCAGTTAAATATTAACTGTATATTTAATATAAAAAAAGCTTTGTTGTTGTTTGAGATGGCAACGGGACTTTGTTATAGTGTTAGCCTGATGGTCAAGAAACGGACAGAAGAGCATATCTGTCATCTACGTAAAATGTGACCATTCCCGTGAGAAACTCAATATGAAACTTTAGTGGTAAGGAATTGCCATGCCATGAAAGAGGCATGCAGTATGGGAAATAAAAATGATGGCTGCTGGTGAAAGTATAGAAATTTCTTCCTGCTGAAACATTTACCCTTCACTACAAATGTCTAATGATGATTATTTAAAAATATTATTAGAATTTTTTTTAGTTGACTTCTTCTTTTTTTCGTTTTGTTACTAAACTTTTGAACTTTTCAATCTACATTGACGGTAGAGAAATGGGGACATCTTTGGAAGAAGAAAAAATTTAAAAAATTCAAATTTAAGATTTATTTGGTCTAAATTATTTTGAGCATTCCAGTCCCGTGGTGGACTAATCGTTAAGACACGGTTCCCAGCAGATCACCGAAGTCAAGCATCACTGGATGTGGTCAGTGTGCGGGTGGGGGACCACTTGGATTAGTCTTCGTAGGGACCGAAGGTGTGCGGTATTGGTCCTCGTTAAACTGTTCTTCCGTAAAGTGCTCTACTTCGCGTGAAGGTCGTCGGGCTACTGAAGCGGGGGGGGGGGCATCTCATCTGCAGAGGATCAAAAGTGTGATGGCAAGTCTTCGGAACATCCTCAAGGATGTTTCCCAGACCGTCGCCAATAGCCCATTGTGCAATTCTAGTGCGACACAAATGAACTACAACAACAACAATCAGAGCATTACAAATGCTTATACTTCAACTTCTGAACCTACGCCTTGGAGACGAATCGAACAGTATATAAAGCTTTTAGAAAAGTATATTAATTTGTTCTGAGGTATTCCAATTTAGGTTTCTTTGAGCAAGACTGAGGCACCTTTGTATAAATGAATGAACTTACTGACTGTTTTTATTAAAACTATTTAGTAAAATGCTAATAGTGTATAGTAGTTAATAGTAAAATGTTAATAGTATCAAATCAAAAAATAAACATTAAGATCATAAGAAATATAGTATTAGCAATGTAGTTTTGGCTTTTAAAAGAAGCCCCTTCACGTGTAGTTTAGTTCTGTCATGAACAACTCGATATATAATTAAATACTGCGAACAAATGAAATAATAAAAAATATAGCCTCCAGTTAAATATTTATCAAGGAATTTAAACAACAAAGGTAAATATTCATAATTGTTAGTTGACTCCCAAATTATAGAGAGTAGCCGCAATCCGCGCCCAAAGTAAGTAGCCCAAATCAGAGGAGCGGTTTAGGCTTGGACCTTTTAATATTAATTCTATTTTTAATATATTTTGCCTTATCTCGAGAACTTTATAAGTTAATTGAAAAATATTTGCACACAATCATAAAATTCGTTTATCCGAAGATAATTCCGTGCAAAATATTCATTTTCGTAAATATTTATTATTTTTTATTATTTTATTTAATAATAGTCGATAAAAATTTCAAATTATAAAGAACAACATGTTTCATACATCGTAAAGAATGTAATTTTATATTTCGAAAAACAATATATGAGCGAAATCGTTCGAATAGTTCCTGAGGAATCTAGTTTAAAAAATATACCTTTAAAATTAATTAGCAAAATAATTAGTATATTAATTCCTAATAAATTAGCATATTTGTGGTCCACCCCCCGAAGATTGAGTCCTCTGTGAAGGTCTGTAAAGATCTGATGAGATCAAAAGTTATTAATGGTGATGGCTTTTTTTATTTTTATTTTACGCATTGTACATGCGATATATTACAATTTATTAAAAAATAATTAATTGACTTCAAAATTTATTAAGATAAGATAAAAATAAAATTTTTTAGTTTTCTCACTTTATAAATTTCAGTTCCTTTTTTTCTACCATTTGCACAAGAAAAAAATTAATAAAAATTTAGAATCAACCCTTAAGCAGCAGATTATTCTAATCGAAAAGGCAGATTTAGTAATTAAATGAAAAGTTAGTGCTAAATAGTATAATGATGAATTTAAATATCAAAAGTCAAGTTTTCTTGTTTAAAGAAAGAAATCCAGGAGCTTTAGGTTAAGGAAACATTTTTTATTATCATTATTATTATTATCCTTAAAAAAACTGTTGAATGATTTCAAACTAAGATTAATTTTTGAAATATAAATTTATTGAAAAAAGAACAAGAAAGTGCAATTAAATAGGCAAAAACCCCGGTTCGTATATTACAAGTTCATTCTGTAAGAACTTAAAATAAGAAGTGGTAGTTAGAAGTTTTCAAAAATTTTGCCAATAAATAAGAAATCTATGTTATTGCTAGACAGCCATTAATCTTTTCCAAAGCCATAATTCTAATTTAGGACAAGCTTTAGGAATTAAAAATGTATTGGTGTCTGAAAGTTAATAGCAAATTAACATTTTTTTTAAACTAAACAATTGCAATAAGCTTTTAATGGTCTTGAATATTTATGTAAATGAATAAGCAGATAAAGGCAAAACATCAAGTATTAGAATTAATGATTTCAACTGAAATTAAATTACTGATAGAAGTTTTTCCTTCAACATATAAGTTATTGATAAAAAATTAAAGTAAATAAAAATTTAATTAAAATATTGTAGGAAATATGTTGTACCTTATAATTAAACGGTGGAAAATATACATGTTTGGCATGACAATCCTAATGATTCTAAATTGATCATAAGTCATAACTATATTTGGATTAACTATGTTAGTAACGATGTTTATATTATATTGTGAGCTTAACCTAACGTATTCGTTCGACTCATAGATTAATAAAGATTGCCCAAAATATTATAATTAGGATGTAATTGATTGAAATGTTGTAAAAGTTATTTGTTAAATACACACTTTTCTTAAATACAGTTGGAATTTACAATGAATTGTATATATTCAAAAAATAAATTATTTCAAGGAATTACTAAAATACTAAAATATGAAAAATGTACCAATATAATCCCTGATAGCTGGCAACCTCACAGCAAACGTTGTATTTTCATTTTTATTTGATTGGCCTAGAAAAGTTTACAATTTAAAAAAAATTTTGAAAAATATTAGTATGCGAATCTTGTTTCCTCAAAGATTGAATAAAGGCATGCAAACACCTTTACAAAAAAATATCCCATTTTTTTAGCTTTTATTTGCAGGTACCATGAACCATGTTTTTGCCTTTTTTCGTTCTCCCTTTGTCCAGGCTCTCAAATGCAACGTTTTGTCTGTGTTGGAAGCTTAACTATCAGGCAACCTTCCCTTTAAAAGTGTTGACGAAAGTTTGTAAAAGTCTGGGCAAATAAACCTTGTTTCAGTGATGATCACTAAATCTGAAATAAACAATTGAAAATATGAATTCATCCTTGGTTTGAGAACGCTTTCTACTTTTGATTTGCAAATGATGATTTATCTTCGACTTTTAAAGTTATTTTTACTAAACCATTATTTAGCACTAGCTATTTATGCAAAAAAAATCGTATCTTAGGAACATTTTACTATAATATTTCCAACACAAGTTTACAAATATCTATAAATTTTCTGCAAAATAGAAAAATACTATTATACAAATATATATAATATACGAATATGTATGGTGAAATATAATGTATTTTCAATGCGATTAATAAAATAAAAAAAATCAGTGGAAAATATTTTTGAAGCTGAACTGAATATAAAATACAAATTTATTTCATTTTCTCAATAAAGTCTTACATTTTATTCATCTCAAATAATATTTATGTTGTTATTTCATATTGAGAGAAAAAAATAAATCCTATACTATATGTTTGCTAAGGATATAAACTAGAATAAATAAATAATTATAAAATCGCTTGTCTGCTTAATTTTATTTTTACCACATCTCTATTAACTTTTTCGAAGAGACATATTTTTTATTATTTCCAGGAAGAAAATAAATTTTGAAATACACTATTACAAAGAATGAAGAATGGAAAAACGTTTTATTTTTAGGTAAGATTTAGATATTAGGTGTTTTTTATACCAGGAAAATACAATTAGCAAACAAAATCATATTTTTTCTCCACAATTTTCGAAAATAAATTTTTGATTTCCTTTGTATTTCGTCTATTTTAAATTTCCGAAACAATTTTAGGATTCAGACTTCTTTCTTGAATAGTGGTAATAATTTTCTGAAAATAAACAGAAGTGCAAATAGATTTTCTGAAAAAGTGTAAATAGATTATCTCATTTTAAACAATATTTTGAGAGCTGTAAAGTTTGCAAAAATCTTATTTTGTAAATATTTAATGCTATCAGTTTTCTAAGAGTTCAAAGTTTACGATAATATTTTCAAGCATTTAAGTATTTCGTAAAAACTTAATTGCTTATTGGAAGCATTTATTGCTCAATAGAAACTTAGATTGCATAAACTTAAGAAAATTCTCTTTGATACTTAATAAAGATAGTCGCTTTACTGAGTATAGATCACCCTTCTCATTTTTTTAAGCAATTTTAATTAAATTAATTAATTATTAAAAATAATTATTGATTAATTAATTTTAATTAAAAATTTACCAAGCTATTTACCAACAAATTCAAATACTATAAGCAAACAAATCAATTTTTTTTTCATTTCAAGATTCGAAAATGAATTTCCGATTTCCTTTGTATTTCATCCATTGTAAATTTTCGAGACAAGTGTAGGATTCAGACTTCTATCCTGAATGGTGGCAATTATTTTCTAAAAATAAATGAAAATGTAAATAAATTTCTCGAATAAGTGTAAATAGATTATGTAATTTTAAGTAGTATTTTGAGATCGCTAAAATTTGAATAACTCTTATTTTGTAAAATATTTAGCTCTATCAGTTATCTACACTGGTGTGCAAAACTTAAGCAACAAGTGGTTTTTCGGCCACAGCTCCCCAACAAAGTATAAAATAGCCATGAAATTGCAGTATAATATGCACGTAATTCAGTAGAAGATTATTTGTATGCAAATTTCAGAAATAAAACGTTGCAGGTGATGTAAGTGTACGTAAATCTTGTGGGTCGGCGCGCGCAGGTCAAAGCTGTGATAAAAGGATGAAGAGCACCGTAGTTAAAGACATTCGCTGCAAGTGCAAGTGATTTGTTTTGTGAAACATGTCTTCAAAAAATCATTTAGACGACTTTACTCGAGGAAGAATGATTGGGAAGTTTGAGGAACGGCGTAGTGTGACCAGTGTCGCCGAAAAGTTCGGGATCAACAAAAGTGTTGTTTCTCGTGCTTGGATTGCCTTTAAAACTACTGGTACAGCTGTTCGGAAGGTTGGTGGTGGCCGTCCAAGGAAAAAAACACCAAGAGATGACCGTTACATTGTCCTCCAGCCGAAAAAAAAAAACAGTTTTCAGTCAGCGAGCGCCATATATCAGCAACTGTGCACAGCCACAGGACGACAAGTATCAAGATTTACAGTGACCAGACTCCTCCACACAGGTGGCTTATTTGCTAGACGTCCTGAACCCTGCATACCTTTAAAAGTTAGCCATCGGCGGCACTGTTTAGAGTGGTGCAGAGAACACGAAACCTGGACACCTCATCAATGGAGTCGCGTCCTCTTCACAAATGAGAGTCGTTTTAGTGCTACAAGCGATTCTCAACGTCAGTTGATCTGGAGAGAGGTTGGAGCTCGATTTCATCCCAATAACATCGCGGAAAGAGATCGTTACGATGGTCCTAGAGTTGTCGTCTGGGGTGGCATTATGTTGAACGGGAGGACTGAGCTTCAGATCTTCGACCGAGGTTCTGTAACTGGAGACCGCTACTGCAATGAGGTAATACTACCCCATGTGTGTCTGTACCGAGTGAGTTCCAAATGTACTGACTCTTAAAGGCGTTTTTGAAAAATGATTTAAAATGATTTAAAATATTTTAGAAACAAGTTTTCCAGATTAAGAAATGTGAAAATAGAAGCGTAAATAGAGAATGAAGGGAATCAACTAATAGCCCGTTCTTACTGAATGACAGAAGCGCGTTTGATTTCTTAGTTACCTTGAAGTGTCTCGAATCTGAATCTGCGCAAGGTAATAATATTATACTGTTTAAGTCAAAGTTAAAAATCAATAAGATTGAAAGATAATTACAAAAATTTAATATTAATAAAGTTGAATTTACAGAAATTACAAGCATTTAATGAAAAAAAACTTATTTTACAAAATATTTATTTTGAAAAAAATTTATTTATTATATCTTAGAAGATTTTTAGCCACGGAATTACCCGGTGGGATTTATAAATTGTAAAAATATAAATTTAGCTAACAAAAAAATTTTTAGTTGTAGAATGCAAGTAACTCAACGATTTCAAATAGAGTTTTATTACAATAGTTGGATATCCATTGTTTTTTTATTAAATTTTGGAAGCGTTCGCCTATTCGTGTTTTCGATAAATTTATTTTTAATTTCTGTATTCGGTATTCTTTCCTATAAACTAACTGACTGTCTATGTAGTTTTCTCAAATGCTCTGAAATTTAAAAAAATTGCAATAAAGATGTTAAAAACAATTTTTTTTTAATTTTTCATTCATATTATTTTATGGTTTTTCGATTTTAATCGTTCTGTATGATCAAGAGAGATAAATAAATACAAATATAAAAATTTGATAAAAGCTTTTATTTTACATTAAGTGAATTAATTTTGTTAATAGCAAATAAACACTAATAACAAATTTTATTCCAATCACTTGCAAATCTCTAGAGATAATAAAAAAAATCGATAAAAATACATTTAGTTTTTATTATTTTATTTTCATAATTCTGATAAATAGATTTGCAAATAGCTTAATTTCAATAATTTAATCTTCAAATAAAAACTCCTATTTTCAAATTATGTAATAATGCGTGCGAGAAAAGAAATGTTTTAAAACAATAACAATGTTAATTACTTGCTGTTATTTATCAAATGTTATTTATCAAATTTAGTTAATCCATAAAATTATTTTTTTCCATCCTGTAAATCTCCGATATTTTTTTTGTTTTACCGATCTCTTCATTAATGTAATTAAAAAATCTCTCCCAACAGTAAACAACTTTAACAAGATTTGCAATTAAAAATCACAAATTAGGATAAACGATTTTTTGTATGTGTATATTTTTGCTTTTGTTCTTTATACATATATTACTAAATGAACAAGCAATTTTAATATGCAATGCATTTCTTTCTCGAATTGGTTCATGATTGTATAATTTATTCTTTAAACAAAAGCTGCTTGTATTTTTGAGTAACATAATTGAACAAAAAAAAGTTAGTTTAAAGCACAACTAATTGCAGATTTGGTTGTCGGAATGAATTATTCCAAAGCAGATTTTTTTTCCAAAATACTTCACATATTTCATATCTTACCAATCTATTTTTAA
Organism: Parasteatoda tepidariorum; assembly: GCF_982258835.1. Lineage (NCBI taxonomy): Eukaryota > Metazoa > Arthropoda > Arachnida > Araneae > Theridiidae > Parasteatoda > Parasteatoda tepidariorum. Next base: position 76,594,758 of record NC_141761.1, read on the forward strand.
ATTTATTGGTAGTATTTACTTACAAGTAGTATAAGGAGGCTGGCAATTGAAATCTGGAATTTTCAAAATCTAATATGAAATTATGTTGCAAATATATTTTTTTTACTTTCGATTTTACTATTAAGGCATTATAAACTTAAAAGAAATCATTCTCTAAATGATTGTTGATTTGAAGACAACATTTTCATATTTGAAATTTGAAATCCATTTTCAAATTTTTCAATATAAAAGAAATTTAGTTGAAAATTTATTTCTTTATTTATCGGGATAATTGTTTTGAATATAAATACTTGCAAATATTTCGCGTATTTATATTATTTTTCCTTTCAGAAGCAACTGTAAAACAATGTATGCAGTACTTTGCAGTATATATAATATATATATATATATATATATATATATATATATATATATATATATATATATATATATATATATATATATATATATATATATATATATATATATATATATATATATATATATATATACTGTATCTAATAACACACATAAAGCAAATTTGTATTCAAAATTACAAATACATTTATTCTTTTTCTGACTGCTCATAATTTAAGCACATTATATTTAAATAAATCTTCGATTTTATACTATACTAACTAGAAATATACTAACTATAAAAAACTATACTATACTAACTATAAAAATCAATAAATCAGTACCGCTAGAAAACCAGTACCGCTATAGAAATCAATAAATCAGTATCAGTCAAAAAGACATATACCAGCAATATCATCGAAGCTGAAATTATTTGACTTTTTTTTATATAATATCAATTTTTTATATAATTTCTCACGCCCAGTGGCTTTACTTTATTAGATTAAGCAGAACACGTACATACCAAAATTTACACAGCAATCAAGGGATTTTTTTTGGTAATAATTCCTCAAGAGAGAACGTTAAAAGCCTCGTTCCTCAGCATCTATATTAAAACTGCACTGTAATTATAAAGTTGAACAGGTATCAAATATACTAATTTAATACAATATAATACAATTCTAATATAAGTACATTAGTAAATTTGGAAAGTATATTAACCTATTATAACTGCACCAGTTAGCTGAATATCAGTTTTACTGATTACCCAAACCAATCCAGCATGATTGGAGTTATATCTTGCCTGTTCTCCTAATAGAATAAATGCCCTATTTTTAATAAATTTGCATTTTAGTACAAAGCTTTAGTACTAAGAGATTTGGTACTTTTTTAAAGTCGTTCTAAAGTTGAAATTATTGAACGATATTTTGTTGCAGGGGCTAAATAAACTACTTTCACCTACTGTCTAAATTTCAATTAGTTTTAAAACAGCGACTTCTTTAAAATTCAATATTTCTTGAGTTATTGGACCGATTTCGTTCACATTTTGTATTTTATGTTGTAAAATTACATTCTTTAAAATGATACAAAAATTTATGTACCTTACAATTCAAACAATTTTCGATCGTTATTATATAAAACAATAAAGCATAATATATAGTTATTAAAATTATTTTTTAAAGATTATTCTCGACGAAATTGTAAAATTTGTTAAGTCTTTAAACGAGTTAAACGAGTTTTATAATTATGTAAAAAAATTTCGATTCACTTGAAAAATTCCAGAAATATGATGAATTGCGTGAACAATAAAATTAATATTAAAGGCTTATTAATATTAATTAAAATTAATAACAAACTTTGAACAACTCACCTGACAAAAACTATTGGGATCACTATTGGGATATTTTGCAGATAGCGGCTAAATTTTACAAGTCAAAAACCAAAGACCATCGAAAGAGAGAAACGTTTATTCAGGGAAAACCCATTTTTCTGTTGATTTTGAAACTTAAATCACTGTCTGCACTAATTAATTAGCATATTTGAACCATTACATTAGCATAGTCATTACATTAGCAATGCAAGAAGATAGAGTCGCAATGCGGGAAAATCCATTCATTAGAACAAAAGTTATTTAGAGTGATTACTTTATTTTTTTGTGCACTTCACAACAAGTTAATGAGCAATATTTTTTTATAGTTTTTTTATGAGATAACAAGTTGCTGATCGACATTTTGAAAAAAAAACTGACCAATCTCTATACTAATTAAAATTTTGAATAAATCACCTATTTTCCCCGAGAAGGGAAAAAAATTAAGGTAATTTATGCTTCACTTTCTCTAAACCCCCTCCAGTAATTTTAAGGACTAAATGATTTCTCTTTATCAACCTTTCAAAATTATACACAGCAGTACATTTAAAGTAAAAATAAATATTGCGTTTGCAATTATTTTTCCGTCAGCCATTATCACTCTAAAGAAATTAAATTTGAATTTAAATTGAAATGTTTCAGAGAAATTATTATTCTGATAAGCAAAAAAGACTTCTTTACAACACTCTCAATTTAAATATTGTAAAATAAAATTACGTTTTTTCGATTTAAGGGGTCCAAATCTCATGTATTTTTTACATTGTATGATTTTTATTACTTAAAAAATGAGATAAAATTCTGTTTTTGTGTGAACTAGAAAGCAAGAGGATGTTTTCTTTAGCCTTTTACTCATGTTAAACTACGAAGAACCCTGAAGCTTATTTCAAGGACATTTTTTAACTTTTTTTTAAAAAAAAATTAAAGCAATTTATTTTGAAAAGTTGCAACAGATAACTGTGTAACATTTGCAATGTGTGCATTTTAATAATGTAATTTGTTTTCAGATAATTAATAAAACAATTTCAGAATTCATTACTTATTTTTCAATTAATAAAAAATATAAAGTTCTACTCTTAGGCATTTTTAATTTTTTTAACAATGAAAGCAACATCCAAAATAAGTTGAATTATTTTAATTTCTTTCGAAATAAATTAAAAATTTTCAATATTCAAGGAAAATCTTTTTATTTTTATTAAAATTTTAAATGCGATTTTTAATTGCGAATTTCGAAAAATAGCTGCATAAATGTGAATTTTTGTACCCTTTGCATAGAACAAAAGTTTTAATTAAGTTTGCATAATATCAAAACAATTTGTAAAATTTAATTTTTTTTAAAAAGTGGTTCTAAAATTATTTCCGCTTACCACAATTGAAATGATAAATTTTCTATTTTAATTACGTCATAATTTGTGAATATACCGTCCTACCATTCCATGTAATTATTTGTTTTATTTGTCAACTTATTAATCCTAAACTATCTCTAAAAGGCATGAAATTATTTTAAAATTAAGCGTTATTAAATTTTTGTCTTTTGTGTAAAATTTCTTTAAAATTTACGTTCAGTAATAAAGTATTAAATGAAAAATCTAAGTTACTTTTACTAATAAGTAAAATAATATGAACGAACAAAAGTGTATTTTACGTGAAATAATACTTCTGCTTTCATGTTTCCTTTACTCACAAATCGCCAAATTCTCATTTTCGCAAAAACTTAAAAAACGTCTTTGGATAAAATCCAAGACTAAGAGACCTAACTGAGAATGTTGTATACTTGTACTAGTCTAGTACTTAATAATCTCTATTTCGCAGCACTGAACTTAAATCACTGAGAAAGAAAATAATATTAATCCGAATAGCGCAGTTTTCTCACCGATTTACTTACATAAATCATCAATTTTATAAGCATGTTTCAAAAATGGCTATCTACTTTCCTATCGTTGAATATTCATGCACTTTTTTCGACTGTAACCAGGCATGATGTTTTGAATAAGTATCTATCTTATTTATGAATGAATATTGATAAAGTGATATGAGACTATTTCTTTTAAAGCTGTATATAATATCAAAATTTAATCTTAATGTACGCAGTTCTTTTCTGATGTTAAATCGTGATACACGTATTTTGACTACCATTCTAGTAAACTATTTAATATCTTCTCCGATATGTATGTGCTTTTATGTCATAAAACTAGGAAAGAAATTCTTCGATAAAATGGAACGTTTCGATTCTCCGAGCGGTAGGTCTAAACCTAGGAAAACATTATGATTTTAAGCTCTCTGTAATGGTTTGTATAAACCACTCCCAATGGAAATACAAAAAAAGGAAAACCAGGTAAAATGACAAGACATTTTGAGTTCAAGAACCATAAATTTTTACAAAAATTTTAGGCTTACCTGCATAAAATGAACTTTAAATAGTTTAAAACTTTACACTACATAACTTTTAAGGAAACAGCTAAAACAATAAGCAAACTAGAAATTTTTATTATGCCGACAATTTTCTTTCTAAAATTACGGTAAAATAACCGGCAGTAGTCTGTCAATCTAAATAACCGTAAAGTTCACGGTAAAAAAAATTACCTTCACTGTTGTGAAACCATTTACAACTCGTATGGTAAAAAAATACTATGAATACAAAACTACACGATTTCTCAACCATTTACAACTGGCATAGTTTCAAACCACACAAATGAAATTTAGCTGGACATAGCAGCTGGGCTTCCTTACGTAATGGGCATTAGGTTGTGACTGAGTTGTGTTTTAACGAATGAGCCATAGACTGTGGTTTAGACTATGGTTGCTGCCATTTATGCGTGAATAAAAATATCGCATTCTATTAGTCCAGGGTCACAAATTGGGGAGTGCAGGACGCTGGAAGCTCTTCATGTGTTAAAAAAAAAGTTTAAAGTTTGAATAACATCTTACTTACGGTTATTTGACTACTTTGTTTGAATGTAGTAAAATATCAATAAAATAAAATGTTTTTCAACCATTTTGTAGGGAAATTTTTAGCAGTGCATCGGTAAATATCATCATCAGACACATTATAGAATAATCTAAATAGGTTATTTTTCTTCCAAGAAAACTAGATTGACATTCATAATTAGCGTTAGAAAGTCAAATGACATATTTTTTTTTCCTTCTGATACTTCTTTTAAAAAACACAATATCGTTTTCTTAGAACTCTCTATTAGAAAAGTAATATAATACTAGGAAAGTTTAACAAATCTCATACTCATTAAAAATTCAACTTTTATTTCCTTACATATTCTTACTTGTTTATGTAAAAACACTTTTTAAATCAAGAGGTTCTCAAAATATCATTTTTTATTAATTTATTGATTATGAATCAAGGGTGATGTGTGCAGCCAACATTGCTCTGTAATCAAGGAAATTCACTAGAAATGATATAAAAAAAAAAGAGATTTCAGCTATATTAGTTTTAAAAATTCATATTTCCTTTAAATGAAGCAGTCTTCAAAATTTTCTAAGTCAAAATTTTTATCGTATTTTGAATGTTTATGATAAAAGTATTTAAGTAGTACTATTTGCTTTTAATTATAAATTAATCGTTTAAGTACAAATAATTCCTGATAAATAGAAAAATTAAATTTGAAAAGTATTTAAGTATATTTATAAATATTTTCATAAGCAATATAAAAGTAAAAAATAAAGGAACTGCTCTGACTCAAAGATAAATTAATCAAGGAACTACACTGTAGAAAATTCTGGTTCAAATTACCGTATAAAGTACAGGCACTTTTGGTGCATCGTCCGTAAAATCCATTTTGCACGTAAAATATTATACCACAATCCTTACAGTAATATTTATTTAATTTGAGTGTTTGAGCGAATCAGTGATTTTACAGTAATTGTTATTGTAAAAAATACGGTAAATCTGATTTTTTGCTCTGTGACATGTTCCGATAAAAATAGATAGTACGGTAGCGGCGCCCTCAGTTTACCGTATTTTGATCCTGAATTTTGTACAGTTAAACCTGCAGAATAATGTATCATATTTTGATCGTAAAAAAATGTAGTTATGTTAAATGTCGTTCATGTGCTGAGAAAGGCACCATACTTATGTAGGATTTTAACGACATATTAGTTGATGGTGGAGTTGACTAAAACAATATATTTTTAAAACAAAACAAAAAAAAAATTCTATAATTTGATTGGGAATTCTTTATGGAGTAAATAATAGTCTTCATAATACTTTAATCGTTTTAGTACTTATATTTCTTGATAAGTAGACAAATAAAATTTGAAAAATTAAGCATATTTATAAAGAAATTTATAAGCATTAAAAAACAAAACTTCTTTAACAGAAAAATTAATCACGAAACTATAATGTAAATACAGTTAAATGCAGTTCTACAATTATATATATTATTAAAAATGTTATTATATTATGTTATTATTATTATTAAAAACTTTAATCCTAGTAATTTACATAATACGGTATTCTTGCCATTTATTTGATAATTTCTTTGTTCATAATAGTACTGGTTCACCAGATTTTCAAAAAATACAGCTCTCACTGCTCACGCATTTAATAAAAATACAGCGCTGAAATGTAAGTTTCTCTAGAAAACGCCACATCGTTCCCTCTTTTAATACATGAAAGCTAAAAGCGCATTTATGAAGCTTAAAGCTTCAAAACTGATCGTCAGATTACTAGCACTACTATTCCGCTTTTATAAAGAATCCCGATAAAATTTCTTCTACTATTCTTCAGAATGTATCGTTCATTTTTCCATTTATTTGATAATTTTATGAATTAGATGGCAATATCTTTTACCAATGGTAATAAAACTTATAATCAATTTACTACGTTTCTTGGTATGATTTATTTAAAATTTGGGCGAACTATTGGTAGGAATTAAATAACAGTTAATTGGGTATACTATAGCCTACGTCACAGGTCGTGTTATTCCTACTAAATTTAACTAGTAAACAGCATTTTCTGCGAACCTGATTTCTAGGAACAAGTAAACATTAAATGAAGTGTGTTGTTATAAATCGTTACTCGGCAGGTTGAAATTGTATTTATCTAGTTCCTTTTGAAAGAATTTATTTTGTTGTTTTATCTAAGTTTATGAATTTAGTAAACATATTTAAAACTCAGCTTATTAATTAAACTAAAAGGTAAATGTTATTCCTAGTAAAATTTTCGAAGTGAAAGTAGTTGTGTTTTTTTCATATTATACCCAATTATTTATTTTCTTAACATATATTAAAAAAATATCTGGGTAAAAAGGGGTATGAATTACAATTTCGATTGTTTTTAATAACCTTAGGTGGTAGAAAATGGTAACATTTCTGTAAAGTTACAATTTGACATAGAAAATGAAATATGTCCCTAGTCTAACGAGGAAACAGCACCGGGTGTAAATTGAAACTATAATGTCAAACAAATATATTTTTATAAATTTTGGGCACTTAATTTTAATAAGTTAATTTATTTTGAATCAATTTGAATGATTTCTAAATTACTTCCACCGTCCAAAAAAAATGAGGATAAAAATAAACGAAACGTTTTATGCTCCATATAACATAAAGAAAAAGATTGCTAACAATTATTTTTCAGTGACGTAATGAGAGAGGTTCGAGAATATTTTGGGTCTCAAACTGGATTAATTAATGGATTACGGATTAGAATCCGCTTAAAATTGAACTAAACATGTGAGGTTTTCGTGGTTTTACTCTTCACGTAACGCAAGTCCTTCAAAAAGTCCTCCACTAAGGATGCTTTTTCCCAATGCTTGATCTAGAAGATTTCTTTTTCTTCTGATTTGGGTTCAAAATTTCGAGGCTTCGAAGTTGAACATTGATATGAGCATTGAATAAGTTGAATGTTGACTCAGAATTGGGTTGGTTCTTCAAAGCCGGTTATAAAATAAAAAATAAAACATGATAACGATAATCGTACTTTTTTGTGCTCCCTATGAATCAAAAAATGCGGTGAATTTCTATATTTCCTGGTACTTTGGACCATACTTTTTTTCACAATTCTCTATATTCTCAATCTGCATTAAATTCAATTGCATTTTTCAATAATCTAACCAAATACAATACATTATTCTACAAACTAGAATTACAATTATTACAATTGCTGCTACAATTAAAACTAAATACTGTATCTATAACATTTTCATAGGAGCCTAAGAGTTATTTTATACCTCCCCACAAATTTTACATGAATAAATTTGATTAAAATTTATATGCCCTATTAATACCTACACTTATTAATACTACATTAATACCTACAATGTAAGAAAATAACCATTGTTTTTTTCGGAATTTCTCCTCATATTTAACAGTTTTTTAATCCGTTTAGTTGACAAAACGATTTTTTTCCATTTTTAACCCTAATCACAAACATATTAAAATAATCTATTTCAATCCTATTTTTCACCATGCAGTTTTGTATTCCGTAATATAACTAAATCTTTTCTTTATTTCACAATTATTTTCTATACTTACTTTAATAGCAATTATTTTATGACTTTGAACATTATATAAATAAAACTGCATTTTGATTTTGATGTCAAATTGATACAACGTTAGAGCGAACTTCACATTATCACAATTTCTTTAAGATAAAGTACTTACGCCACAATAGCTATGGGGACTGAGAGCACGCCTTCCGATGAAGTGAGCCAAGTTTGCATCCCAGCGATGAGTGGTCGATAGAAATTCTGACAAAATAAAATGCATCTAGTGCTAGTACAGATTTGCTTTGAACTATCTCTGCGAAAACTTTTTTCCATACAATAAAAGCCTATTGAGACAGCAGATTCATTTCTGTTGCAGAAACTTGTTAAGTTACCGTAAAAAAAAAAACAGGGTCATTTCGTTTTTCATCGTAACTAAAAAAAAAATTGCTCTTATGTGGTTAAAAAACCATTGAAACTACGAATTTATTTCGTAAATTTTACAGTTCTGCACAACCAACCCAGTAACTGTTCAAAACCGCAAATTGTATGGGATGTTTTTTTCTTTCGAAATGTAGCATCATATAACGTAGCCGAATTTCTTTAATTCTGCCCTTTGCTTTTCGATAAAAAAAACGATTCACCTTAATATCTAATATTTTTCTTTTCTTACAATGCAAAATGCAAATTAACAAAATGCAAATTACAATGCAAATTAACAAAATGCAAATTACAATGCAAATTAACAAAACCGAAAGTAAAAATATTTAATTTTTTTTCAAACAAATTCCAATCGTGATTGTGATAAAATCATTGGTTTTAGCGCATAAATAGTTTATATTTAAAATAATGCATGCCTTTGCCATTTAAAATTCTGATGAAAATTATTATCTCAAACATAATTTGAAAACACCGAGACATATACATAATTTAAGCACATGTCTTATATATTTTTTTTTCATCGCGTATGCATTGTTTAAATCAAAAAGTTTCCCTGAGGATGGAAAAGTTATTTAGAAAATTTTATTTCTGAAAACTTATTAAACGAAAGATTAACTTTTGATTTTGACATCTCGCAAAGGTGTTTTTCTTAAAAAGATTTCGCTTATATCAATATTTACGAAACACAAATTCTGACTGCAAAAATAAACAAATAAATTGGGAATTTTTTTTTCTTACTTGGAAAGGAAAAAAAGTTGATAAATAAATCGAAACATTGAATATTTTTGCATTCCATTAAAAAATTCCCGATGAGAGAAATAAGATCATTGCAGATAGAATAAACAATGTCACAAGAAAGTTTTTTGGAATTTACATGAAAAAATTTTAATCGCTATATAATAATATTTGCGATATTTCATTATTTTAAAAAATTAAGAATAAATCATTCACGTAATAAAAGTTAACAATTAAATATCGCCTTATTAATAATGACGTAGAAGGTGCACGGAAAAGAAAGTTCCGGTAAAATTATCACTCCGTATGTTAATGACATTTCCGGTTAAAGAAACCATAATTCTGGTAAATAAAACCAAATTATTCATTTGCGGAATTTAAAATATTCATTTTAAAATTTTTAATCGCTGTATAATAATATTTACGATATTTCTTTATTTTAAAAAATTAAGAATAAATCATTTACGCATTAAAAGTTAACAATTAAATATCGCCTTATTAATAATGACGTAGATGGTACACGGAAAAAAAAGTTCCGGTAAAATTATCACTCCGTATGTCAATGACATTTCCGGTTTAAGAAACCATAATTCTGGCAAATAAAACCAAATTATTCATTTGCGGAATTTAAAATATTCATTTTATAATTTTTTCGTTCATTCTGTAATGGAATGCAAAAAATTTTTGTTTTCAAAATTATAGCTGTTATTTCCACATATTCCATAATTTTAACCGATCAAATGGATTTTATGTCATGTTCTTACATGATAAAATTATCAAATTTTACCGACAATTACCAAAGATTATCGCATAATATAAAATCATTTTTATTGTTGATTTTACCAAAATCATTACCAAAGAACTTTGATAAAAATTACCGAGCGTTTTGGTGTTCAAATAAAGCTAGAACCATAGTTTACTTTACCATAGTTACCATAGCTAATTTTACCATTATTTGGTAGTTTTAACCATACTTTTTTCTCACTGTACTTAATTAATTTAGTATGTACTGCTAGAAGTACCGTAATTGATTCAGTTTTCGTGACTACGTCATTTCAGAAAATATTTCTTCCAGTGATAATAACGATAGTGCTGTGATATTTTGGAGAATTAGATTTAAAACAACTTTTTTCAAATACTATTTATAAATATTATAATAAAGGTCCTAAATTCTATCTTTCTATCCTATCTATAGTCTTTTTTATATCTTGAATTGCTTTTCAAGGTCTTATTAGATTTTCATGTGCTTTTAAAATTTTTACTCGTCTGCTACCATTGATTAAAATATTTAAACTAAAATATTTCGCGTTTCTTTTAATCCATCCCGGTGGCTAAGTTATAAGATTAAGTAAAACACATTTTTCGTTGTTCATCCCATCAGAATAAAGGTGAAGTGCACTAAGTATCATTTAGCATGATGCTATTGCTCGCTCCAACTCATGATAGCCAAAATTTAGCATCAACAAGAAATTTTCTTTGGTACTTTTCCTTCATAGGGTCCGTAAGAAAAATATTTCCGCATTATCTACATTAAAACTGCTCGTTATAGGTGTAATAATGTCCAAATATATAAATATAATAATTTGTACCTATTTTAGTATATTTTCCCACTATTATACAAACCAGCATTATAGAGTTATGAACGAAATATATATATAATTGCAGAAAGCAAACTCGCCAATATGAAGTAAAATAAAGTAAAAAAATGCGTTTAAAATAGTTGTCCGTGTCTCCCATGTCCGCCCATGACGAAGAAACATGAAAATCTTCTACAATCCTAGACTTAAGTTCTAAAGTGGTCAGATTTACTCCGATTGAATATATGCCACCATTCGTAAACAATATGACCATATGTGTTAAGAGAAAAAGGCTGTCATATTGCATGAAAAGTAGATCCACTCTGGCAATAGGATCTGGGTTAATCCGGGAATGAGTCTGGGGATTTTTCTCATTACCCGTTCACTGGATAGACCCGGTATTCAATTTAATTATTCATCATTGTAAGAAAACAGATATTTGTTTATTAAATATTGAACACACAAACAAGGAAGTTACTCTACGCAGCAATGTTTAGAAATTTTACTTGGAGAATAGGGCGAGTTATTTCAATTTAAGCTTTTTTTTCTTTAATTTTGAAAACTATAAATACGACAACATTATTTTTCAGATAATGTAGTTAGAATTATTTTCCACTTTTAATAAAATAAAATAACTTTAAATCTGTGTTGAAACAAGACATTATTTTACATAAAATAATCTAAGAATTTCCATTTTTTGTTGTTCTTAAGGATCTCTATGAAAGAGATTCTATTTATAAATAACAAAAACTATTAGTGCTGCTTATTTATGTCTAGCCACATACTTATCTTTAAAAAGTACATAATTTATTTTGATTAAAAAAAATTATATTTTTAAGTTCATTATGGAATAAATTAGAAGAACTTGACTAAATATAAACATGACTAAGCTTTTAATGTATTACCTGAGATTATTTTAAACTCATTCCGAAGTGCTAAAATAATATGAAAGAAAAGGAGCGCAAAATAAATTAATTTAATGAAGCATCCTAAAAATTAAAATAAAAACCTCCTCTATCCAACTAAAGTTTGCATAATTATTTTAACAGAAAAATTTATCCTAAATAATAAACAGTGTTCTTGTATTAAAAATTTCATTTTCTTTCTTTTCAATTAAGTTGTTTGTTTTTTAACAACGCTTAGTAAAGGATCTATTGGAAAATGTTTATAAAGTCCCTCTAGTAAATGTTTGTTTTCAAAGCTTCACAGCAAGAAAAATCCAAGCTCAGTATTAATAATTCAATCCCTGATAATTACATTGGGGGAGCAAATGTTTTTTTTCTTGTTTTCTTTTGCAATGAAGTTTTTTACAGATCTTAGATACTTTCGTATCACTGATTTCTAATCACAATCAGTTTCTGTCTCTCTAAGCTAGATTTTTTAAATGACATTTTTGATGTGTTTTTTGTCGAAATGTACAAGCTTAAAAACGTTACATAAAACGTAATTTATAAGCATTATATTCATTTGCATCTGAATAGATCATAATAAAAAAAACATGCCCCTAGCCGAAGCACTGGGCTTGACTTTTTTTTTCATTTCGGATGTGACTGTATCTTCGGAAATTCTTGGAATAACCAATTTGTCAAATTGAGAGAATTACTATCTTTAGAAAAGGAATTCGTCAGTAACATCGGACCTATCAATAAATTCAGTTTATTAGGATATCCAACACAAAATAAAAGGAAAATGAGGGAATAAGTTCTCAGCCCTCTCCAGGATTGGAAGTAAGCTAGAGCACTTGCAACTGCGCCCTTCCGTTGTCTAATAATGCAAAAATCGCGTAAAAAATATTGGAGGTTTGATTTCTTTTTATTTTACTTTGAGATACATTTTAATTGCTTTTAATCATTTTTTAAAACATTAAATTTTTGCACTTCTCTAGAGGAGACAAATAGTTACTCGCTTAGCGATTGAGGAGGACACCACTTGTAGAAGCTGACATCACTCCTATTTTACGTTACCCCCTATTTTATATGCTTTTATATGCATATATATATATATAGATAGATAGATAGATAGATAAATAGATAGATAGACAGATAGATGGATAGATAGATAGATAGATAGATAGATAGATAGATAGATAGATAGATAGGGTAAACTCTAACCAGTGAAGGAACACTTAAGCTTCGCTTGCCTTTTAAAAAATCATCTTAATTTCAAAATTCGTAATTTTAGTTAAATGACAGTGTCAACATATTTGTTACTAATTGCAAATTATGTAAAAAAAATTGTAGAGAACTTACATAATATTGTTTTAAAGTTTTGGAAGTTCAAATAACAAGTAGTAAGAAGACCAAGTGAAGGAACAGCTCTTACCAGTGAATGAACACCCAGTAAAGGAACACTTAGTTTTGGTTATTTTTTAATGCCTTTTTGAATTTATAAGCCACACAAATATTTAAAAACAAGCCTATTCTTGAAATTATAACATATAAATACTTGGAAAATGTTGACTTTTTTTTGTAATCAGGAATTTAAAATTAAAGAGTCAACATGTTAACACATACTGTTCATTCACTGGGAAATCTATGCCCAGTAAAGGAACATGCCTGTTCCCTCACTGATTCGAAGTTGTTTTTCGTATTTTTAACATACTTTTGATGCGAAACATCACTAAAGGTACAAGAAAATTAAAGTTAATCTTTTATTTTCATTAACTTAGAAAAAAAAACCAGTAAAGGAACACTTGTTCCTTCACTGGTTTTTCATCGTTTGGTGAGTCAGTGAATAAGCACACCCTTATCTTAGTACTTTATTATGCTGTGATGCTTAAAAAAACGAAACGTAACTTCAATAACTATGTTTTGAATTCCCTTTTTCACAGTGAGAAAAACAAAACTATTTCTTGCAATTAATTCCACTTCAAACATATAAATACAAACACTCACCTTATAATTTTTTCAAAGAAACAAGGTGTTGCAGAGATAATAACAAATTCAAAAATTTTCCAGAGAAGTCTATTTAACCAGGTAATCCAAAACATTGCTAGGTGACTTCCTATTGTTTGGCAGTAAGCTATTGTTACCAATCAATCTAAAGATAAACTTTCAAATTCTTATTTTTAATCAATATATATGAAATGTTTCTTCACTGGGTAGTGTTCCTTCACTGGTTGGTTTACCCTACTGCTTTTATTAAGAAATTACGTTCTGAGCCTTTAATAATAAAAGTAAATTATGTAATTCTTTGATTTTTTAAAAGTTAAGTTAGAATACATTTCTAAAGTAAACTCAGTGGTACCCATAGAGAGGTGAAGCCTACTGTGCCCATCTGAGTCTTGTTGACCTTCGGCTCCGGGGTGCAAGAGCAGATGTTCCGTTTAGGTGGTCAGCCGAACTCGAAACTCCCCTTGTTTAGTTCTCAAGCATACTTGGTACTCATTTATCGACCCACTGAAGGGATGAATGGCTGAGTCAACCTTACCCGGCCCGAGGATCGAACCCAAGACCAGTGGCACGGGAGCGCGATGTGCTACCACTCAGCCACCGGGACTCAAATTACATTTCTAGATGAACTGAAACATTTTAAATTACTCATAGAATAGATAACTTCATTAAATTCACTGAAAAAGCTAATTCAAATAGTAAGCGACCAAATATAATCTAGTATTTAAAGTTTAAACTTTCAGCTAACTCATCAACATTAGAAAAAATTTACACTTTACCCTAAATAACTATGATCGCATGTTTTACTATGGATGATTTATTTCATTTAAAGCTTTCGCCATCTTTGAAATTATAAATATTTAAATTATGAAAAATCTTATTTTAAATTACATATGAGTTCTATAGATGAGATAAATTAGCAAGAGGAAAATAAAGTATGAGTTTTCAATTTCTATTGTCAAGAGAATATATTAATGGTAGTTAAAATACAAAAGCATAAAAAATACGGTTATTTTCTAAGCGTCGTTCCTTTTAATCTAGATACATACTCATTTATTAAAAAACGTAAGTTAATTTGTTTAAAAGAAGTATTTTTTAAAACTTTACCACAAAATAAACAAATCAACAATAATTAAACTAAATATAATTAAAGCGTTTAATGTTTTCTTAGTTAGCAATACAAGAAGATAATTGGAAAATATATTATTCCGGTAAGAATAAATGATTAGCTTAAACAAAAAAAATCTTAAATATTTTAATAATTAGTTTAACTTAATGAATTATATCTATTTACGAACATATTTTTCAAATGAAAGAAATGACATAAATTGTTCAGCAAAATTTTGTTCTGAAAAATAAACTCAGAAAACTGAAAACATGTTTTAAATTATTAAAGAAGAAATGAAGGAAACATACAATCTATATTAAGGAGTAATATATTTCAATATTCATTCAATAATAATCTAGATACTTATGTTTCCTAAGTAACTCCATAATTGTATGTATTTCTTTCTCAAATGTGGCAATACTTAAGTCATTCGTAAATGCATCGGATGTATTTTTGTCTTTTTTTTAAATACAGACATATATACGAAAAAAAAACTGATTTTAATTAAAAACTTTTAAACACTAAGCAATTAAGATGTTTTTTATGTCAAATATGTAGGATATAATAGCAAACAACACTAGATGATGTTGCTTGCTGTTTTTTCCTACACTAGATAATGCAAACATTAAGAACAGTCGCGAAATATTTAATAGATAAGTACAAACATTGCTGTCTGATTCAAATTAAAACTTTAAAACAAAACAAATTTTCATTGTTATTTTACTTTTCACTCACTTAAACGATGCTATGATTTCTATTATTTTTTTGTCTACATTATATTTTAATTTTTATTTTGTTATACTTTTTTCGAAATAAAATCAAGTAGACTGCAAAAAATTCTTGATCAAATTACGATAAAAAGTACCGACACTCAGGGTACTGGTAATTTTTACCGTTAAATTTCATCTTACAGTAACATGTTATGGAGCGAAAATCTGGTATACCGTAATTTTTATAGTAATAATTACCGTAAAATAACTGAATCACTCAATGATTCAAAGGAATGATTCAAAATAAAACTTTAAATCAAAATAAGTTTCATTGTAATTTAATTTATCACGCACTTAACCGTATGATTTATGTACTTTTATATACTTTTTTAATTATTCGTATGATTAATGTACTTTTTTGTCTCAATTATATTTTGATTCGAATTTTGTTTTACTCTTTATAGAAAAAAGAGTAAAAAATTCTGGATTCTAGAAATTCCACTGCGAAAAAATTCTAGATCAAATTACTATAAAAAGTACCGACACTCACCGTGTAGGCGCATTTTAACTCAAAATCAATTTCTTCCGGAACCAATTAAGGAGCAAAAAATCTGATATATCGTAATTTTTACTGTAATAATTACAATAAAATTATTAAATCACTCTAATTAAATTAATTTGGTAGTAAAAATTACAGTAAAATATTTTTCCTTAAAAAGGAGTTTCACTGTAACAATGATTTTTACGGTGAAATGGATTTAATGGATGATTTACCCAAAGTGTTGGTACTTTATACTAGAATTTTTTACTGTGTAAGGAGATTTTGTTACATTTATTTCATTTAGGATTAATGGTACATTACATTAGTTAAAATTTTTTTAAACTTTAAAATTTGAAAAAGCTTTCTTTCTCTATGCGTGCTAAACAGTAAGCACATTTATAAACATTGCCATTAAATTTTGAGGATGTTCAGACTTATTAATAAATTTAAAGCCATAAAAGCACAATTAAAAATGAAATAACATTATTCTCTTAAATTTTAAAGCTGTATTCAGTTTAGGATTATCTTTCTTCAAATTCAAAAGATATCAAGGAAGATATCAATATAAAAGAATTCTTCGACATAAGAGAAATCAACCATCTTCGAACTTATTGCGGTTTGTGTAAATGAAACAAAATCCATACTTTACAACAACAACAACAAAAAACTTTCTTTTATACGAGAGAGAGGATTGTTTGTTAACTGTTGAGAATTGTTTGTTAACTTGTTTTTGATACTCCAGTTTATAAAACAACATTGGAGCTCCCTAATAAATCAGCATTACTTTTTTTTTAACATATATCTCCTTCAAAAAAAAAACAGCTTTTCTAGCTGATACTATTTCTTTCAAAATCTATTATAACATTCGTATTTTTCATTAAAAAAATCATTAAAACCATTGTTTCCTTTGAAAATTGCATTTAAGAGAAAATATTATTTTTTTTAAATCTTTTGTAACACTGATTTTTTCATAATTTATTACACTCCCGTTTCATATATTATTTTCATTTACAATAAACAATTAAACTAAATTTTGGCTTCTGGATCATACAAAACTGCATTTTTTAAATAAAATTTTTTAATTTGTTTAGTCTTTAAATCTCAAAGACCTCATTAGCGCCATTCTTCTGATTGTCGTTTCTGTAATGATCAAGAATTGTTGTCGTTTAAGATTTTCTACAAATTCTAATTAATTTCTTTACATATTTTTCTCCCCAAAGCAGAGAATTAAGCTTTGAATTAGTATAATTAAAAGATTCATTAAAGAGCAAGTTTTACCTAAACTTCTAAGTTTCTAGAATTTATTACAAGCATTCCAAATGTTAAGCTTAGATAATATGATAAAATTACACTGTAAAAACTGTAGTGCAATACCTATCCAAAATTGGTGTCGAAGAATGTGTAAACAATTACTTTATTTCTGGGCAGTACTGAATCGAGCATTCTTACATGCTTTAAAGAATATTATTAAATCTCAACACTAACAATTGATATATCTTTTACAAATCTGTAGCTTGTTGATAAAGAATGATGTCTTTTTCATATATCGGTAAATTTAGTGAACAATTATTCTACATTTAAGCT
The DNA here is from genome assembly GCF_982258835.1 of Parasteatoda tepidariorum. Lineage (NCBI taxonomy): Eukaryota > Metazoa > Arthropoda > Arachnida > Araneae > Theridiidae > Parasteatoda > Parasteatoda tepidariorum. The sequence continues at coordinate 76,612,484 of NC_141761.1, forward strand.
AGTGAGAAATGATGACATGGCATATTTTAAACGTATAAAAAAGGTTGCGAACCATTATTAGATGTTTAAAGGTGAATAATTGCTCAATTTTAAAATATTGATGTTATGGTGGGAAAATAGAGGCTTGTTTCATGAAGTGTACTTCTTGTCGGATTTAATTTCGCTTGGAACTTTTTTTTCTTCTTTTTCATGTTGTTTAGGAACATAATTTGCTTGATTTTGAAAGTTATTCAGACACTTTAAAAAATTACGGATTAAATTAAGATATAAAGTATGGGCAATTAGCGTGCGTCATCCTCAAAATCCATTTCACCGTAAAAACCATTTTTACCATAAAATAACATTCCGTAATTTTTACAATAATGCTTATTTAATTAGAGTGACTCAGGGATTTTACGCTAATCATATTACTACGGTATGACAGATGTTTTGTTTCGTAGCATGCTCCGGTAGAAACGGATTTTACGTTCAAAAGCATGAGTGCCGGTGCATTTTACTCTAATTTGATCCGGAATATTTCGCAGTGCATAAGAACATTATAAACATTCCTCATGACTTCTAAAGTAGTCCTTTTTCACAGGTCATTCAAAAAGACTATAGGAACATCCATGTCCTTTGACCTATCTGCAAGAAGTGTGTCCAGATTTTTTTAGAACAAATTTGTAATAAAAGCAATGTGCTGCCAAACGAAAACCTTTCTCTATGAAACATTTGAAAGCAATTTTGAAAGGATTGATTTGGCAGTGAAATTACATGTCAGCAACTAAATAAGCTTAAAATTTTATCAACATTTAAAAATATAAACGAAAACTTATCAGCTCTTTTATATAGATCATTGAATTATCGAAATATCGTGGCACTCAATATCAGTTTTATTCAAATGTTAAATCACAAGATTTGCAACCACTTTTTGAAAAAAAAATTCTGATTGAAGCTAAGAAAAAAAAACAGGTTTGTAATTATTTAATTTAAAATAAAGTAAGTTTTAGAAAAATAATTTGAAAAAAAATGAATACTTTTACTTCATTTAAGCATTAAGCATTCAGATCGAAAATCAAATTTGTTTAGAAAGTTGACTATTTCAATCAACTTTCACAATAGGTCAAATAATATATATATATATATATATATATATATATTTGAAACAAACATCTTATCGGCACTCATTTCAGGCGAAATTAGCCAGTCACCAGCTTTTGTAATTGCATCAATACATAAAGTTATTTGTGATGTATCCTGCAAAAAACCATTTGAATACTTCATTTCAGGTTACATTTTTTGACCAAGAAACCGACGCTCCTCTACCAGTAGGGGAAAAACTTCACTCATATTGAGATAGTACCAAAGAATTCAGAAGAAAAAAAAACTTTGCCAGCAACTTTTTTTTCTTCGTATTTTGCTTGTTTTTTATCTCGAAGCACTGGGCTTGACTTTTTTTTTTCATTTTTGATGTGACTGTATCTTCGGAAATTCTTGGAGTAACCAATTTGTCAAATTAAGAGAATTACTAGCTTTAGAAAAGGAATTCGTCAGTAACATCTGACCTATCAATAAATTCAGTTTATTAGGATATACAACACAAAATAAAAGGAATATGAGGGAATAAGTTCTCAGCCCTCTCCAGGATTGGAACAAAGCTAGAGCACTTGCCCATGTACCCTTCCGTTGTCTAACGATACAAAAATCGGGTAAAAAATATTGGAGGATGGATTTCTTTTTATTTTACCTTGAAATAATCATTTTTTAAGCATTTTAAAACAGTAATTTTTTGCATTTCCCTAGGTGAGACAAATAGTAACTCGTTTAGCGATAGAAGAGGACGCCACTTGTAGATGCTGACATCACCCCATATTTTACGTTACCCCCTATTTTTATCTATCTATCGATATATATATATATATATATATATATATATATATATATACAGTCAAACCCCGATATAGTGAACTCCCGGATATAGTGAATGAAATGTTCGGTCCCGTGCCTTGCTATACATGTATAATGTTCCTTTTTGTGGATATAGTGAACCGAAAAAGTGTTGGATATAATGAACTTTTTTCTGTCTTCGGCTGATTTTTTTCTTCATTTTTTTGTAATAATTTTGAAATTTCTACTTCAAAATAAATGCATATACTGATTCTTGAAACAATCCATTGAGAGGAATGCAGCGGTAAGTATTTTTTCTTGTTTACTTCTTTTATCTCACTTTCCCATCCCTAAAAAAACTAAGCAGATGTTTCCAACCCAGGCAGATGATTCACCTGTAAGGTGTCAGTGGGATCAATATGCATTTTCTGTCAGAGGGAATGAGTAATTATTCATTATTGGTCAAAGGGTTGTACACTAATATGTGTTGATAAGGCCCTCATTTCAACTCCTTTTTGCTCTCAGTTCAGTTTAAAAATGCCTGCAAACAAGTTTCTCAAATTTAACTATGGCGAGCAGTAAGCGTAAAAAGTTCTCTATTAATGATAAAATAGGCATAATCAGAAAAATTGAAAATGGATGTAATCAAGCTGATATTTGCAGGGAATATAAACTATCCAAATCTACAGTTTGTAACATATGGAAAAATAGGCAATTAATAATTTTTGCTCATGAAAGAAATTTAGATGACAGAAAAAAAGTTGAGAAAAGCAGATTATAAGGATGTTGAAGAAGTTCACCAATCGAAGAAGCCGCAATCTTCCAGTATCTGGACAAACATCGATGAATTTGCTAAGCGATTTTATGAGATTTCTTTTATGTGCTCGAATGGCAGGTTAGACAGTTTTAAAAAGTGGAATCACAGAAATGGAAAAATTATCTGAAAGTCGGGAAGTGTTTCCATATCTGATGTTGAGGATTGCTCATCAGCTAAAGATTACAAATTTTTTTTCGTACGCAAGAGGAAGAGTAATTAAAAATAACGCAATTTTTGCTACTACATAACATTTTTCAGTCATTTATTTGAATGATGAGTAATAAAAGGAAGGAGTTTGGGAATCATTAGTTAAATAGACTGGGTAACGGATATAGTGAACAACCGGTAATAGTGAACCGAAATTTCAGTCCCTTAAAGGTTCACTATAGAGGGGTTTGACTGCGTATATATATAGTACCTAGAAAAGGCGTTCAGGTCGCTTATAGATGAATAAAACAGTCCAAAGACTCCAAAAATTTATTATCAGAAATGTATAGAAAGTACAGAAATTTCCAGCACGAAAAATACTCAAAAAACACAGGCTTTCAAACTTCAGACGGCCTAGTTGGAAAAAAAGCCGCCAAATCGCCATTAAACGTTATTTTCTCTCTAAATTACATTAATATTAGGCGAATATCTAGCAATTTTTTTAATTAAGCAATTAAGCTGTTTATTTAAGGTCCGTCTGGGATATTTAGCCTGATAACAAAATAATATTTACACAATCATTCACATATTTACAAATCCGTAACAGTATATATCTAGGAAACAGACTTATATATGCATATATATTTGTTTAAAATTCTTGAAATGATACCGAAGATTTAAATATGACCCGTTAAAGTCTATATTTTTTCTCATTTAACTACCATTAGAGTTTTCTCTTTCGAAAGAGATAGTTTGGAAAATATTTTACATTTTTCAAAAAAAATTCAAAAGAATTTTTAAGAAATTTACGGAAAAATAATATAAAAACTCATTTGAATATTTGGAACAATTAATTTGTACACATTTTCAATTCATGAATAATTCATTAATAGCATCCCATAAAACATGCTTTAAATATTTTAATTTCATTTATAATTAATTCTGCAATTAATTTGTTTCTAAAATTGTTTTAAAATTGTTTAAAAAAATTAACTAACAATTTTTTTTATCCACGAATTTTATTATTATAAATGTTGTAAGTAATACTGTACTTAGTAATCTAAATGAAATATGTGCTAATTTTCATAATTTTTGCTTTCCTTACCAATCTAACTTTCGTTCCATCAGAAGGTGTACAGATGGCGCTATCAAGAAGATATTCAAATATTGATGTTATATTCAAATATGAAAACTAAGAGATGGCAGCACTATTCACCAAATCTTATCTGTTCCTACACATATATATATATGCTCTTTTATTTTAACACTATAAACATGTTTGTTTCTCAGATAACTGTCAGTTGCTGTAAATTAAAAGCGCATTGTAAAACTTATATGAGATTAAATGTACTTCATCAATTTTCGGAGCTAAAAGAGCAATGTAAAAAATATATAAGTTTAAACGTACTTCAATCAGCGTTTGAAGAACGATAAATGTTTTTTTAGCTCGTTTCTGTATTTAACAAGCAGTGTATAGTGCTGCCATCTTGTGTAATTTATTGAGTTTATACTGAAGCTCATTTTAAATCAGTTGATTAATTTCAGGAAATTTTTCTTTTAATTTCAGGAAATTTTTCTTTTAATTTCAGAAAATTTTTCTTTTAACTTTTAAATTTTTACTTAATAAGATTTATTTTTGCATACACTTTCATTTCTCGTTCTGTTTTTAGTTTGCTGCAGAAATAAAATATTGAATTTAAATAAAGAGTAAATCAATTCTCTTTTATATTTTTCATGAAAGAATAAAAACATTTTGATTTCCATGTTTCACTTTTACTCGATATCAAGATAGCCAATGATTTGTTGATATTCCTATGTGAACTATACTCATACCAAAAATGTTAAGTCTGAAAGTAGTATACTAAAATTAAGATCCTATATATTTATATTAAGGACTTAGCACCCTGTTCCACCCTTGATTTTAACCAATAGCTTTGATAAATTATAATTCATCTTGTTTCAGCTTTGCATAGCCTATACCAGAAATACCTAAAATAAAAATCTGCTGCACTAAAATTTGAACTTGCTAATGACTGTTTCCTCATTGATATTTCATTTACTTGTTGCCAACGTGGAAAAGAAATTGTATAGGTTTTTTAAAACAATATACGTATTAGTGTTTTACATAATATTGAAGATGCTTATTTATGCCCTATATTTCCTTTTAATTCCTTGTAATGATTTTTTTTTTTTATAATTGACCCAATTCTGAGTTTACAAATATCAATGCTTATTTTCCGTAGCCTTGTAATTTTGAACTCTCCCCGAAAGACAAAGGAACTCCTGGATTAAATATTGAGTTAAACCTGATTGCGTGGATGACTTTTTGTACTGGTAACAACCATGGTGCTGAAAATTATAAAAAATATTTTTTCATTCGAAAAATATTTTTTCCACCCTTTTTGCACTTTAAATTATACATGATTCAACTTGTCAAGAAACGTGAATAATTCAAAGCAACATTTTGTAACGGTTATAGTGATATCGCACGATATTACAATTCAAAATGTTTACAAATTTTCAGAGACTTTAATAGGCTTACTTATAAAGAAACTTCTTACACTTATAAAGAGACGCTAATCGTATAAATAATATTACATGGGGGAAAAAATAAAATATAAAAAACATTAAAAAATAAAAATAAACTAATTTTTTGAGAAAACACCATTATTTCTTTTGGTACTGTGCGTATCCTCATATTATTTTAAGTAAATTTCATTAAAAAAAATTAGAAATACCTATTTGGAAACAATACACATTTATATTATGTAAAAATGTTCTCTTAGGAATAAATGTGCAATATTTTACAAATGTAAAGAAAAATAAAAAAAATCGCCACAATGCAATACTAAAAAAATACATTTTTTTTTCCTTTTATAAGAAAAGTAGCTTTATCTATTGAATACTCGGCATACTCAAATATGTTTTTTTTTTTATAATTTTCATATCATATGCAGTATCTCTTCAAGGCTTATTTAAGCAAAATGTATTTTAAACATGGTCTGTCTATAAACAGATGTTAAAACTTTTCTCACTTCTTCTTTTCTCTTCTTATTCGAAAATTCTTCAAAAATAAATTCATGCTTCGTGGCTTTTATACAATCTGTAGTATCTCTTCAAAGCTTTTTTAATCTGAATATATTTCTAAAATGGTCTATTTGTCAATGTAACGATAATTAAAAAATTAATTTTATGAAAAATTTTATTCTCTTTTCGACATATTATAATACTAAAAACCGAAAAAAATATTTTTTCCTTTTTTGTAACTAACATATTTTTATCATTTTATCTAGTGTTAAATAATTATCTAAAGTTAATTAATATATTCAAAAAGTTTCGTAGTTTTCAAATTATATTGTCTCTTCAAAGCACTCCTAATACGATTTCATTTAACACATTTATATGATAAGATTAAATTTCATTTTTCAATTAAATTTGATTTTGAATTTCATTTAACACATTTATTGATATTAATATGATTAACGGCCACACAACAGATAAAAAGAAGATTTATAAACAACAGATAAAAATGTATTCTATAAAGATTTTTATTCCCTTTTAAAAATCTTTTTTCTTATTGTAAGTAACTCAATCATATCAATATATTGTAAATCATATTAATTAATCGAAAATCATAATCATATTAATATTTTGTAAAACGTGAAAAAAAATACAAAAGCAGTCTTATATACTGTATTTTTAATTTTCCTCATAATATGTAATATATCTCATCAACGCATGTCTAATTAAGTATATTATAATTTACAAATATAACTATATTATCTATTTTTTGTATTTGTAATTCTCGTTATAATATTCTACCTCTTCAACGGATGTCTAATCAAATATATTATAACGTCCAAATGTGTCCAAATTATCTAATTTATGAATTTTTAATTTTCGTTATAATTTGTAGTAACTCTTCAACACATATCCAATCAAATGTATCGCAATGTCCAAGAGTAATCGCATTATCTAATTTCAGTATTTGTAATTTTCTTTATACTATGTAATATCTCCTCAGCGCATGTCTAATCTAAATGTGTCTAACAGCCTCTTATGTAAGTCTATCAACGGCTGAGTAAAAAAAGTAGTTAATAGTGATTTTTATTTTCTCTCAAACATACTGTAATACTATAAAAATACTATAAATACTTCAAACAAACAAAAAAAAATAATAAATATTTTTTCAAAACAAATATAGCGATTTTTATTGAAAACTCCATATTCTCAAAAAATTTCTCGATTTGTAATTTTCGTTTGGCGTGCGTCTTTAAAGCTCGTTTAATCATATGTTCAACCAATTACGCAAAATCATCAGTTTTCATTAAAAACTGCGTTCGTTTTGTCCGATCTAAGCCATCTGGAAAGAGAAGAGGATTCGGGAATGAAAGTAGAAATGAATAAGCGTTTTCGCACTCGGTAACGACGTTTCATTAGCTGAAACTCTAATCAAATCAGACAAAATCATTTCTCAAAACAAGTTGAGCGCTTGAAAATAAATGATTTATAGAAATCGAAAAAGTTGAAAACGAGTTAATGGAATTGTTTCGTTTATGAAATGTGAGGAAGAAGAAACGATAAAATTTTTTGTTTCTATGCACTAAGTTGGGTAATTTAAAACCTACTGTGAAAATATATTTTTTTACTGATTCAACTCGGTTTAAAAATGTACATAATATTTACATCCTTATTTTATCGTATTTAAATACTGTTTTCTTAAATATGAAAAATCGGTATCATTCTAAAGTTTCTTCTGTGATAAAACTTTATTAAATTTTGGGTGAGGTTTTAAGTGTTGATGGTTGGAGAAATTAAGGACAAAAAATTAGCCATAAACCTGTATATAGCCCGTCTTACATTAGTTACATTTTGGTGAATAAATTAGAAAAAATACTCTTAGAGAATCTAAATTTATTACAAATATTAATATTTTGAAATTTAAATAAAAAAAACAGGGTTTTTTCTCTAGTACTTCTTCTAGTTGCTTCGTAAAGTATTTAGTTATCTATATCGCGTGGTATTATGGACTTTTCAGTAGGCATACAAAAAAGGACGGATATTTCTAAATAACTGTTATTTTTTCTGTGTAACAGTTATTCACAAAAGCAACAGTTATTTAGAAATATCTGGGGGTTTTTTAAATGCAGCAATCTGCTTTTCTTTTTTCTTTTTTTTCTTTTGTATTTTCGGCGTGCGTTAATAGATAACTGGTAAGATGCATCGAAGCAACCTCGCTCAGTAATTACAGTCTAAAATGAAACTACGCTAATAGTTTATTTTCACATTGACTATCGATTACATTACATGGTAAAAATTACTGGCAATACATGGACCAATCATTATTTATATCTGCATGGTGCCTCTTTAAATACGATAGATATTTACCTAGGGTTATATTATAATAAATAAATATATATGAAAATAATATGGTAAATTGCTGTTTTATACCAGATATTACTAATAAAGTACACTGGATAATAATTCTGTGTAAAGAAGAATTCGGTGCTTTTTTGTAAGAACCAAATAATTTTCCAAAATATTTTTAATGCATTTTTCTCTTAAGGCGATATAGCTATTTCGATAAGCACAAAAACTGGGTAAAATGAAATATTAATCCTCTCCAATGTAATGTGTGGTATAATAATATGTGGAAAACTACATAGATCTATTGTTTATTGCGAAGCTGTTGTTCGAAAACTCCGTCATCACATCACGTATTGTTTTATAACTGTTGTTAATAGTTATTCAACTGTCACCCACGCTTTCTATATTAATTATGAAAATGGTGTCAATACCGAGAGAAACTATAGCTATGCCAAAAATGAAAAATGTTAGTGATTTAAGTTTTTAAAGTTTGAAAAGCCTACTCCAACACTGCATTTTCTGGGATTATAAATATTTGCAACCAATGGAATTTGCAATAGTAATTTGCAGCCGTTACGTCTAGTTTAGCTAGGCTTAACTCCTCCATACCTAGACAATACTCTCTATGTAAATTTTGAAAGTTGGCGCAAAGCGTCAATAAAAAGAAAAGCCGCAGTTTTGAGAAAATGAAAAGAGTTTGTGGTCTAATTTTCGATTATTTAAAATTTTGATCATATACTGCAGTTTCTTGACTCATAAAAGTTTGCAGGAATGGAGAATATTTCATCGATTTGCATAATTGTTATATTTCGTCAAATACAATAACAATGGTAACTTTAATTACGCAAAGAACATTAGGTATGATAATTGCGTTTTTCGGATGATTTAAAATAGCATAAGCAGTTGTAAACTATCTAAATTAATTTATTTTCCGTAATATTTTATGCTGTCCTTGATTATACTTTATTTCAGATTAAAAAAATGAATTGTAAGTAAAGTAATTTATTAACCATCCCAGCAATACATAATTTTCAAAATTTTGCATGAACATTTGATAAACATAGACCCAAAACTGTTTTCGAAGTTCCCGCTCTCTCTTTGCTTCGGCCTAGGCTATGGTGACACAGGAAATAGAGTCTAAACCTTTCAATGAAGTGACCAAAGTTCGAACCCCAGCGGTAGCTGGATGATACGAATTCTGCTCCCGGCTCGCACCAACCGCAGTGATGACGCAAAATATCTTCAGTATTTGCAGGACCACGGGTTAGAATCCCATTGCCGTTGAGGTAACCGTAAGAGCTTTTTGTGGTTTTCCACACCATATAACGCAAATGCCGATTATTTCCATCAAAAAGTCCTCCCTAAAAGTAAGTTTGCCCCAACTGCTTGATCCAGGAGTTTTCTTATCTTTGGTTGGATTCAAAATTACAAGGCTACGGAGTTGGGTTGGACATTGATAGACGTAAACAAATTGGCTATATATATATATATATATATATATATATATATATATATATATATATATATATATATATATATATATATATATATATATATATAGAGAGAGAGAGAGAGAGAGAGAGAGAGAGCGATTTATGTATGTATACGCATTCAAGTATTTATTATATAGATTATAGATGCATTCTAACATTTAGAACTGTGTTAAATAGTTATCAAGCTTTCATACTCGTGTTTAAATTATTTATGTCGAATGGTAGTTGAAATCATTTGAAATAACATATATTAAATTCAGAAGTATCAAAATAAGAAAACTGCTACAACTGTGCCCATAAAAATTCTTACGTAAAAATTTAACTTGTTGACACCTACGAAAATAGCATTTAGAAAGCTTCAAAAAAATTAAAGCTGATGCTTGATAAGAAAATAGAAATAACAGAAATGAATCCTCGAAAGATCAGAGACCAAAAAAAAAATAACTAAAATGAATACAAGTATAAAATATTACATATTTGTATGCTGTTCAGTTACTATATTGCTTTACTAATCGCTTTAGTTTCATTTTATATTTGTTTGCTTTTTTTATGGATAACTTTTATTTTCTCAAGTTTATTGATAGATGGCGACACTATGTTCCTATCTATTTTTAATCTGCGCTATACTTGGTTATTTTTGTATTTTGTATTAATGATTTACATTTGAAGTGAAATTAGTAATTAGATATTTTCAAAGTAATAAAGAACACTATTTTTTTATTTTTGTGATGAACTTTTGAAGATGAATTAGTTGTTTTCTTCAAAGTTAAAAATAAAATGTAATCTAGTTAGAAATTACTAATCATTAGAATGCATTATTATTTTTAAATCTCTAGTAAAAATAAATATAAGGGCCTCCAGGGAATCGAAACTCAGTTCGCATTTTAAATATGTTGCAAAAGTATTTTTAAAAATTGGATTATTATGTATAAGATGCACTCCCTATTTTCATTAATACATTCAACTTACAATAATAATAATTTAAGAACAAAAGTGGTCAATTTAGTTCTAAATATTTTAAGAATAGAAGTTTTTAGAAGTTTCTGAATTTTTTAAGAAATATTTTTATAATTTTGTTTTGTTTTTCCTTCATTTTTGGATTCATTTATTTTTTTTTATTTTTTTTATTTCCATTTATTTATTTACTTTGAAAAAATTTACCCCAATTTTTATGAAGATTTAGTTTATTTATATTATTTACATATAAAATGCATTTGATGTCCATGATAAATAATTTAAAACTAAATTTCGTATAAAATACAAACTGCGGAAATTTTTGTCGGTAGTTTGGTAGGGGAAATTTTACGTAGCATTAGAACTGATTTACCTGAATCGAGAACAAATTAAATATTGCCCCATAAAAACAATAAAACGGTCGTTGGAAGTAAGCTTTCTTTTTTTTACTTATTCATTTTTCTAATTAATTTAATGGTTCCTTAACTAGCGTTGAAATCTAAAAAAGTTTATTTAATTAATAAAAAGAAGTATATTTAAATTATGTTACAAATGTGTGCTTTTAGTGAATGATATCGTATTTATTTAAAGTAGCCATTTGAAAGGCCAAAATATCCCTTGCCAGGGCTTACTTTGTCCCTATTTCTTTTTCTTTTTTTTTTTCATAATAATTATATTTTGCTTCTTTACATTGAACTCATGCGCTCCTCTCCATATAGCCGAGCTTTGTGCGGAATTTTGGTGGCAGCGCAGAACCTTGCTAACAAAAACATTTAAAACCCCATTTTTCTTTTCCTTCTTTTTAACACGATATTATAGGGTAACCAAAATTTTAAAATTTCGTGAATTGCTCAGCAATACGATTGTTAACTTAGGATGTTGTTGTCTCATGCCACTTATCAATACTGTCAAACTAATTTAAGGCAGAGAGCTGAGCTTCTTTTCGTTTCCCAGTGGCGCCATCTATGGCCGAGTATTTAATTCTGCCACACTTATGCCTCACAGCCCGTTTTACAGAGAGGACACATTCACACACCCTCCATCCATCAGCAGTTCGTATTTTTGACCCGAACCAGAACACGATCAATATCCGATTTATTATCCACAGAAGTATTGATTTCTTACGGAAGCTTGGAGGACTTGGTGATCTCGAGAGATTTAGCTTGCACATTTTGTACACGTGAAGACTTCTGTCGACGACCTGTTGGACATGGGGACAACCTTCTGCCAACCAGGTAATGCCGGCCCTATTTTTAACATATAATTTCAGGAATTCATTTTCTTTGGTGTGGAACCGTTATCTCAACGTAAAAGAATTCTCCGTTATAAACTCTGTTTTCTTAAATTTCTTATTCTAAGTTCATTTTTTAAAATTTTATTTAATTTTTATTTTTTATTAAGAAGAAAATTGAATTCAAATATATATTTCATTTCAAATTAAACAGCTTTGATTTTTTTTCCTGTTAGACTTCGTAAATTTCAATTTCATACTAATAAAAATTTAATTACTCCAAGTGCTTTCTATAGATTGGGCAATTATTTCATTTCTTTTTGTAATGTTAGACATTCTTGTACTTTTCTTCACAAAGGCCTACGAAGTGTAACATAAAAATTAATAGTTTGCTCTGCAGGTAAATTCGGTTGTGTTTCAGATCATTAGAAAGGTTTTCTTTTTTTTTTTTTTTAATTGAGCCCCGTCGTACGAATTATTTTTACGAAATAAGGAAAGCAAAAGTGAACTTCATTGCAAAAATAATGACTATAACTTCATAATTATAGAAGAGGCTGAAAATAATTAAATTTCCTAACTTATAAAAGAAGTTATGTTTTAAATTAGTCATCACAACACTGGTCATACAATCATAAAGCGGTTTTTTGTTATTATATTACTGTTTCACGGAACAAGTTTGTTGCTATCTTACTCTAAGAAAAAAAGTATGGTCATGAAATAAAATGAAAATGAAGGATCAAAAAGAAAAGAAAAAGAAATGAAAATAAATACCACTATTAAAAATAATTAATGTTTTCAAAACAAACAGAATTTCGAGAATAAGTACTAAAACATTTTTAACGCAGCATTCACAAACAAACATACAATACAAACATACATCGATTGAATTTTTTCGTTCAATTTTAAATCCGATTGAAAGCCTGGGAGTGACAGGCATCACGAAGGTCACCTATCAACACACCTTAACATCAATTTTTAGGGAAAAATCCCTTGCAAAAATCCTAGAACAAATCCCTTCTCCCGTAATCCTTTATCATAATCGTATTTCAACTCCCTTTCTCCTAAGCCTAACCAAATCTGTGGAACCCCTGCTAACCTTATACAGGGAGTGTGCACAGTACCCTTCTCGAATAGCGACGCGATCCATTAATGGAGAACGACATGCTACTGGATGGTCTGTAAATTGCCCCAGACAGGCACAATATAAAGATCGGGTCACACGCCGCCATGCAGATCTATTGTACCCATAGTGGCTTAACTACAATGTGAAGAGCAGTATCTAATAGATGACAATGTCTATGTTCTTCGATATCAAAGTAATTTAACCGATATGTCATTTTAGTTAAATCTTTTCTGGTTCATACTGCGAAAATTATATTATAATAATATGGAATGAAGTATGACATCTTATATGGTATGGGAATAGGAATATGTGAATTTGAAATGATACCCACTGTTGAATAGGCTTTATAAAAGTTCAGTTTGCTTTTATCAGTTTGCATTTAAATGTTAGGTGGGGGAAATTTCTTAAGGTTTGAAAGCATGCTGAAAAGTATGCAACATATGTTGAATTAAAAACTTAATTTCTGTCTAAAAAATATGAGGGAGATGCCCACAGTGTAGAATGAACATATCCTGTTGTTTGATTTAAATATACTAAATAAGTAATTTATATATGTATTATATATGTATATATATATATATATATATATATATATATATATATATATATATATATATATATATATATATATATATATATATATATATATATATATATATATATATATATATATATATATATATATATATATATATATATATATATATATATATATATATATATATATATATATATATATATATATATATATATATATATATATCTAATGAGCTTTTAAAAATACTATTGTAAAAAAAATTTATAAAATACTCTTTATGCTTTTTTTTTTTTTTTTTTTTTTGGTGATGGTCCACGCGAGAAAAAAATTCTGATAAAATTACCGTACTACATGGTAATGATAATTCGAATAGAAAACAAAGACATAATTCTGGGAAACAAAACTAAAATATGCGGTATTTAAACCATTCATTTTTCAAGATTATAGTTCTTACTACCACACATTTAGTAATCTATACGAAACTGAAAAGTAAACTTAACCGAACAAGTATTATGATAAATCTCAGGTATGATTACCAAATTTTACCAGGTTATCCAGATTTTCTCACATATTTTAAACCCATATTTTACGGTTAATTTTGCCAAAATCATTACCAAAGCGCTGCGATAAAAATTACCGAGCTCTTTCGTGTTCCCATAGATCCAGAATCAAAGTAAATTTTGCCATATTCTGATAGTTTTGACCATGCTTTTTTTTTTCTCAGTGATTAAAGCCCTTTTATTTCAGAGAGTTTCTTTTAAATCATGTGTCAAACTTCAAAATCTCTCTGGAGAAACTTTTATACCAACTAAATTCTTTGAAACATTATAGCTAATAAGAGGCATAAAATTTTCACTCTAAAATTATTTCAAATTTTAATCAAATGAAATCCTGTTACGTTTAAAGAACTTAATATATGCTTGGTTAAAAAATATATAAAACCTAGTTATTTCAGTCATTTTTTGAGCAATCACTTTACGTTTTGAGATGATTTTTGGATCACAGCGTTTCTATGAACATGAATCCAGTTTCATATGAATTTTTCCAACCATTACAGCTTTCTATTATTTAAGATTTTTCATCCTGTCTATCAACGTTGAATAGTATACGCTTAGAAGTTCAAATATTATCTCTTAATAATCATGAATATTAATATTTTCCTTGAGCTACGTGAATGTTCAATTTACAATCTAGTTCTATTTAAGAGTTATTGTGTATATGCATCCTAAATTAACTATTCATACTTTTTATTGTCACGAAGAAATAACGTTACTGATTCTTATGTGCATTTTATTGTCACAAAAAAGATAGCATTACTGATTCTTGTGTGTATCTTAACTTACTCGAATTATAAATATTAATGTTCCCTATTTATAATTGTAAATATTAATATTCTCTCTGTGCTACGCGAATGTTTAATTTACAATCCAGTTTTTTCTTAAGAGTCATTGTGCATATGCGTCCTAAATTAATAATTCTTACTTTTTATTGTAAAATAGCATTACTGTATATTAATAGCATATAGCAATATACTGTATATTATAATGCACTGTATATTATAATACACTGCATATTATAATACAGTGTATATTATAATACACTGTATATTATAATATACTGTATATTATAATATACTGTATATTATAATATACAGTATATTAATATACCGTCCCGCAGTGGACTGATAGTTAAGACACGGTTCCCATCAGATCACCGAAGTCAAGCATCACTGGCTGCGGTCAGTGTGCGGGTGAGTGACCCACTTGGATCAGTTTGCTTAGGGACCGAGGGTGTGCGGTATTGGTCCTCGTTAAACTGTGCTACCGTAAAGTACTCGACTTCGCGTGCAGGTCGTTGGGCTACCGAAGCGGGGGTGCCATCCTCTCTGCAGAGGATCAAAATTGTGATGGCATGTCTTCGGATCATCCTCAGGGATGTTTCCCAGACCATGGCCAATGGCACATTGTGCAGGTCTAGTGCGACGTAAATGAACAATAACAATAATAGTAAATATTAATATACTATATTATAATATATTATTATAATATATTGTATATTAACAGCAATATACTGTATATAATAGCATTAACGTAAAATAGCATTGCTGTAAATATGTATCTTAATTTACTCAAATTATGAATATTAATATTCTCATATTAATACTTATGATCATAAGTATTAATATTCTTTCTGTGCTACGCGAAAATTTAATTTGCTGTCAAGTTTTATCTCAAGAGTTATTGTGTTTATGCATCCAAAATTAATGATTCTTACTTTTTGTTGTAAAATAGCATTACTGATTCTTATGTGTTGCGTGTTTTGCAAATGCATTTTGCAGTCGAATCGCACTGTATGATATTCTTTTGCCTAGTTTTAAGAGAAATAAAAAGTAAATTTTTTAACTCTACATCATCACCCTATTTAGTAATATCATAAAACACAAAAGTTTCATTTTCCCAAAACCAGACAGATGTTGAGAGGCTTAATTCCAAAGTAATCTCAGTTTCAGTAGTGACATACAACCCATGCATCCACAAAACCCCACCCCAAAATGAAAAACAACAGCTCTAAACAGATCAAAAGATTGGACCTGATACAGGAACTTTATATAAAAACGATACCAATCCCATGTGGTGGTACAAAACATTCAAATGACGTTAGTACCTGCGGCGTTGCCGAGTCGGTTGTCAACTGATACCTCCAGGGAAGGCTGAACCCCTCTTTATATTTCCATGGGGGTTGGTTAAAGGGAAGATGATGCAGAGATTAAATAGTAGGGATATCAGGAAGTTGCCTTTCTATTTAATAGATTGAATAGGTATCGGGTTCGATACGTTCATGTTGTGGTCGGATTTGGATGCATTAGGATAAGAGATTCAAATCGATATGTAATTGTGGAGTTTCATGTTGCTGGAATTTATTTAAATAGGTTTCGTATATTTTCTGGTAAATATGAAAAATTAATGTATGGAAAAGGAAAAACATTTGATTATATTTCGCTATCATTAAAATTTTTATGTTTGATACTTCTGGTCATAAATATAAAAGTTTAACAGTTATTTAACTATGTTTATTAAGGTGCTTATTTACTATTGTTTTCTTTTCGATTTTTGAGGAAATAATACACGCTGAGAAAAAAAGTATGGTTATAACTTCCAAAATATGGCAAAATTTATCCTGTTTCTAGCTCTATTTGAACACCCGAAAGTTCGGTAGTTTTTATCGAAGAGTTTTGGTAAAGATTTTGCTGAAAATAACAATGAAATATGATATTATACTATATGATATAATTTTTTAAATGTTTTAAAATTTGGTAATTTTATCATGATATCTCAGAGCATGGGTCGAAAACCATTTAATCGGTTAAATTTACTATTACAGTTCTGTATCAATACAAATGGGTGGTAATAAAGGTTGCTAGGTACTTTATTTACGTCGCACTAGAACTGCACAATGGGCAATTGGCGACGATCTGGGAAGCATCCTTGACTATGATCCGAAGACATTCCATCGCAATTTTGATCCTCTGAAGAGGGGATGGCTCCCCTGCTTTCGTAGCCGACGACTTAAGCAAGAAGTCGAGCACTTTACGGTAGAACAGTTTAACGAGGACCGATACCGCACACCCTCGGTCCCAGCGCTGTCTGATCAAAGAGCTCACCCACCCATTTTCTGACCGCAGTCAGTGATGCTTGACTTCGGTGTTCTACTGGGAAGTATGGTAATAAAATCCGTAATTTTGAAATTACCATATGAAGGAAAAATTGTTGGTTTAAATACCGTATATTTTGGTATTATTAACCAGAATTATCGTTTTGTTTTTACCACAAATGTCATTACCATAGGCACTTTGGAGGGGCAGTCGATATAGGTTTCGCTTGAACCATTAGTTGGAGAGCTGGGTGTAGTGAGTTCGATCTTAGTGACCGACAAAACAACCGACTTGTATACGCAGCAATTTGAACGTTAAATCTGTCATGGCTGAAAGTCCTCTTGTTGGGTGTGGTGTGGAAGTTTGGAGATAGTGGTACCAGCTCATGTTCTGTCCATGTCGTCTGAAAAGGGTCAAAATTACGTGGCATTCCTGCCATGGCCGTTAAGAGATAGAGCTCTGTAAAAAGAGTTTGGGGCTAGGTCAGGATTGGGCAATCATGTCATTAATATACAGTTTTGAAAATTTTAGCAGAATTTGTTTCTCCGTGCACTCTCGGACAATTTGTTTTCTTTTATCAATGCTAAAAAACATTTTTAAATGCATAATATAGCATGCCCAATGCATTGTTGTCATAAAAAACAACTAAACCACGAGGGAAAATATTCATGGCAATCGGTAATTTAAAATTTAAAATATAGAAAAAATAAGTTTAGATAAACCTAGAGTAAACCATGCAGTTTAAAATGCTGAAAAAATATTTTCAAAATATCGAAAAGCAAGCAAATTATTGTAGGATTACTTCCTCACTGCGTACTCCTGAGTAATTTTGTCATAACTTGTTAGTATTTTAATATTTTGAAAACTTTTTTTGGAACTCCGTGACTTAAGCGGGGTTTACTTGAATTCCCTTTTGTCTACATTTAAAATATTAATTACTAATGTAAGTAACGATAATTATGTAAATTAATATTAATCAAGTAATGTAAATTTTCTCAAATGGTATGGCACCCTCTGAAACCATCCCTTCAGAAAACCTACCATTACAAGGAATCACCAATGCTACACCAGGGCTTCGTCAATATTGCACTTTGACTGGATAACCAAAGAGGATTTCGGCTTCTAAAAATTATATATTAAATGTGCACTGTTGAAAAAATTCCTGAAAAATTGCTTAAATAGCAGCTTATTTAATTGTTATTTTACTTCATTCAAACGAAACATTCAAATAACCATAAATAAGACGATATTCAAACTGTTAACTGTAAGAAAAACCGCTTATCAACTACTTTCCCCTAATACGCTTAATTAAGTAGTATTTCATTGCACCAACTAGGCTCACTTAATGAAGTGATTTAGTTCCTTGCAGATGGGTACATATAAAGGCCTAGAGGCCTGATTTGTCGATTTTGTGACCCACAGAATAGAGGTTCGAGTGTCAGCGTTGACACAAGACTATTTTCTCCTTTCCAGTGTCCTGCAATCTTCAATTTGTGACCTTGTACTATTGGAATACGCTACATTTTTCATCATAGATGGCAGCACCATGTTCAGTTAAATTCCCTTTTTGCGGTTTGAAACCATGCTAGCTGTAAATGGTCAAAAAAAGTATAGTTTTGTATTCATGGTTTTTAACCATACTAGTTATAAACGGTTTCAAAACCGTAAATGTTAAATTCTTTACTGTTAATTTTACGGTTAATTGGATGGACGAACTCCTGCCGGTTATTTTACCATAATTTTAGAATGAAAATTCTATAAGTGTAGTCGTCTAAATGTAACCAAAATAGTTTTATATGGTTTCAGTCTGAACTCTGGGGGTGTCAAATCACACTTTGGTGTCATGTGTATTTTGTATAATCTGACAATTGGATCAAATGGAACACACTATGCTCTAAATTTCGACTTTGGGCCACGTACCTAAAATATCTATTTTTTTTCTTTTCTAAAGACCAAGATTTATCGAAAAAATAAATGGGAAGAGCATGACAACTAAAATTTATATGCATATTACACTGTAAATAACTCTGGATTAAATAAAGATACCTAAAACGAAATAACAATAAGCGAACGATAGTTAAAGTGACTTAAAATAATAAAAGGTCTTGGATTTTTTGCCATTTACTTTCCTTCTGGTTATTATTTTCTTCGCAATAAATATTTTAAATATTCATTTCTGATATTTTTTTAACAGGAAATATTCCAAAATCGTCAAAATAAGTTTACACAACTTAACTCATATTCTAAAATAATTTTATTTAATGACGTGATTTTATTAATTCCAGTTTTTTTCCAAAAGGAGAAGTCATTTTACTTCCAATTAATCCAAATCTAACTTATATACCTACTCAAAAAGTTTTTACTAAATGTCCTTTATTCCATTTTTAAAATAAAATTATGCTTTGAATAACATAAAACACTTTTCCTTTGTAATTTATTTTTCAATCACTTGTTAATTAACTTACATTTTCAAGAAGATACGTACAAATATTTTTTTATGATCTGTAACGAAGCAGAATAAAGTATTTCATAAAGTGTTTTATGGATTCTTAAGCAAACGCTTTTTACTAATTCATAAAATTTCTCCGCATTTTTACATGCATTTCGTGTTGCATGGAAAACATGGCTTGATTAGATGAAGAATCATTTCTATTAAAAATATTTGACATGGGAATATGTATAATATTTCAATACACAAAATTTATTTTCGTGGTATGGAAGTATTCCATTGGTATGAAAATATTTACGAAAGCTTCTGTTGACTTTAACACAGATTTCGTATAGATAGATTCGACACAATGGTACAAATTTATGAAAATAATTTTTAACTCAAAAATATGTATTATATATATTAAAAATATTTTACACAAAAGTTATAATTATATGGAAGTAACCCATTTGTATAAAAATAATAAAAGCGATCAACCCAAAATTGTCCAACGAAAAATTATTATTTATAATAATACTTTACATAATAATACTTAGCATATTCTTATGCTAAAAATATAAAAGAAAATAATTACTTGTACTGTGTTTTTCTGTCATATTTAAAATTAAGTAATTTAAATTATACAGAACTAAAATTTTATGTATATTCAATGTAGTTTTTATTTGAAGTAGACAAATGTATTTTCCTGTGATTAAAGTAATTTTCAGCATTTATTTTAAATATAATTCTGAAACTTTGCAATTAGAATAGAATTTCAAAAAGGAAAACTTTTAAATGCATTCCTATTTTATCAAGTTGTTTTCTTTCCTTTAAATAGCAATATCAAATACTTTTCACTTATGAGTCTCGCTATTTTCAACTGAAAAGACTCACTCAATCCATCACATTTCTTATAGATGATTAAATATGCCCTTTTCCCCTCGCCTAACAGAAACTTTGCGAACCATAAGGGAAAAGCATAGCTAAAAAAGTGAGAAAAAATTCAATAAAAATGTATTCTGAAGACTGATTTTCAGTTGGCCTCCTTTGTACGTAATTAGAAAAATATGACTGGTCCTGAAATCTAATTTACGAACTTTTCCTCCCGTAGTAATGATATTTATATGTTACCGTTCAGCTCAGTAATCGAATTGTTCTAGAACTGGCACCCCGCAGCAGAAACAGCAGGGAAGAGGGGTCGTCCTGATCAAAAGCATTAGCTCCATCTCATCACATAGAACATGACTGAGAAGAGGACATTTCCTCTATAAAAGTTCTGTTGAAACTTCGTTTTCTCCTTTTGTTAAAAAAAAGTTATTACAAAATTTAGAGTTTTACTACTGGAAAACAGTAACCGAGTTTGTAATGGACTTTACAGAGGCATGTTTTTTTAATACATTGGTGACTTGGGATTGTTTTAACGATTTTATTCCGGAAAATACTTTAATGGTTCAGACAAAAGTACTTGTTGAGTCTATAAAATGATTGTCAATTGAGGAATAGTACCACTTTTATGATTTTGCATGGAGAAAAAATTCTGCTAAAATTACCGTACTGTATAGTTATAACATTTCTGGTAAAAAAAAAATTACTAAAACCAAAATAAACGGTATATCAACCAGTTTTTCGGTAATTTTGCCGTTCATATGGCACCAGAAGTTCTGGTTTTTAAAATTACAGATCTTATTACTACGCAATAAGTTAAAAATACAATACTGAATGTTTTAATACCCTACTCAAAGGTATCATGATAAACCACCAAATTCTACCATCTTTACTAAAATTTGTCTTATATTATAAAACCATATTTTTTTAATTAATTTTACCAAAATCTATGCTAATCATCGGTAACAATTACTGAGCTTTAAAAGTTCCCACAGAGACAGAAACATGGTTAATATTACCACATTTTGGCCATATTTTTCGGTCACTGAATAATTACATTTTAATATCATTTAATAAATAACACTTTTAATAGAATTGTTGGTAAATAGCACCAATAAATAATGTCAAATAGCATTGTTTATAAATTTTATTCAACTTTAAATAGCATTTTAACAGAATTGTAGAGCTTGAGCCAATATAGTGATAAGCTTAAATTTTCCCTTTATGACTTTTTTAAAAATTTAACTTTTTTTTTTAATTTTTAGATACCTTCTACTAATTAATAGAAAGAATATAACAAAACATCTAAGTGGAATTTTTGTTCATTTGAAGTAGAATTCATTCAGTACGATCTTAAAAATCACTCCCACGTGGAAAACTTTTTTGGTTCAATGCTAATAATGTTTTAATTTTATTTGATTATAAATTGTACTTATAACACTCAGTTTATACTCATTTTTTATTCTCAAGCGAAAAAATTATTGAATTAAACAACACTATTAAAAAATTACTTTAAGTTCATTAAATTTATTGGTAATTAACTTTAAATAAATTATTTATTAAGCGTTAATATTTCGTTAAAAAAAACATTTGCACAAGCAGTAAGTGATGTTTGTTTAAAAGAAAGTATGTTTTTCTGCCTGAATAATTAATGGTCAGCAATAATTAATTAAAAGATATTGAAATCACTTTAGAAAAAGAGTATGGACAAAACTGTCAAAATATAGTAAATTTTGCCATGATCCTGGTTATATGGGAACACCAAAAATCTTGAAAGTTTTTACCAATATGCTTTGGTAATGATTTTGGTAAAATTAGCAATAAAATATAGTTTTAAAATATGTGATAAAATTTTATAAAATTGGAGAAAATCTGGTAATTTTATCATAATAACTAAGAGCATAGCATAAAAACTATTTATTCGTTTAAGTTTACTTTTTAGTTTCGTATTTTTAACTAAACAAATGGTAGTAAGAACTGTAAATTTTAAAACCAGAATTTCCGATAAATCGTTACCATATAAACTATAAAATTACCAAGTGAATACCGTATCGTTTGGGTTTTATCACTGGAATTATGATTTTTTCCCACAAATGTCACTACCATTCAGTATTATACAATTTTTTTTCTCCGTGTAGGCATCTTTACCAAGTAATTCGCAATTAAGAATCTGTTCATTAAGTCAAAAATATTTACAGATGCTTCATCTTTGGTTTGCCTACTGTATAAGTCAGAATAACACTTAATACTTTCTATTTCAAAAGGTAAATAAGTATAACATGACGGCAATTAAAAGAAAATGCTGTATAAAAAATTTATTAAAAATTTTTTATTACTGAAATTAACGAGAAAGATCAAAATAAACTTTCAGAAGTAAAACTCGGATTTTCGACAATTCAGCAAACGTTGAGCAGTACGAGGGTTGCTATTTATATTTCTGGCCTAATAATGAAAAAACAAATATGTAGGATCGAAATTGGTTTTATTGTTTTTCAAAATATTCTCCATGATGATCAATACACTTTTGCATGCATTTGAACCAATTTTCAAAGCACTTTTTCCAGTCCGATTGAGGTAACTCCAAAACATGCGTTTTGAATGCATCAACCGCTTCTTCGGGGGTCGAAAATCGTTGTCCACGTAATTTATTTTTGATGTGCGGAAATAAGAAGTCATTGGGTGCCAAATCAGGGCTGTACGGCGGATGACCCATCAGTTCGATCTTGCCTTTGTTTGAGTCGATGTGTGAGAGCTCGCATTGTCATGATGAAGAATGATTCGCCTGTTCTTCTGCTTCTTTCGAATTTCTCCGATGACTTCTGGCCAACAAATGGTCGTGTACCATTCAGAATTGACAGTCCTGCGTTGCTCTAACGCCACTGCTGCCACATGACCGTTAATGCCGAAGAAACAGGCAATCATTTGTTTCTATGTGCTTCTTCCTCGAACAACTTTTGTTGGTTTCGCCTCGTCTTGGAAGACCCATACAGTTGATTGCTGTTTTGTTTCCGGCTCATATGCATAGATGCATGATTCGTCACCTGCGTAGATGTTATACACAGCCTTTGATGCACCTTGAAAGTATTTTTCCAACATTTCCTTGCACCAATCGACACGAGCCTTTTTTTGAGCGTTTGTCAGATTATGCGGGATCCAACGCGAACAAATTTTTTTACGCTCAAATGTTCATGCAATGTTTTATTGATGCTAGGCATACTAATGTCTAAAGACGCCTCTATCTCACGGTATGTCATATGACGATCTTGCTTTATCAGTTCAGGCACAGCATCGATCTTTTCTGGCACAACAACAGATTTTGGACGTAATGCACGGGATTCGTCCTGGATCGAACATCGACCACGATTAAATTCGTTATACCAATTTTTTACAGTGCTGTAGGATGGCGCTTTATCGCTGAATAAAGAATTAAGTTCATCGAAGCACTCTTGTCTTGACAATCCACGTCGAAAGTTATGAAAAATAATGGCACGAAAATGTTCACGATTCAATTCCATTTTTTGAAAGAGAAGAACTTTTCAATTTACTGTCAACAACACAAATGAAGCTATAATGGTAAATCGTCTGCTGAATTTATGTTTAAGAATATCAAACTTTCGATTAAAATCGTCTGTGGTCGCCTAGCAACACTTACTGTTGCCAAGGCCAGAAATATAAATAGCAACCCTCGTATTTCGTTATTCTTGAAAGTATTTCGCTGCAAATGTACGTGAATTTTAATAGAACTCCAATTTTCAATTGCTTGATAAAAAATGTTCACAGTCATATGCCACCTGAAGACACTCTTAGCATTTTATCTGAGTTATAAATTATTTTCACGAAAGAGTGGTATATGAAGAAAGAGTGGTATATGAAAAAGTGGTACAGAAGTTAGTGTGCTGGCTTGGAAAGCAAGATTCCAGGGTCTGATTCCTGGATATGCCCGATTATTCATTTCCTGATACTTATTTCATCTTATTTTGCATTTCCTTATCAATTGGTTAACAAATATGTATCATTCCGTCCTCTTCCTGAGTTTCACGAAATGTTCTGTAGAGAGTTCTCTCAGAAACTGTTTCGCCAAAAAGGAAGAAAGTTGAATTTCGTGAATTTTGATTTTCCGTTTTTTATAGTGCAAAAAATGTAAAGCAAAATCTCTCAAATTAAGTTAAATGTCACTTTCAACCAAATGTCACTTCAAATGTCACGTCATGTCAATTGTCACTTAAGATTCTTCAAGTACAATCTGAACATTTTTAAATAGAGATGAAATATTTTTATAAAGGTTGCTTTTTTGTTTCCGCTTTTTAAGAATATATTAATGGTTGCACAATATATTTGAATTCACAACTCTAAAAAAAAGAAATTTGAAAATTATTGTAGACAAAATACTGATTATATAAAAACAGATTTCGTTTTACACCGTCAAATGACAAAAGCCATTTTTGATGTTTTTTCAAAAAATTTTTCAGAGCGGAAATGTCAGAAGTTTTGGAAAAGCAGCATAATGGAAGCAGCATAATAAAAGCTGCATTGAAAATAACAGTTTTTCAAATTCAAATAATACACTCTAAAAGTAAAGAAGCAATATTTTTATAGATTTAATACACTGTAAAAATTCCGATTAAAATACCTGCACTCAGATTTCCGGTACATTTCACCAAAAACTCCATTTCTACCGAAACATGTTACGGAACATGAAATCTGATTTACCGTAATTTTTACAGCAATAATTACCGTATTTTTTATAATATTTTAACATGTTACGGAATAAAATATCTGATACACCATAATTTTTAAAGAAGTAATAACCGTAAACTCACCGAATTAAATAAATAACAGTGTAAAAAATAAGTCATAATATTTTGAGATAAATTAGTTATTATGGATCATGCACCTAAAGTACCGGTACTTTATACCGTAATTTAATCCAGAATTTTTTACGGAGTAACGAATAGATAACAAATAAAATCCCTATATTTTTTATGAATTTATGGAAACTGTTCAGCAAAGTCCTAAAATAATCGTTTTTGAATAAAACTGTATTTATTTATTTGAATTGCCCATTAAATTCAAAGTTAATAACTTATTATCAATAATAGTTGAAAACTAATGACTAATTTACGTCTTAAAAATTCATATAAATAAATATCAAACCTAAATATGTTTAAAGAAAAACATCTAATTCCAATGCGAGCTTTTCAAATTGAAAAGACAGATATTTTATAAATTTTACGAAATCGGGTCTGCTAAATTACTTACATTAGACAATCAATATCTTCGTTCACTAGACAGACTACAAATTTTAACGGAAATTTATTTTTACGAAAAACTCCATTATTTTAATACTCATATATTTACATTCCATTCTAAATTCGCATACCCTCGTTTCTAGCGATGATGACAAATTCATTTACCGCTGCATTATGTCAAACTTTCTCTCATCAAAGCCACATTACTTCCCTTTACTGAACACAGTCTAAGTTCAGATTTACACAAATGAAATTATCACCTTTCTACGGAAAATAAGTTATTTAAATCTCTGTCACAGTTAAAAAAAGAAGACTTTGACGATGATATAGAAAGGGGAAAAAATAGCCGATAATGAATGAAGATATAAAAAAAAAAATATCGCTAACATGTCCCCATAAATTGATATTGACATTTTGCCCGCTCCATTTATGGCAGGATCTTTTTCGGACTTGCGTCTCCGTGTGAATTCATTAGTGTTGCATTTAAAAGCGTTGGAGCATTAAGCGATAATTGATTCCTCGCAACTTGTTCATCGCTTGTGCGAACGTGCGCGTGTGTGCAACGGCGTGAAATCCGGGGATTTTGGGATCAGAAGAAATGGGTGAAGTACGTTTCAAACATCTCCATAGACAGGGACAGTGATGACGTATTTCATGACGTCAAACGACGCGTCCTTCCAATCTCCGTTCCAAACATTCTGTTGAACGATCCATTTAAATGGCATTTCCTATGTTAATTTAAGACGGCAAGATTTTTAGTTGTTTATTGACATAAATAAAATTATTTAGCGCTTTTAAGAGACTTATTCCTAATTTATGTAGTTTTCTTTATACGGGGTATCAGTAGGTTTTACGAGTTAAGTGCATTAAATGCTATAAAAAAAGTTTCAAAATGGTCAAGTTATCTTTAATTTTGATGTATAAAAATTTAAGCGTCAATATTTTTAACTCTTGTTTCATGTTTATAATAATGTCTTATTTTATTTAGAATTTGTTACATATTCTTTATCTACATCTAATTTTTTTCTTTAGTTATGGATAGGCATGCATTGTTTTTAAAAACGTTTTGTAATTTTTAATCTATAATTAGATTGTATTTATCAATACTAATGTCTGTTTATTTAATTAAGTCTGATGATTAAATTTGTAGTTATTGTAAACTTTGTTTGCTTAAGATTTTCTGATTATTGCTGCTAATTCTCATTAGCTTTAGTTTTTAACTACTAAATAGGAATAAATTATGTTACTAACTTATTGTTAAATGTGCACAGAGTTTTAGTTTAAACTGAGATTTATTTTGACTTGAGATTTTTTCTTGTTATATTTGTCAACATCATCATTAAATAGTTTTTAACAATAATTTTATGCATTAATTTTTTGAGAAAATTAAGATACCTTATTATTAGATAATTAATATTAGATTATTCTTAACGTTACTAGTGTAGTGCTAAGTTAATGTGTAGTGTTATGATAGTGCAGTGTAGTGTTATGTTAAAAGGGTCAATACTATGTTTAGTTTCCAGAATTTTAATATATAGAATAGCTAAATTATTTAAAAAATTTTTTTAATTTTCATTTTAAAATGCGAGAGGAACAATTTTTGTAGGTGTTATATATGAATTTATCTTAAAATCTCAGATTCCTATTTTATTCGATAAGAAAGTGCAACATGAATTTTTTAGAATTCTTTAAAACATACCTATCCCATACAGAAACTTTTATTTAACATTCATATTTATTAATCTATGTATTCACATAGGTGTTTAAATTTTACTTATATAATAATATTAATTTCGCATGCATTTCAAATAAATATAATTCAAATTTTTAAGAAATTTTTTAATTTAGAAACTTAACTCTTTAATGCATGTATACATATTTAGTTATACAGCTTTTATATTTGGCAAATGTTACTGTTATCACTTTTTAGAGAATAAAATTTGCATTTAACAGTCTAAATCAAAATTTTTTAAATTACCTTCATAGTAATATTTTATTTGTTACAGTGAACGTAATATTCAAGTCATCCAAATTTATTTCATAATTTGGTTGTAAATATGTTTTAAGATCTGTCAACGTCTGTGTTAAGATCTTGTTTACATAATATTTTTTTTTTTTTTTCCTATCATTTTAGCTCAAATTTATTGGTAAATTTACTATTTTAAAAACGTGTATCTTAAATGCTTTATAATTTTCACTAACTTATCTGACTTTATTCATGCTCCTTACATAACTTTTTAATTTGTTTTTAAATTTTCATTATTATTTACAATTAATAAGTTGTCTCAATATTATAAAAAAAAATTTTATTTAAAATAATATACATATTTTAAGAAAAATTAAACATAAATTAGAAATAACATTTTTCAAATAATAAGATTCACAAATTTCCGATTTCCAGATTATAACTACAATTTATATGGTAAATATTAAATACTAATTCTCCCAATCATACATACAAAAAGTTTTCATAATCATTTACAATTAATAAGCTACTCCAATTAATATCATAAAAAGAGATTAACGTAATATTAATATATGCAACACTTTTTCTTGCCCTTTCAGTGGTTAAATTCGACTCTATATTAATAAATTCAAAGATTTAGTTGACCCACTTTTAACTACATGAGAAACGCCATATTGTTTGCTCCGTTCGAAACTTTGTTTGGAACGGGAAGAGCTAGTGACGTCGTTGATGACGTAGGACTAACCCTGTCTATTAAAGAGAGAGGGGGGTATGGGGTTTTCATAAAACGTGGTGGCACAAACTTACATCAGCATGCACAAATTCTAACGCGTATTGATTCGTTGCTCATTAAAATATATTCAAAGTTTATGAATGATAAATTGGCTATTTATAGTTAGTAATGCATATTGTCAATAATTTCCTTATAATTTACCCTTTGACGCAAATGAAACAACTGTGTCCCTGTTATATATATTATTCCGACTCTCTAATTACTAACAAAAACTTATTTTTGTATTTTTTAATTATAAAAACAAAATTTATTATGAAGCAAAAGATATAAAATTAACTTTTTTTTATCTTTTTGAGAATCGAATCTCTTGTTTTTTTTTTTTTATCATTTTATCATTCTTAGAGCTATGCTATTTTAACCCCCCGCCCCCCCGAATGAAAAATACCCTCTATTTGTATATACTTTCCTTTTTTATCAAAAGATTTTTATTTTTATTTTAGGAGCGGCGTTGAACATTTTTTGGATTTACAATTATCAATGTTTATTTTATCAATGTTAATTGTAATTTTAAATCCAGCTCTGAAGACGAAAAATTCTTCCGGATTTCTCCTTATATTTATGTCATTGCCTTTTTCGGACTTGCGTCTCCATGTGAATTCATTAGTGTTGAATTGATTAGAGAAGTATGTTTCAAGCATCTCTATTAAAGAGAAAGAGGTGTTCTTACATGGTGTTTTCATAAAACGTAGCGACACAAACTGACATCAGCATGTAACCCTTATGCGTATTGATTCATTATTCATTGAAATATTTCTTGTTTATAAGTGATATCTTGACTATTTATAGTTATTAATCATATTGTCATAATCGCATTGTGTGTAGCATATAGTGTGTGCTTTTATCATATAGTTATTAATCATATTGCGTATATATTTTTTCTGATTTTCTAATTAGAAGAAAAAGATTATTTTGGTACATTTTAATATAAATAAATAGTCTATTAGTTAGTAAAAAAATCTGTAAAATTATCAGAGTTGTAAAAATGTATAAATAAATGATTTTGCCAATTAAAGATATTTCAATAATGAATCACTATTTCTCTTAGATCTAAATAGCTGCAAATATGTGCAAATTTGAAAAATTATAGTTTGAAAGTAAACTGTGCCTTTAAAAGAAACCGGTGATCCATGCTGTATTTCATAACCACAAACTGGTAAAATGCTAAGTACAATATTTTTGCCTTATTTTGACCTAAATTAATACGAAATAATGAAGAATATGTCAACTAATTAAAATTCTGTGAAACCTGAGATAATTTAATCCTGATTGATTTTTTTATTTTTTTACAAAATTAACTTTTTATCTTGTTGACAATTGATTGTCGTTTTTTATCACTTTATTTTTCTTAGAGCTATGCTATTTCAACCATTCGGAGGAAAAACACAATCTATTTGTTTATACTTTCTTTTTTAACAATTATCAAAAGATTTCTATTTAATTTTTGAACAACTGAACATTTTTTTAGTTTACGATAATAAATTTTTATATTAGTAGAATTGTAATTTTCAATATTACTTTCCATGCATGACTCTTATAGGTTTATAATCTTGGGTAAACATTGGGATGTCTAGATATTTTAATATTGGTTCTAAAATGGTTTTCAATAATGAACCACGATTCATTTTTATCTAGACCCATTATAGACTTAGAATTCTGGTACGTTTTTTACGTTTTCTTTTTATTGATCTTAGAATGGTTATAATAACGAAGCATAATTCCTTTCTATCTAAGTCCATAATAGGATTTTAATATTGGGTAAATATTGAAACGTCTATATTTTTTTAATTTTATTAATACTGGTCCCTGAATGACTTTCAATATTAGTGATTGCCATTATTCATTTTTATCTAGGTCCTTTATAGGCATATAATTTTGGGCAAATGTTGGGATAGCTAGACTTTTTCACATTGGTCTGAAAAGGCTTTCAATAAAGGACCATGATCCATTTCTATCCAGACACCTAATAAATCTGCAATATTGGGGTGTTGATGTTTTGCAATATTGGTCCAAGATATAAATGAATCTTATTTCAATATTAAAAAATTTAGACATCCCTATTCTGGTACCTCGATGCATGTTCTTATTGGATAAATATTGAGCCAGTTTTGAGCCGAACTAAAGCCAAGGTAAAATTGTTGTCAAGAAAACTTTATCACTTAGAAAACTATCTTATCATTGCATTGTTTCAGCTTAAAAAATTATTAGAAATAGAAAAAAAAATTTTCGATTTAAGGGATTTTTCTCTAATAAACTCATTAATTTTTTATTGAATTAAAACTGATGATAATTGAAATTGAACTGGAAAAAGTATAAAAATGTTTCAGGAGATCATTTAATGTCATTGTTTGAATAATTAGATGGTTAGTAATTGCACTAACTTATCAACAAGACAAAACACCAATTTTCACTTTGAATTTTAGAAGGGTATGATTTTAATCTAAGATTATAAAATTTTTGCTGCTGCAACAGCCTAGTCCGGATTTACTCCATGAATAACACATGAGGATACATTGCATGTAAAGTTTACAGTAAAACTGCAATTTAATTTTTTTCAATTCCCAAAAATTGGAATAGGAATAACCTGGGATAAATATAACCAGATTATTGTGAAAATACATGAATAACATGTGGCGATATTTTGCATGCAAAGTTTACAATAAAAATGAAATATTTTTCTGCTTACATCTTAAAAATAAGAATACTAATAGTCTGGCATAAATATTCACCAGAATACAGTGAAAATATCGGAATAGCATGTGGATAACATTGCATGCAAAGTTTGCAATAAAAATGTAATATTTTTCTGTTCAAATTATAAAAAGGGAATAGGAATAGCCCGGCTTAAATATTTATCAGATTACTGTGAAAATCTAATTTTTCTTTGAAAATTCGTTCCTACGAAGTTAAAAGAAACAACAAAAGAATAAACCAATAACTTCTGATAATTATTTATAATGATTTATATGTATTTAATAATATCGGGTTATTTATAAATCTTGTACAGTTCGAAGTTAAATCTCTTTCTCCAGTTATTGTTTTCATTCACACCACCAAGTATACCCCACAAAATCTTTCTCTCAAATATTGTGAAACAATTTTCCTCCAGTTTTGTCATTGTCCAAGCTTCAGAAGCGTAAGTCAATACTGGCAAGACAATCTCACCTTTTAAAGCATTTTGTGTTGATAGTTATTGGAGTACAGAAATTTTGTTTTATTTGAATAAATAATTGACTTCGTAATTTTTAAATGATTGTCAAAAATATCTATAAAAATATCTATTCTATAATATATATCATCAAATATTTATTACAAACTAGTCTTTTCAGAGGTCCATCGAATGTGCACCTCTAATCTGTGAGAGTGTTAAATACTTAAGGTGCTTAAAAAGTTGATTTATTTATTTTCATTTATTTATTTTTTCATTTTTTACCCCTGAACTTAAAATTGATAAATTCTCAGCTTTAAAATAATTGTTATTCGCCAAACTCGAATAACAAATTTATTTTGTACCACAAAATTTAGATTTTTATTTTAGCAATTCTGTAGAAAGCAGTATTTTCTCTTACACTTAATAAAATAATAAATATTAAATAGATCTAAAGTAACAATACCTATGCAGAAAAAAAAGAAAAAGAAATAAATCACGAAAAAAAAATCCAGCAGTGTTATTCTACACCTAACCAAAGGAAGCGGGAGGAAAACCTGGATCTTTCCTCTCAACATATAAAGATGGTTGGACGCATATTCCAGAACAAACATCGGGAAAAGCAGTGCAAAGCTAAATATTGACGAAATGGCGAAGTTCGGTTATGAGTGAAGGCTCTTCGACGTACTGGATTGAGTGGATATATAGGATACCAGAGGGACACCCCACCACTTCTATATCACGTTTCTCTGTCTCTTTCCCATGTCTTCCCTTCCATGCTCTTGAAAATATGATGACTGTAGATCCGAAATACATATGATATGTCACAATTGTGAACTCTCTTGCAGCAAGTGGAGTTTGAAAATTTAAATAACCCTTTTAGTGGTTTGTTGAAACTTACAACTAGCAAGTGGAAGATATGTCCTTCATTTCAGTGTATTCTTGTAGTGAAGTTATTTATGTATAGTCTTTTAAGGAAAGTAGTAAAATTAACTATGTTTAATTTTAATACATAGATAGCCTCTTATTTTATTGAAATTTCACTGTTGAGATTTGGCTTACAATAAAATCAGTAACACAATTTTGCATTATTTAATTTAAATTATTTAATTATGTAATTTACAATAATAATGTAATTTAATTAAGTTTTACTTTCTTTCCTACGTCTTCTTTCCCATGCTTTTGAAAATAAGATGATTGAAAATCCGTATTACTTATGATATGTCACAATTATAGACTCAGCTGCAATAATTAGAGTTTGAAAATTTAAATTGCCCTTTTAGTGGCTTTTGAAACTTACGGCTGGATAATTCAAAGCATGTCCTTCATTTCAATGTGTTTCTGTAGTGGCGTTATTTGTGTATATTCTTTAAAGCAAAGTAATAAAAATAAAAATAATTAATTTTCATACATACATGGCCTCTTAAGTTAATGTGATTTAATTAAGATTTAGCTTACAATGAAATTAATAATGTAATTTTACAATATTTAAATTAAATTAATAATGTATTTTATTATCATTTACAAAAATATTGTGATTTTATTTTCATGTTTTAGTTTATTTCCTATGTCTTCCCATCCATGCTCTTGAAAATATGATGACTGTAGATTCGAAATACAGATATGAGACAATTGTAAACTTCTATTTTGTCTGATCATTTTATCAGTAAATATATCCATTAAAAGCATTAAAAAATCTTGGTAACAAATAGTTGCCTTTCAACGGTGATAGCAATGTTTTGGTTTTATGAAAATGTCGTGTTTAATTTTCTATACCTCCAATGTTTTTTAAAATTCAAAAACTAGCATAAAAGAAAACTTTTTATCTAAACAATAATAAAATGCTTTTTCTAACTAATTCAAGGATTTCTTTCTCCCTAGTTGTTCACGTGACAGCTAAATTTTAGTTTGATTTCAGAATGATCGACATTTTAGATTCTCGTTTTTCTCCTTTGTCCTCTGAAAAAATATTTCTTTATTTGCCTACGGAGATCTACTTTTCTACTTCAAGATTGAAAATATTATTTCTTTTTAAAAAATATATACCTCATTTTTATTTTATTTAATATCAAACTTATCATTTATATTACATAGCTTCTTTTTTAAATCTTTCTGAATAAGATTCCTTGTTGTGAAAGAGATTTAATTTTTGAAAATTTACACTTCTGAGAAGTAATTACTTTTACTTTGCAAACGGTTGCCATTTCTGAAGAATATTATTACTTTTATTTCTTTATTTAAATGCCTTATGTATACATGTGTCTTATGAATGCTGCCACAAACTTTCAAGTAGAAAGTAGGGCACAACAAAAAGATGAGGAATCACATTACAGCCCTTAACTTCCCTACCATAAAAATATTGCTCGTGGCCCTTTGAAACTGTGCTTTCATTTATAGAAAATATCTAAGGTTTATGTTAATGTAATGCTGTCGAATTATAGTCCAAAAACACATTCAACTATACTCAGAAATAAATGCTGAATTGTGACGAAATTATTTGATAAGCTTGTCAAGTTAGTCATCATTAGATTAAGTTAGCAAAAAAATTAAGCTAAGACTAGAAATTTCAGCTAAGTCTTTTTGAATTCTAATTGCAGTCAAATTATTAGAAACTTAAAACTACTATAAATTAGAGTCACATTTTAAAGTTTTGTGTGTGACATTTTCACAAACTAAATTGGTCATATTAGTTGAAATATTTTAATGCACTGGTTGGTTTAAATTTTAATAAATTTCAACGTTGATCTCTTATATATACATTAATACAAATCTTCAAGTTACCCTACATTTTATTTATTTAAAAAAAGTGCTTTCCACACGTTGTGGATGTGACATGAAATGTACATGCATTTTCCGCTTTTTTTTATTCAAAAACTCAAAGTTTTGTGAATCATAGCAAATAAGCGAACAATGCTGTTTTTATGTTAGACATTAATATTGAAGTGACTATTATATGAAAAATTTAAATTATTTTCTCAATTATTACTTGTATAAAAAATTGTGTTTCTGTTTTGTGTTGTGTAATGTTGTGTTTTCGTTAAGGGTTTGTGTATTGTGACAAATGAAATAATAACACACACCAATAGTACAAAGCAGATTTTTTATATAATGATAAGTGATACAGCAATGTATGTTAAACGATAGGTAACATTAATTTTCTTTGCCTCTCATTTTGCTATAACTGCATTCTTTCTTATTTATTCATTTTTTTAAAAATTTTTCTTCTTTTTTTTTTACTCTGCTTTCGTCGCTTCCCCTCGTTTGTAGATATTCTGCAGGTATATTTAAGGAGTTTCTGTAAATCTTTTTACGAGTATTTCGTAATCGCTCTTATTCTTTCTTCTGAAAAATGAATTAAGGATAAAATTTACCATGGTAAAATTTTTATGTAGGGTAAATATGCAAATATGATAAACTTTACCGCTTTTCTGGCTCCATGTTTTTATTTAAATACTTGGTAATTTATACCATAAAGCTCTGGTAATGATTTTAGCAAAATTAACAGAAAAATATGGCTTTATAATGTGTGATAAATATATACGGTATACGGCATTTTGAAAAGTTCAAAATATACAGTACTTCGTAAATGTAAAATTTAATAATTCTATCATAATATCTTAGAACATGGTATACCAACCATTTATCAGGTTAAATTTACTTTTCGGAAATATGGTTTTGTAAACCGGAATTTCAAGCAATCCGTTACCACGTGAAGGAAAAAATTACCAAATGAACGGTTTAAATACCGTATATTTGTTTTTATTTACCAGATTTTTTTTTAATAAAAATACCATTACTGTACAGTAGAGTAATTTCATTTAAAAAAAATTTCTCCGCGTAATGCCTAATAAAATTAACTAAATTGGAATGATAAATATTTCTTTGCAAAGAAATGTGTAATAAATCTATGAGTAACAATTCTTCATAACTGAATGCAACATGCATGTATTTTCATATTTATCTTACAACTTGTAAAAATTAACGATTTTTTACAGTAAAAATTAATTTCTGAATTTTATACCATAATTTCTTCTTCCATCAATAATAACAAATAGATTATAATTCATTCTACTAAGAATCAATATACTGCTGTATTAATAATTCACTATTGGTCGTACTATGAAACAAAATTTTATTCAGCTTAAAAAATGCAAATATTCTTCAAACATGTACATGAAACCTTTTAAAATAAACCATGACTTCTTAAAAAAATGTGTGCCACTGCAAAGCTTATTTTAGAAGGGAAAAATGTAATTATTATAGAAACTTTGCAAATACTTTAAGTTAAGGCAATGATTTTTTAGGTTTATTTTATTAATGTCAAAAGTCAAATACTCCGTAACAAATTCCAGATAAAATTACGATAAAAAAGAAAATTTTTGCAGTAATATTAACTTTATTATGGTGATTCAATGTTTTTGCAGTATATTTTTTATTCTGTAAAGTTTTACGGTTAAAATGGAATTTACAGTTATAAGTAGTAGCACCCTTTGTGCCGCTATTTTTTACCAGAAATTTTTCTGGAATTTTCACAGTAGGGTTTCATATTTAATGAGAGTATTAATTTACAATGATTAGAAAGATTGACATCAGAATCACTCGTATCACTTCAAGACTCAGATTTTTTTTTCTTTTTTTGAAAAAAAACTTACTCAAATTAACATAGAGGCAGTTTAAAACGTTTATTAAGCTTACTTAAATGATAGAATTAATTGTTTCTTCAATAGAATTCAACGACTTTAAGTATTGCTGATGTGAAATTCAAAAAATATATAATATTGAACTTCTAAATTGATCAACCATCAAATGATTTCGTTATTGATATGATTGTCCAAAATATAAAACCGATAAAATATGCAATAAATAACTAAAGAAATTTCATAATAATATCTCAAATTTTACTTAGTTGCTTCATGACTCTAAAAATATGTAATTAGATTAGAGAATAGAATGACAAAAACAGAAATTACACAATAATTTTTTTTAAATAAAAAAAACTTATGAATCATTTGCTAAAACTAACTGAAATAAATATTTAAAAATTCAATTAAAATGCTATTTAAACATAAGTGCTTCCGTTTATTTAAAAACTTCATAAATAAATTTATCAAAAAAAAAACTTAGTTTTATAAGCTTCAAACGAATTTTTAACATCAGTTGTCGTTCTAAAATGGAAGAAATAGTCTCGAAAAAGATAATCGTCAGAGCCCTCCCTTGACGAGCAGATCCCGGGTGTTCTATAACCATGGCGATTCAAAGGCCCTCTTTTAATGCCAGCCATTAGCGGGATTATATTTAGGGCTTAGCTTCGGCCTCAGAACATTTAATGAATAAATTAGCTTTCCAGCGGATAAATGGGGGGTGATCAAAAAAACACCCCTCTGCACTACCCCCTTCGGGCATACAGTGAACTCCTATTTTTATGCTGCCTTTCATCTCGAGTGATCTGTTTATGGAACGGATTATAAACGCAAACAGATTATTGCTGAAAACTGACTGCGGACATTTGCTTTGCTGCGTTTTCAATCTCTGATGCTCTGCTACCGCGAAAAGTAAATAATCTAGGGTTTTTATGATTTTAAAGTTAGGTAACCCCTTTATATATAAAAATCCTTTATGTCTTGTTAGGTGAAAAAGTACTACCCTTTACAAAGTTTAAACTTAAAGTATACAATGAGAAACAATCGACGGGGAGTACTTTTATGGTCAGTATGTAGGTACTTTGAGGCTTCACTCAACATAAAGTATAAAAGGATTGTAAAGAAAATTAGCATTTTTTTATTCAAACAGATAGAGTTGTAACGAAAGTTTTATGTGAGTATCTTGAATTTTCAATGTCATTCTCCTACTTGGTGTTTTCTAAATAGAAAATTTAAAAATCATTTTGGAGCAAAGATTTAGTTTTTTTTTTTGTGGAACTAATAAAAGATTTATTGATGTAAAAAAAGCATAGCTTGTGTGTAAAAAAAAACGAGTCTAGATATGAAATTTTGAAAAAGCAAATAATCGATGCTGAATTTTTGAATGTTTTTAAATGCACTTAATGTGCAATATTTGATATTCCAGAGAAATATGTTAGCATATATTATACTCTAATTAAGTCAATAATTCTAAGAAACTGAAGCGGCAAGATTTTACTTGATTATAAAGAACACCTCTCCATATCGCGTGGAAATGCATTTTAACCTGATTTTCACTTTTCTATCACGGTGGTTTTTCTTGTTCTATTTCTCTTTTTTCCTCCTCGCTTGGCTACAAGGGTTTCCTTAGTTTTGTTTCTCATATATACTTTTCTATTTTTCGTTGGCAACATTCATATTTTGTTCGTTGTTCTTGTTTCGTTGGCTTCTCATTCATATCTTGACGAGTTTTGAAATTGGGTCCCTGTTTTTGGCGCACTTGAAAAATGTTGATTCCAATTGTATATTTTTTAAGGGAATGAAGTTTTTAATCAAGTAATAGTTAATTACTCCTTTTTTTCATAAATGTTTTCAAAACGTTATTGATAATTAAAAAACTCAAGATGTCCTTTAAAAAATGCATCTCCAGGTATTTGTTAGATATTTCATAATCGAGTAATCTATGATATTTTATAATATAGCATTCATGCGAATGTATTTAATTTAATGCATAAAGTTGTAATTAATCCATACGAATCATTAATGCTTAATAGTGAATATGTCTAAAAGCGATTCTATTCTATCTATTCTACGGAGCTCTTTGTGAAACTTTCTTAGACGAGCGGTAGTGGGAGTTGAGAAACCCAATCAAAGTCTTTTTTTTTTTCAATTGTTACTGTTTTTTACCTGATACACTTTGTGAAGTTCTCTGTAGTTGGAAATATTAAAATCCAATTTTATATTTAAAAAAATGGTCATAAATCGTATTTTTCATTTCATACTGTATTTCATAATTATGAATCAAGGAGATGCATATTCTCAATTTGCATTATGTACTTATGGATGAAAAGAAAAGTTTTTTAGAACTACTTATCTAGATTTACTCAACAATGTTAGTTTAGAACAGTTTCATTTATCGGACTATATCGGATGACCCAAACTTGCCCCTAGAATTAATTATAATCGAAATTACAGTATGAAAATTGGTGATTTTTTATTTTTTCAGAAAATATACAAGACAGATTTAAGTTTTAAACAGTATATCTTGTATAAGGTTGTTTTCCGCCTCAAGGTACTTTTCTGTTAAATTTTTCAAAAACCAATTTGAAATTATTGTGGCAAAAATTATTTTTTATAACAGTCAATTTCCTCATTCAAAGTGTGGGTGATCGTAGACTTGTGACGAACCTCAGATTTCAAGCAATTTCAAACATAGACACACATTACTCAACAATAAAAACATGTTGTTAATTTTAATTACAATGAACTATCAGTTGTCATTTTATCTTTTTATTTCATTTGTAGCATTTTAGAAGATAAAGCATTAAATTCAAATAAAGCAGGAAGTTAGAAGCAACTTTAACATTTCACTTAGAATCTTGTTAAAAAATTATGTTTTGGGCTGATATTTATGATTTATGCTCAAGTTGTCTCTTTCATAACTATTTTATGTTATCTTGATGTTGGTTCACAATCGCATTATCCATGTCCTTCTTTGCTTTGAGAGTTAGATAACTTTTCCTTCCGGCACCATTAATTTCTCGAGAAGCTTATACTACAAACTTATATTACAGAGAGAAAAGGGACCGGGATAGCCTGGTTGGTAGAGTGTTGGGTCCATGCCCAAGTGGTCGTGAGTTCGATCCCCACCCACTGAAAACTCCCGGTGTAGTAGATGTTAACGCTAAATCTGCCGGGTCAGAAAGTCCTCCATGTTATTTTAACAAATCATTCCTATGGGGGTACTAAATCAGAAATAAATAGTTCTCTGGTTCAGATAAAAATTACTATCCGTGGATGAAGCAATGGATCTAAGAAGGTGGTCACTCAATAAACGAGCTGTAACGTATATGTGAAGTGGATGTTGAATTCTTTGTCATCGATGGCAGCGCAACCCTTTACCTTAATGGCATACGACAACAAAAACAACAACTGAGAGAAAAGGGAGATTCTGTAATAAAAGGAAAGCACCTCGCGTGTACAAACTGAAAAGGTGCTCAAAATTCTTTCTCTATTACCACTCTATTTTGCTAACTTATTATTTTCTTATCATCATTTAATTTGAGAACGTGTAAAGAATTACATTTAGAATTGAGATTTATGGGTATGGCCAAGTTTTTTGCTAGTATCCTATTTTATAACTATATGCTGTCTAAAATACATGAGATCTATCTATATTCCACACAGAGAAAAAAAAATATAGGTAATATTACCGTACTGCACGATGAAGACATATTTGGGACAAAATGTAATTAGGGTTAATAAAACAAAAGTATACGGTATTTAAACCATTAATTTGGTATATTTTCCGTTATAGGGTAAAGCTTTACCGGAAATTCTGGTTTTCAAAATTATACTCCTTATTACCGCACATTTACTAAAAGATAGGAGTTGAAAGGTTAATTTAACCAAATAGATGGTTTTTATGCAATGTTCTGAATTATCATGATAAAATTACCAAATTTACCAAGCTTAATAAAATATTATAAAACCATATTTCATTGTCAATTTTACCGGAATCATACCAAAACGCTTAGGTAAAATATACAGAGCTTTTTGGTGTTTCTAACGTACAGAAACAAAGTAAATTTTACGATGCTCTGGTAGTTTTGACCTTACTTTTATTCACAATGAAAGCATTTAGTTCACTTTAGCATTCATTTATATTCTTTCACAGTTTCCTTTACTTTTAGAGTTTGATTATTTTTAAATATCGAATTAATACTTTTTTTCTTCAGAATTCAGAGTTTATGTGAATCGGATTGTATTTGAGGATTCATTCAGGCACATTACAAATGCGCTGGATGAGTTATTATCCTGTTCTATAAAACATTAAAGCAAAAAAAATTTTAATGTCACAAGAATTTTCCTCCTACAAATGTTTCAAATGAAATATCATTATTTTGTTGAAATTAATTATTTTAACTAATTATTATAACTTTTTTTTAATTATTTAACAAATCTTTAAAGAATCTCAAAATAAGTAAAATATTCCTTTTCACTTCGATAAAAATATTGCTGTACGTTTCTGACTGAGCTAGAAAATATCTATTCTTTAAAAATAATGGGAATTTTTCATTAAATATAATTTAAAAACAACTTTAAAAGTAGTGTGAAAATTCCAAATGAAAGTGTACGACACTATAAAAAATATATTCCAAATTAAACTAAATTAACTGACGATATAAAAAAAATTATTGCTTGCGTAATGAAATATGCACTGAAAAAAAAACAAGATAAAAGTAAGATTGAAAATATTTTAATATTCACAAGTGGAAAAAAAAATGCAAAACTTGATGGAATAATTCCATATTTATGCAATTTTACAAAATCTAATTCCATTTATGTTTATTCATGTCTGTATTTTCATCCAGATATTTTTTGGTGTGCTCCAAGATTTTATGACCAAAGAAACCGTATCTTTGGAGAACATTGTATACAATATCAGTACCTCATTTGTTTTTTCTTCAAAATTTCTCTCTCAAACAACCTCCCCGCGGACATTATTATTTCACGTCCGGATTCTAGACCAAACACAGAGAAAAAAATACATTTCTACTTCCGAGACGGAAGTATTTCTGCGGATAAAATTCCAGCCCTCCACGGAAATTAACATGCGGAAGGACGAACCCCAACCAACTCGGTTTCCTCTTCACGTCGGCCAGAGCGGAGGGGCCAACTTTAGCCATATGCACATTTGCATGCTTATTTACACACCGTACAGATCCGCACAATGCCCGGAGTGCTCTCATAAATTTTGATGAACGGGTGATAGGGTGGCGGCTCTCTCTCTCTTAGAGATCGGGGGCGAAGTCGGGTGAGTAGGAAGGGTGCGCTAGTAGTCAGTCTTAATGGTAGAACCGCGCGTCCAATGCTAATGCGTCGCTTTAATCAGTCTGAAAGCTTGGGGTAGTAAAGTCTGGTACAACATGTACTTGCTGATCACATTGAGAGTCAGAGAAAAGAGGAAGATTGCAGAATATTTCTCTCTTATCACGTTTAAAGTTTTGAGTTTTTCTTTCTTTGCGGTTCGTTTAAGATAAGTTTGTTATTCTTTTGCGAAAATTTTGGGGATGATTTTCGGGATACATTCGTTGAGGGCTTTATTATTTGACTTCTATATAAATGGATATAACGATGATTAAAGTTATACAAATATATTTATTAATTAAAATATTCTAATTATTATTTATTAGTTAAAATTAATTAAATCAGTCATTCTGATTTCTGCCTTAAAAAGTTAAAGAATTTATTCTTTTTAAAAGTTGCTACATTGATTATCATACATATATAAGATTATTTAAATGAGATAAATCAATTATTTAAAATTCTCTTATAACGGGGTAATTACTTAATTTTACATAAACACCAAGATTGATTATCACAATCACATATATATGTGTAAATTTACATATTGTTCAAATAAAAATATAAAATAGCTGTATTGTCAAATAGATTATGACATGCCGACTCGTTTTATTTTTAACCAACAATATTAATTAAGATAATAAAATATCAAATTTATGTTAAAATAAATCAATGATTAATTAGAAATTTTGTTATTATTCTTGTTGCATTCTTTAACTAGCAATTTAGTTCTTTTTCAAAATGTAAAATGTATCTATCTATCTATCCATATATATATATATATATATATATAATTATTACAACATAATTTTACAACATAAGGTTTTTCGCGATATCGACACATATAACGAATAATTTTTATCTTAGGATAACTATTCTTTATTCAGAAATATCGCATTTATAGCAATAGATGTGTCTTGATAACGACTATTTGCTTTTACCATTCTTGTTTCTCTACAATTTAGTTTTTATTTTATTCATGTTTTTCATGTTAATTTGTATATATATATATATATATATATATATATATATATATATATATATATATATATATATATATATATATATATATATATATATATATATATATAGATAGATAGATAGATAGATAGATAGATAGATAGATAGATAGATAGATAGATAGATAAAAAATACAAGTTTTTCATACTTTTAAAGATTCCCCAAACAACCTAATACATTTTACATATGAAGCAAGTAGCAATTGCGTAACTCTCTTAACGTCAGTCAAAAAGTG
Organism: Parasteatoda tepidariorum; assembly: GCF_982258835.1. Lineage (NCBI taxonomy): Eukaryota > Metazoa > Arthropoda > Arachnida > Araneae > Theridiidae > Parasteatoda > Parasteatoda tepidariorum. The sequence continues at coordinate 76,655,379 of NC_141761.1, forward strand.
GTAGCATAGTAGATAGATATGATATTTGTGGCATAATAGGTAAATATGGTATTCGTGGCATTATTGATAGGTATATTATTTGTGGCATGGTAGGTGGATATGGTTTCCGTGGCCTAATAGAGACTACGCAGTATTCGTGGATGACTCACGAAAGAAAAAGAAAATTTTTCAAATAACATTTTACATTCAGAAAAAAATTCGTGCAATGATCGAATATCTAACTTTAAATAACCTGATTTAAAAATTCCTCAGTTTTCTGAGGTAATCAGTAAAAATGTTTTTTTTTACCTTTTCTGTTTTGTAAAAAAATTCAAAAATTACTGATATGCAATGCAAGCCCTAAATTTCAGAAAAATCTTACTCCTCAGATATAAAATAAAGTTTAAAGAAGACTCTGAATAATTAAGACTCAAAAGGCTTGAACTAGTACCAGAAAATAACCCAACGGTAACCTATTTAACTAAGGATAAATGAAAATTTTTTGAATCTGTTTAAAATCCTTAATTTTCTTACGATGACTTAAATTTTGAGATGGATACTACTGCATTTAATAATACTACATCGAATAAGTACTACATCGAATAAGTACTACATCGAATTAATTCGAGGGGAAAAAAACTAATAAGTTTGAAAATATTAGTACACCAAATCTCTAGCTTCATTGATCGTATAGACTGCAAAAAAAATTTCGTATTCAAATTGCACCATTTTTGGTGCTAAGGTAAACAGAATTGCAGTTATCGAACAAAATGTACATGAAACTAATGAAATAAAAGTTGTTGGAAAGAATTATTGCAAATATACTACTAAAACTGTGTTTTTTTTTTAATGAAATGTTTTCGCAATAAAGCCATAAATTGATTCGAATGCACATGAAAGTATGAGTTTTCAGTAAACAAGCAAAAAAGAAAATTTTAAAGAAAAGGCCTAAATTAAATTATGTCAATGAAAAAGTAAATAAAAAAAATTTGACTACATGCACTGCAAAAAATTTCAGTTTAGCTCAGCGCCGAAAATGGTGGCAACTATACACGGTAATTTTTTACAGTTTATAATTATAAATAATAGTTTGCTCAAAAATTGTAATAAATTAATCACTTCTACATAAATATGCAGTGAGTGAACTCTCTGCTATGAATATCTGGTTATGTGAGATGCCTGTAAGATTCGTTTTTCAAAGGTATCAGATGATCAGTTCAAAATTTTATTTTCGTTTTCATCAATAAAATTGTAAGTATCCACACAGCGTATTATTATGGAATTTTTATCACCATTTCATACTACAAAACCTACATTACATCATAGAGTGCATCCACACTAGATTTCTTGTCAACAGCATCGAAGCAAAAATCACCGACAGGTTTCATACTTACACTTCCCACTTTTACAGGCACGGTAAAAATTTTAATTTACCTCAGCACTAAAAATGGTAGCAACTAAGCACAAATATTATTTTACAAAGTAATTATAAACTGTTTTATGTTTGTTTTATACCTAACAATTTTTAAATCTGTTTATGTTCGTTTACTTTGTTATGAAGAAATTTTTAAATTCATAATAACAGCACTTGTTCATTTTATTTTAGGATAACAGATTTTAAGATAACAATGACTTTCAGTTTCTGTTTATTAAAACTACCGACTGAGCATACAAATTGTATAAATGATTGCGCGAAATTATCTTTATGTTTGTTTTATACCTAACAATTTTTAAATCTGTTTATGTTCGTTTACTTTGTTATGAAGAAATTTTTAAATTCATAATAACAGCATTTGTTCATTTAATTTTAGGATAACAGATTTTAAAGATAACAATGACTTTCAGTTTCTGTTTATTAAAACTACCGACTGAGCATACAAATTGTATAAATGATTGCGCGAAATTTTACGTTAGACTAACTTTTAGATTGTTATACTTCGTACACACACTTTCTAAAAGATAGGATTTAAACCTAATGCGTTCGTAGTAAGTAACCAAAAGATTTTAATTCTTAAACTTATGGCTTAAAGCAAGAATATGATGTATAAAGGTTGTAAAAAATGAGCTTCAAATATTTTTTTCAATTTACAATTTAATTTGAACTTTCAAAATAGGGTATAATGTTATTTAAAATCGAACTATATAATATAGAGAAAAAAGAATAGTATAAAAATTATTTCTTAGTACATCTCCCTACAACTTTAATCAAGCGCCGTGTACACTTTCATCTATCAAACTGCCTTGATCGGTTGTAAAAATATTGATGTGCTGTCCTGTAAAAAACGCGATCTATCAAAACTTATTGACTAAGCGATACTGGAAAGATAGGCTTTTTTATCCAGTTTACACAATATGCTCCCTTAAAATTGCATTTAAAGATCATCTACGACCATCTTCTGTTCCAGGAACACGCACTCTAACAGGAGTAGATCCTAGACCTATTTAAACTTATCGACGCTGTTTCTCTTTGTACGGTATAACTTTGACTGATGATATGTTGCTGCTACGAACCCTCATATGTATGACTCTTCGGCTAGTGGGGGAGTAGCAAGCTAAAAGCACTCGACCATTAGCTAGACTTTTCTTTCCCCTTTTATTCCATGGCGTGTTGCCCCCCTCCCTCATCATATTTTTTCCCGCTTTCTGTGTCGTACCCATTCACCTCATTTTTCTTTCCTAAAAGGTCAGGAATTTCGGGTCACTTTATCTAAATTTTTTTTTCTGTATTTTCTCTAGTGTTCACATATATTTCGTGAAATATGAGTTCTTGTATCATTAAGGCTCAAAATTGTGCAGCAACGAACATAAATCGTCGTCTTTTATGAGCGCGATGGATAGGAAATGTTTGGATCAGAAGAAAGTTTCTTACAACAGTCGAGTTATTTTTTTTATCTTTTGCTTTTCTTGGACTTTGGTAATGAAAGCTTGGATTTTCCATCATTTTTCAGGCTTGAATATTATTTTGACTCTGTAAAGAAGAAAGAATAAAGTAAAGAATTAATATTTGTGTAAGAAGAATCACAAAAATGATATGAATGTTACGTTATTTTATTATTGTCTTTTTCATTATGTTATTTTAATTTGAATTGGTAATAAAATATATATTTAATAGATACAGAAAATTTTAAATCAAATTTATAATTTTTGCATAGCATTTTGTTAGAAAAGCATGCATCGCAATTCACTATTTTTGCTAATAGCTCGATTAATTTTGAAAAGACAGGCATAAGAGTGCAAAAGCCACCTTTTTATTAAGCATTTTAAACTAGGATCAAATTGCGATTAAGTGAACCAGTGATTTACCGTAAATCTCAAATTTAACGTAAATTTTTATACCGCAATTTTTACAGTAATATTTATTTAATTACAGTGTTTCAGTGATTTTATAGTAAATATTACTGCAAAAAATACGGTATATCAAATTTTTTTGTTCCGTAAAACTTTAAAGGCTAAATTGGAATTCATGATAAAAAAAATACTGGCACTCTTTACCATACTTTTACCGTAACGAAACTTTTTACCGTACGGTTCTTTTTACCATAATTTGATACGGAAATTTTTTACAGTGTACATGTTTTTGGCATTCTGAAAAGAATGAAATTCATAAGAAAGTTTTTGCTTGCATTAATTATGAAAATTATATTGAAACGAACTTAATCTGAAGGAAACAAATTTCGATTTGTTAATTACCAAATTTGATTGCCTTGGTTTGTATAAATGTCATTACAAACATAAAACAAATTTAAGATTGAGGTTTTGAATATTGTTTTAAGATTGAGGTTTTTGTTTAAAAAAAAAACTTCAGAAATTTTCTTATAAAAAATAATAAAAAAAACTTAAAATTAAAGAAAAATATTTTCTTTCAAATTTGATTGGTTTTAAAACCTAAGACTTTAATTTATTGAGTCTGTAAATAAGAAATTTTCAAAAATGATTTTCGCTAATTCAAAAAAATTCTGTTTTCGTTTGCTCCAGATTTCATAAAACTATTTTTTACTTGTCAACAATGAGTTTTAAAGCATGTTAAAAATAATATTTTGCGTACAAATAAGAGAGTTATGAGCTAGCTGTTCCCTCATAATTGTGACGTGTTTTTCAAGCGAAAAGTATATATTCAGTCATTTATATATTTAAAATCAAGTATATATTTGAAATCAAGTATATATTTAAAACTTTCAGTTCACAATAACATTCATTCATGTCTTTTCTCAGTTCCCCTTGCTTGGAGAGTTAAATAACTTTTCCTGCAATGTCTCTTCTCAATTCCCTGTCACTGAGAGAAAAAGGTGAATTTGTAAAGCCGGAAAGCAACTCGCATGGCGATATGGGTAAGAGGGCAAGAAACTTGATTCTCTCTTTTAATTAAATAATTGAATAACGCTTTTTTTACAATCAACATTAATTAAGAAACATGCTAAAATTATTTTTTGATCTCATATTTCCGAAATATGACTGTGTTGTTTGAAAATATTCCTCATGCAAAATGCTTTTCATATGAAAATATTTCAGGTATATGTTTAAAACAATTCCTTTAATCTAAAGTACTGAGAGAAAAAGTCGAAATTGAATCTAAATGTGATCAAAAATTTTATGGATATCATATCAATTTTAATAAAGTAAAAATAAACAACTAAATTAATTTTTATAAAATATTAAAATTCATACGTTACACTCCTGTGATTTTTTTTTTTTTTGATTGAAAATTCTCTGATGATCTATGATAAAAAAAATAGTTTCTTTCTCAAAGCTTTGTAATTTTTAATCACAAAATAAAAAAAATTTTTGATAATTAAAACCAAGAATAGGACTTTGTATACTATTAAACCAAGAAGGGGATTTATAATGTTCTTTCATTATTTGTAATTTAAATTTTTAAAATTAATTTATACATGTATTATACTTTGGTAAATTTATTGTGATTACCTTAGACATGGCATATAAATCATTTATTGCGAATTAAATCAAACTCTGTATTCGTTAAAATTGTAAAGCTTATGAATTACGGCCCACTGGATTTAACTTAGCAAAATACTATTTTTGCAGAGAATTTCATGGATGTTATTTGTTTAACACGCTCCACATTGTTTGTCCAGGTGTTTACTGACATATGATACTATTTAAAATATGACATATGGTACAAACTTTAATGTATTTTCTTTAATTTTAGTCTAAATGCAATGATAATAGCAACTGGTACTCGGAAGAAAAACTTTTATATACATGTTTGAAATACATTTGGCTACATAAAGGAAATAGTTCAATTTTTGTAAAGAAAATTCTTTGCTACATCAAATATAATGCATTAAGTTTAATGGCATCTCTAAGATTTAAAATTACATTTAGGTTGTTGAATAGTGAGTACAAAGTAACATAAAACTGTATTATTTACATAAGAAAAGTCTCGTGTTTATAAGACATATTTGGATATTTCATAAATGTAACAGAAACTTTCTCATGCTAGTAGTTCTTTACAAAAATGTTTTGTTAATAATATTTTCCGAAATTTAAAATCTTTCCACCATTTTTTTAATTTTTAAAAACTTGTGTCATAGCTGGGAAAAAAACTATTTTTCACGACATTTTCATTCAAAAGTGACATTTTGCAGCGGAAGGCATAAGATTACATAGCATTCCGTGTTTTTGTTATGAGTAATAATAAAATAAAACCACAGATCCTTGCGTGAACGCCCGTCTTTTTGCCTCTTTATATATTTTTTACAGAAAAAAAAATAGTCTTCAATGAGTCTGTTGCTGGAAATTCATCGCTTTAAAAGCTTTCCGTCATTTGTTTCTCATTGATTTCTAGGGAGGCTGTCCCTAGTCGCTTTCTTTTCAACACAGTCATATCTATTGTCTACGTCGCTCCGTGCCATCTAAGTTCCACCCACTTCCACCCCCAACTATATCATCTTCGCTTTCTTTTTGTACTTAGAAAGAATGGAAGATTGTGCTGCAGGGCTTTGAAATTTTTGAGCTAACTAAGCGCTTTGGAAATGGAAAGCTGTTTTAGAAAAATATATTTTTCTTGATAATATCCTTACTATTTTAGTTTTATATGAAATTTATTACTAATTTTTATCACTTACAAATATAATTTTTATTGAAAGTCGCACTTTAATTAGTTTACAGAAAAATTACGAATGACTTAAAGGTTAAATCTTAAAATGAAAAAAGGATTAAAAAACTGTATATTTCTCTGAAACAACTACTGATCCATGCATATATATATATATATATATATATATATATATATATATATATATATATATATATATATATATATATATATATATATATATATATATTCTCTTAATAATGTTTAATCGTAATTTCGCAAAGATCTGTTATGAGTTTAAATATACTGATTAAAGAAATTTCACAAATTCCCTATAGTCTGCATGACGTTATCTGTTAAAACGAATCAAGATGGCTAAATATAATCTTTTTGATGACGCTTGATTTCATTAAATTTTTTTCTTGCAACCCGGTCCCTTTCAAAATCCCTGAATAAAAGACGGGGGCAGACTAATTTTGTTTGGGTTTTTCATTATGTAACTGCTAGTGAAACAACTACAGAATGGCCAACCCCAAGACCCTGACTGAGAAACCCATTTCTTTAACGAATTTACCATTAGATAGGAAATGAAAATTTTAAAAAACAACTTTATTAACAACTTTTGCACATAAATATATCATAAACATTTGACGTAAGACTTATGATGTAAAGCAGGTTTAAAAGATTCTTAGCAAAATAATTGTTCCGGGTATATGGTCTCATGCCGGTTTGTACGACTTATGTGAAAGAAAAGGGGAATATACTAAAATTATTGAACTTTGCAAAATTTCTCAATTCGCTATTATAACTTTGAATCTGAGTTCCAAAATATATATTAAACATTTTATTAAGAACTCATATATTTAAAATAAAGAAAAAAAACACAGTTCTTCTCTAAAAAATTTTTAGTTTCTCCTAAAAACGCTTTTCTGTTATTTTAAAAACTGAAAACAGTTTGAATTATATTTTGATATATATTTAAAAGGCTAAGTTTAAATTATCTCTTAAATTCTAAACAAAGAAGTCTTTAAAAATATTTAGCATATATATTATTAAAAATCAAGTTTAACGTAGATTAAAAGAACACATTTTTTCAACAAACTGCTTTTTTTCCGTTTTAAACTAAATTAAATTTTAACTTTATTGTTAATTCAAGATTTAAGGGATTCGGTAAAGAAAATTTCTTTAAAAAAAAACTAGTTCTTCTTTTTATTGCTATAAAACACTAATGCAATTAATTATCTTTCAAAGGAAGATGGAAATTATGTTTTTTATTCAATTGGAAAATTACCTGAAACTATTAGTTTCCTTTTTTTCATATAGAACTTAAATGATGCAGAAAATTCGTAAATTCCTTTGCCCATGATTTGATTTTTTAACTTTAAAATAATGTGCCTTAATTCATATTTACGATAACAGCATGAAATCTGAAATGTATGCATTTTAGTTATTTTTACTTTAACTTGTCTTTTGGAAACTCGTAAAACTACACCCTACTTTTACTTTAGACAAATAAATAAGAATAATATGATAATTTAATTTTAGAGATTTTTTAAATTTTTAAACACTATTCACATCTTTTGTCAGCTTATTAAGGACTGCAATAGCACAAAAAAAAAAATTTTAAAACATTCCATGCATTGTCGAAGCATTTTTTGAAAATGTGTTTTAGATTGTCATAAATTGAAATATGTTTAGAAAATAAGATAAATGTTTGTAATAATTTGAAAAATTGGTAATTAACATGAATATCTATATATATATTTCTCTTACACGGCACCAAAAAAAAGCCTCATTACAACTCCCCGAATGGCAACGTTAGAAAATCGACCAATAATTGCTGCTAAAAATGTCACATGGCAAATGTCACACGAGGTGGCTCAGCATATAGCACTTTTAAAAACGGAAACAATAACCAGAGTGAGCATTATCAGGTTGTTCAATTCAGATTCATACCCTAAAAACATGATAATATTTAATTTAAACTCAATTAGGAATTAATTAGGCTGGCCTTCTCCACGACTGTAAATAAGTCACAAGGTCAGACTTTTGAGAAAATCAGTTTAGTATTGACTAAACAAGTTTTTAGTCATGGACAACTTTATGTTGGCCTGTCAAGAGTTAAGTCATTTGACAGCCTTTCAGCAATTGCTCCAAGATGCCAAATCTATAATTGTGTTTTCAAAGAAATTCTAAATGCTTAGTGTTAATTTCTTGGAGCTTTGCAGAAAAAATGCTTTTTGGAAAAAATTTAATTGAAACTTCTATTGGCAGTAGGCAAGGGGAGCTGCCAAAATCAAAACTTCCCGATTAGAAATGCAGCATGGCGACCTCCACGTGGTATTTCTCGGGTAATGCTAACAGCCATGCATTTTAATTTATTGTATGTAAAACATCCTTATTTTGTTCTAAAATGTTATGCATTTTATCACAAATGTTAATTAATATAGAAATTGATTGACCAAAAAATATTTCATTTGGCGATAAAACAAATTTTTGTGTTCTTGAAAATGAAAGATTTTTTGAGGGTCATTATCTCACAAGGAAAAGTTAGGGTTTAAAGTTTATATTTCTAAATAATAAAATTTTTTTCTAAAACTTTCAGAATTTCTGGCATTAACTAATTTATTATACACATTTAGTTGAATTTAGGTGATTAACTACAATAATTGATAATTTATTTTGCCAATATGTTTCTCATTTAGCTAATGTTTTGATTTTTTCACCATGTACAATCTAAATAGCTAATATATTTTTTTAAAAGCCAATAAGAACATTGATAGAATTCTTCTACATAAGTACAATACTATGTCTTTGATGATAAAATACTATGCCTTTGATGATAAAATACTATGTCTTTGATGATAATATAGTATGTCTTTGTGCTAGAACATTGTGTTCATTGGCGAGCGAGCGCAGCGAGCCATGGTTCACGGCGTGAACCACATAGGATTGCGTAGTAATTCTCGGGGATTGGCGAGCGTTAGCGAACAGGGGGCGGAGCCTCCTAGTAATAATTATTACACCATATAGTGAGTTTGCATACATTTCATTATTCAGGACGATAGTATATTTGTATATACATTTGCTTTTTTTTGCCTAATATGTCTTTAAATATTATATTTATATGTTTATTTAACATACTCTAATCAACATCCATCTTTAAAATCAAGTTTAAAAAGGTGAATTTTTGAACGTGTATTAAGCCTAACATCATAAGCACTAATTAATTTTAGTTGCAATAATTTACAGGAATTATTATAAAATTTTATTTAAAGTAAATGAAGGTAAGCTTTTTGTGAGAAAAAAAACAATCAGTGAATATTGCAATATGTAACTGCGGCATGAATTGACATTAAAAAGCAACTTTTGTTCAGGAAATTACTTTCGATTAATCTTTCTACTAATCAGGAAATTATTAGTGTTATCACAAGTACTAAAAGCTAGAATACGTCACAAGTACTAAAAGCTAGAATAAAAAATTCATTTTAATTCAAAAATTAGTTCAAAAGCTTCAGTTAATTATTTGATGACTGACCAGTTCAATCCACTATAATTATTTCATTGTAAAAAGGCAATTTGTGTAAAATTTTTAGAACATATATTGCATAGTGAATTTTCTCGATTTTAGAGAGAGTTTGATATTTTTATGAAAACGCAACAATGTTTAGGTGTATTTCGAAGTCGAAAAGTTTAAGAGATGATTAGACGATCTCAACCGGCTTTGAAAATCAGGACCCATGAACAGCTCCGGCTTCTTAGCTTCTTGACAGGCCGGAGCTAAGATATGATGGACGGAGAGAGGTGTTTGGACTCGAATCATAAAATCATAAAATAATCATGATCATAAAATTTTCATATACTTTCTTACTATTTTCGAACTATACAAGTCGACAAAAATGACATAGTTTTAGTAAGAATGAAAACAAATTCAGAAATTACAACGTATAAAATATTAAGAAGTTTTGTTTATCAAAATATAAATTTCTGCCAATATTATATCCTAATTTTAGTGCAAACAGAATGCCTTATTAGAAAGTTAGGAAAGTGATGAACTGTAATATTGTTTAAATTGTGGGTCTTTTATTTAGTGCAAAATTGAAACTTATTATTGCACATCTTTATCTTAACCCATTGAAGCCTAATTTTTTTTATGCCGTGACGGAAAAAAAAGCTTAGAAAAGTGATTATTTTTTAACTAAATGAATATTTTCTTCCGTTAGCTACTGCTTAATTTTTGAAAAAAAAAACAAAAAAAAATGTGCTTGATGTAAAAAAAAGTCCTTTTTCCCAACCACAAGATTTCTCATAGAATTCTCTGAATTCCCGTGACGTATATGTCACACTAGGTCATCATGGATTAATTGAACAATATTATAATTAGCTTGAACGTAGAGAGGTTCAGTTTAACTTCTTATTAATGCTTAAACAAGTTTGAACCCATATTATGGCTTAAGGCAACGATTTCTAAAAAACTATTCCGTGCAACCGTATGGTTCGTGGAGAGGTGAGTTAAGACTTCTTTTTCTCCCAAGTAATGATTTTTGAAACCTGTAATCTGTTTGTATCTAACCAATAATCTATTAATCATTTAATATGTCAGTTATTTTTTTAATTATTTAAGTAAATTGCCAATGTAAAAAGAATAAAACGAATATAAAATATGCATATATTTTTTCCAATGACAGTTTATTGAGAAAATTACGAAAAGATATGTATTTGCTAATAATTGCAAAAAAAAAAAAATTCTTATCTAATTTTAAAATTCAAGAATCGAGAATTGTTTTTCTCTGGTAGACAATCTTATAGTTTATAACAGCGTCCTTTTCAATTCGGTTTCGTTATCAGACATTCAGTTCAGCAGCAATACCTCTGGACTGGAAATGGCAGCTGACTCGTGAATTTTGCTGCCGAAAATAAAACTTAATTTTGAAACTTTTATATTAGAATGAACAAATTTTATAACACTTTAAATGTTTCGAAACTAATTTATTAGCCCATTACAATAGGAAATTAGTCTGCTCCGTCTTTTATTCAAGGATTCTGAAAAGAATATAGTTTTATTAGCATATTTAAAGCTGTTATGAATTTTTTTTAAAGTCAAAGTTCAACCAAAAGAAGCACAATCATTTAGGGTTCCTTTGCTGCAAAAAAATGGTAACAGCTAATTTAAGGTACTGATTACTACAAATTGTTAAAGAAAATGATTGAACATTGAACAGATTTTTTCGAGAGAGTTGAAACGTAGAATTTTACTGATTGCTGAAACTTTCTTATTGGCATTTAATTCAACATTGCAATTTAAGATTGCATTGATTTTCCTTTTTTTCAAATTAATGATACTGATAAAATATTGATTTATTTTTATTATATTTCGGCATGAATAGTTGGCAAGAAAGAATGCGAAATATGGGCATATTTAAGAACCTATGTGATTAAAAACTAATCCGGGTTTAGCTTTACTTTGAATTCTGACCATGCCTTATTGTACGACAAAAACAATTAACTTCTTGACATTTAGTTATCTAAGTTGCATTGTGAACGACTTTTATTTGAAAGTTATAAATTATAACCATCATTTGAATACAAAATAAACAATGTGTCATGAAAATCACAATTTATGTCTTTAAAAAGAAATCCACTGCCGTAAGTTGGAATGGAAACTAAATATTGTATCCTGAATTCAATAATTGCTCTTTCTAGGCATTATTCAACTTCAGAATTTTGGACGTTAAATAAATATTGTACACTAAATACAATAATTGGTATTTGTACATCTTTTTAATTTCTGTAAATCTGAAAAAAAAGTAGATATTATTGGTATATAATACAATGATTGATTTAACTTACACATAGTTGAGCTAGAAACCATGCCGGAATCTTTTATGATAAAATATACTGAAAATAAATCTGTGAAATGAGCCAATGAGAAAATAATTAAGACGAGTATGATAAAAAGTCCATTAACGGACAAGAAACAACTTAAGTTGCAAAAAGAAAAATTGGAAAAGAAAAAAGAAATCTCAGAAAAGAAAAAAAAACTGCTTTTAGTGATTAATACTAGACTAAGCATTCCTTTTTCATTAAAAATGGGTGGAAAAAAATTTATTAAGCTAGTTTTATAAAGAAAAAAGCATAAGTAGGCTTCTTTAGGATATTTATCGTTTAAAAAAAAGAGTTTTTTTTCTAAAATAAATATTTTTTCACGTAAAAATAGCTAAACGTTTTTCTAGTAAGATTACATTATAGAAATTTTTCTTTGATCTTTTAATGTAAGGGAGAAAAGGAATAATCATTATACGCTCTAAACTCTGTATCAAAGCTTATATTAATTCATCAGAATCTGAAAAAAAACTGTGTGTGATCATGTGGATCATTTTTTATAAGTATATAGAATAATGTATTTCATACTTTTAAAATATTATCTTAAGTATTCATTAAATAACACCACCAAAATTAATAAATATGCATTAAAAAGAGAAAAATAATAATTTTTCTTTGTTAAAAAGAAACTTATTTTTATTTATATTTTTAGATTCAATCATTTTATACATAAATAATTTTGAAACACCGCAAAATTCCGGATCAAATTACGGTAATAAATGTCAGCAGTTCAAGGTGCTGGTACTTTTTACCAAAATTCAATTTTTATCGGAACATATTACTAAATCACTGAATCACTCTAATTAAATACATATTACTATAAAACTCATCGTATAATATTTTACGGTAAAAATGAATTTTACGGATGATGCATACAAAGGGACGGTACTTTGTACCGCAATTTGATCCGAATTTTTTTAACAGTGAAAATGACATTTTATAAGAACAGCATTCATAGCTTTACTTTAAACTTGCTTAACAATCTTTCACCTTAACTTCAATGGCCATTTACTTTTTTGAACAAATATTGGGACACCAAAATTTTTTGACCGATCTGCAATACATCTACTGAAAAATTCTTATGTATTCTTATGAAAGATTCTTATGGAAATCTTATGAAAAAGTTTTGCGAATTTTGAATTTTTTTCTACAAATCAAATAATTAACAGGAAATTCTACAAACTAAATAAGGAAAACAAGTAAAAACGATTAAACTTAGCTCTAGACAAATGGCGCATATCACCATGATAATGCTAAACCTCATGTCCCTCCACAGGTAGTACAATTATTTCCTTTTATCCCCTAATATTCTAACTTGCCCCCTCAGATTTTTTCCTGTTTCGTTCTTTAGTCCACTTTTTTTCATACGACAAAAAAGTTATTTTATGAAAAAAGCACAAAAATTTCCAAGGAACTTTTTTAAAGAAATCATTCAACTTCTACAAAATCGAAATTTAAAAACTCTTGAATCAATCACTGGATGTAAAGGAAAATGAATGCTGTTACATTGCAGCCCCTTCTCACTCCGATCACCAACTCTTGTAATTTCTTCTCTTCTAATTTTTTTCCCTCTTAAACATCAATATTTTCCAAAAAACGCACAACAATTTTATTTCAAGCTGTAAAATTATTGTAGCTTTGTTTCAGAACGTTTTGTTTATATGTTAATCGCAACAATACGTAATATGTTTACTCTTACTGGAATTTCTGGTGGTTTGCTCATCCTACTACGAAGCTGAAAATGTTTTTGCGTGAATCCTACTGGCAACAGATGAACATTTGTCTCATTTATTTCCAACATGCATCATGATATACTAATTTCCAGTTTCATTGGTACAAAGGGTTGCAATTTTGAATAGAAAATATTGTCTAAATAGCTAAATCAAGAAATCGGTTATTTTAATTGCTTTTTCGCTTATTTCGCTATACCTATTAAAATTTTTAAGCGAATGGAACATGTGTCATAATGTGTCTTTGAGGCGACCGCTATATAAAATTTCCTAACTCTCTCTGGACTGGGGTGAGCAACTATGTTGGTAAAATCATCCTACTACGAACCCGGAGGTCCATGGTTGGAATCCTGTCTTCAGCCAAGGAACATCTGTTTCACATTTCCCCCTCCACTGTTTCAATTTTGAATATATGCGGTTTTCATGTTCTATTATTTGTTTCTCTTGGTGTTATATATATATATATATATATATATATATATATATATATATATATATATATATATATGCGTGGACTTGCGTGATCATATATTTCATAGCCATGTAAATATGTAGATGTTAATAAGCAAAGTTGCAAATACAAAATGGGAAAATCTTGCTGAGTGCTTTAAATATATATAATACAAATTAAAATGCATAACTTATTTATTTTATTGTAATTATTTTGTATTATTTATTTAATTTGAACTAGGGAATGTTTCGCAATTATTTTCTAATTTTTACTTTATACGTGTTTAAGTTTAATTTAGATCAAATTCACTATAAGTTAGTTGTCTAATTTATTTCTATTAAAATTTGACAGTTAACTAATACATATCATTGGAGAAAAGAATCTCTTACTTGCATGTATTACTAACGTTATTTTAGTTTATAACCGTCGTTGAGCAGTCAACGCAATTTTTGCGGATTTATGACTACTAATATTCAACTTCGTAACCTTGAAATTTTGATCCCAATCTGGAAGACAAAGGAACTCAGGGGTCAAGTACTGAGAGAAATTTGCCTTCTTGAAATTAGACTTTTTGATGGAACTAACCCGCATTGGTGTTACATGGAGAAGAAAATCACGAAAACCTCCCAAAGTTAGCCTAATGGCAAAGGGACTCTAACCCATGATCCGTCTACCACTAAAGATATACTAACATTATTATTGCTTATAGTAATGCATACTATCATTATGCATTACAAATATAGTTTATTAAAATCTATTTTTCAGTATACGTTCTCCAGTTCTTTCTTTCGTGTACGTTTGCAAACAATATTGCACTGTTATTTTGCAATTTATTGAAAATAAGCAATAAACACAAGAAATTAAAAATTATTAATAAAATATTATATGATTTTTTAGCATTTAAACCTATAAGTACCTTGAGTGTTGTACCTTTAGCAAATTCTTATCTTTTATTTATTTATTTTTTTAACCATAAAGTGAAAATTTAAACAACCAATAAATTTTTCGATCAAAGACACCTCGGATAAAAGGAATTTTTTAAAAAAAACATTAAACATTAAAACATTATATTATCATTATTATTTATGCTACTATTATTATTATTATGGTAATAATAATAACACTTATTATTATTATTATTATTATTATTATTATTTACGAGAAAAGAAACAAACAGACAATAAATATTTCGGTCATCTAGGATTACATGCTCCATAATGGTAACCATTAAAACCACTTGTATTAAATTCATGCAAAGAAATAAAAAGATAGCACATAAAACTGAGCAAATAAAAGTGAAATGAATAAAATACAAAACAATACTTACTTTTAAGTTCTTGTAAGACTCAAAGACGTTAAAGTTTAATTGAAGTTGTATATGCATTCAATTAAAATTTAATTTTTATACAGTTTTTAACATGCATCAACAAAATCAAAATTTGTTGTTGTAATTGGTATCAACTACATATTTAAGCTGCTATTTATTACATCAACTACATATTTAAGGTGATGCTGCTGTAATTTATTTTCAGCCCTAGCGGCTTTGAACCAGTGGACAGAGGGTTCGGGATAAAACCTGGGAATCCTCGTCATTACGAGATGTTCCTAGTTCGAATCCCAGTGTTGTCTGGCTGATTCGAATTCTACTTCAAACTCGCATTGACCACAGTGATGACTTAAAATATCCTCATCTACCTGTCTTGTTAACTAAAGGAGGTTTTCAGCGTTCATAGTTTCAAGGTTTCCTCTCCATGTAACGCAAATGAGGGTAATTTCCATGAAAAAGTCCTCCACGAAGGCTAGTTTGTCCCGATGCTTGATTCGGGGGCTCTCTTGTCTTCTCAGTTAGGTTTACAAGACTACGAAGTTGAACATTGAAAGTCATTCAACTAAAATTTGTTTGGTTGTTCTACACCGATTATAAAATAAAATAAAATTTGCTGTGATTTAATGACATATAACTAAGGTATAATTTCTCAGAACTATATTAGTAAAGTACTTGTATATCATCTTGAAGAAAAAATACAAAATAAAAATTAATATAAGCCATCATCTTATGCTGCATCCATTTGTTGTTCAATGTAATAAACTTATCAGCTAAAACCCAAATACATTTTACACATTTTTTTATAAATATTTATATTAATAAGAAAATCAATGAAAGTTTTCTAAATAATGTTTTACGTAAAGAGCTTCCTTGTTTCCATATTTGCTTCATTTTAAATAGGCGGTAGCGTTCTTAAATTCTTCGTTGTGGAATTGTAAATAAATATAGTTTTTTTTTATTTCCTGATGCATCTACGACTTATTTTGGATAAGAATTTAAGTAAAATGTTAATGGCTTTGATAAGTTTAATTAAGATTACTCATTCTGAATAATCTATTCAAAGTAAAGATGGTTTATCTCGAAAGAACTAAGTAAACAGATGCTGCAGAAAAACATAAGAATATAAAAACTTACACTATCATGAAAGCTATTTATTTTTCACTAATGTGCAGTGGTAGGTTTCGTTTGTTTAAAATGTCATTTTATAACTTAAGAGATGCTATCCTTAAGAGATGATTAATATTCATCAGGAATGCATAATGTCGATTTTAATGCAACGTTAATTTCTAATGCCGGCAATATCTTTTCAATGATAAAAAAAAAAATCAAAAATTTCAAATGAAGAGAAAAAATGAACAGAGCGAGAAGAAAGAATAATCAATTACGTTTTCCATTAAGAGCTTTATCCGTGCCTGTAATGTTTCGAAGTTTCGTGTTATCACGTGACTCAAACATTAGCCTCGTTCTCAGAAAATTTTCGAGTAAAGCGTAGCGTAAGTGAATCGTAAGTACTAATGACAAACAGAAAGAGAAAGGTTTGAGCGATCGAAATCAGAGACGAGAGTAACTAAAAGTTTTGGGCTTGAAAATGGATAATAACTAAGTTTACGATTCGAAAAGGGGAATGGAACGAACGAAACAGACAGATGATATTAAAGAAACTAAAAGTTTTAAGAGATTCCAGGATAGATGGAAGGAGGCAAAACTGAGGAAGAATTATAAATGCAGAAATGAGCGGAAAAGAAAAGATGTAATTTGTAGTCTTCTCCACTGCACTTTATGTTTTGGCAATTAATTTCCGTTTCCAAAAGTAGAAAAGGGAACGTTTCTTAAAATTAATGAAGTAGAAAAGGACGAAGAGATTTCTCTTTTGCGTTCTTCCCTTGGAAGCTTTCTCGCACGGATGAGTTGCATTTCTCGAATCAGGAGACGAAAAAGTATTAAAACCACTTAAAAGCATTCAAAATTTTACACAAGCTTACGAAAGGAAGGAATGAAACTGGCGTTAAATGTAAGTATCGGTCGATAGAAGGGCGCTCACTTAGTTTACAAAGTTTTTAACATTTGGCGAGAGTTTTGCTTTGATGTTTCTTTCCGTGTAATGTGTGTGCTTAATGGTATTATGTGTGCATTTGTATCTCTGTAAGAATAAACATCTTGGCGATGTTGTGTACCTATTTTATAGTTATTTTCACCAACGAAAGAAGATAGTAAAAAAGATCGAATGAAACTTAATAATTATACAGCACATTGCTTCCATGGAATTATATTGGTATATCGAGTATGGTATATTTTCAATAGCTCATCTTCACCATTGATAGATAAACACTGAAAGCATTTTTGCACTCTGCCCAAGGGGTGTTTGTTGTTAAACTCAATGTCCGAGGCAAAGCAGATTTATTCTACACCTTTTAGCACCCATATACTTTCGATCATATCTACTGCCAAAGTTATACTGATTTCTCCCATAGTTAATAACTCGAGTTTAAGATTAAAAATTTATCTAGGATTAACTTATAAAAAATTAAAGCAATTCGAACAATGTACAGTGCACAAAATAAGAACTGAGAACGATTTTCACGTTTAAGATTTAATTTTAATGATTAAAACTACTAACCTTAAATATGCGAATCAATTTTTCCTGGCGACATTTTACGTTGTGATATCAGATACAAAACGTGCCTTCTCTAAAAAGACATGCCCACCCCCCGTCGAATTTGGCTTTTTGTCCCTTTAAATATGGGAGGCAGCCACAATCTGGAAAATATTTTTAAAATTAGTTACTAGGGGAAAGTTGTTAATAGTTATTATTGAATTTTACTTCTAATACCGACTAATGTTAACAAATTCGTATATTTAGATTTCATTTACAGGAACTGTTACACTGCAAAAACTTTTTGATAAAAGTACTTCACTAAGAATATCAGCACTTTTTATCATAAAATTTAATGGGACAAAAAGTCTGATATACCATGGGTTTTATAGTATTATATACTGTTTCACTGTAATTAATATATATTACTGTGATGAATTACGTTATAAAACAAATGGGGATGGGGATTGTAACAAAAAAAAAAAGGTAAAATTGTTGAGATTTAATTAATAGGCTGGAAAAGACTGTATAAATTTTAAAGTATTCAAATAGTTTCGACAATTTTTTTTAAAAAGGGCTTAACAATATTTTCGGTAATCAGGGGTCCTAAAACTATGAATTTAAAATAAATTTTCAAAATTTATAAAGTACTTTTCTAAATAATTGCTAGTTTGATCTCAAAAACAACAAAATTTTCATGTCACGCTAACAGCCCTATGATAAATTATAATGCATAAATTTCAAAGAAAAAATTTTTTCTACATCAATTACTTGTGTTATGAACTAAAATCTTACAAAATTTTCAAAACAATAATGAAATAGAAATAAATATATTGCTTGATATAGAATTTTTGATGAGAAATTTTAATATACTTATGTAAAGCTTGATAAAAGCAACAAATTTACACCTAATCCTTAGCTTTTAGTTCAAAGCATCACTAACATTATTCAAAATCTACATACGAAATTTCAAAAAATTCTAAATGTTAGAGTAAAGAAATTTTCAAAAAATCAAAATTTTTCAGACAATGCATTCAAAATGCAAGAAAATTCTGAGAACAAAAAAGTTAATAACTCTAAAATTAATTCCTGAAACTGAATTTTATTTGTCTAATAATGCAATTTATTCAAATAAAACAAAAGTTTAAAACAATTGAAGCACAACAAAAACATTTTAGTTTCGTCTTCGGGAATTTACTTTCCTGTTTTCGTTATGTTTGCCAGCATACGAAAAAAAACTGCTATAACATCATTTCTAAAAATCGGAGATCAAAAATTTATGGGATTTTGAAAAGCTAGTGAATTAAAATTAAAATATGGATAATAGAGATGTGGTGGTTCAGAGAATAGACTACTCTCCCTTCAATTATGTCATCCGGATTCGAATCCCAGCGATGGCTGATCAACACAAATTCAGCATCTGGCTCGCACCTACAGCAGTGCTGACGTCAGAATGTCCTCAGTGGTGGCCGGATCATGGGTTAGAATCCCCTTGCCATCAAGCAATCCGTGGGAGGTTTTTCCCTCTCCATGCAACGCAAATGCTGGTTAGTTCCATCAAAATGTCCTCCACGATAGCAAATTTCTCCCAATACTTGATCTAGGGGATACCTTGTCTTCTGGATTGGGTTTAAAATTACAAGGCTATGGAGTTGAACAATAGTAGTCGTAAATCTGAAAATTTGGTCGGTTGTTCAACCACGGTTAAAAAAAAGGCATGAAGCATGTTTCAATAGAGGATGCAGTTTTTTGCACCTGAGTTTGCAACAATCTGGAAAATGAGATCCGTGGTGGTTCAGGTGATAGAGCGCTCGCCTTACGATGGGGTGACTCGAATTTGAATCCCAACGATGGCTTATCGATATTAATTCCGCATCCGACTCACACCAACCACATTACTGAAGTAAAATATCCGCATGGTAGACAAATCATAGGTTGCTTCACCTTCAGACTAACCGTTGAAGGATTTCGTGGTTTTCTTCTGCAAGTAACGCGGGTGCGTGTTAGTTCAATCAAACTTCTCCCAATGCTTGATCCAGGAGTTTCCTTGTCTTCTGATTCGGGTTCAAAATTACAAGGCTACTGAGTTGAACATTGGTAGTCGTAAACTCAAGATTGGGTCGGCTATTTAACTATGGTTATTGACCAACGACGGTTATAATATACAATAAAGTATGGATATTAAAAAATTTTAAAGTTCCGTCGAAATTGCCAATTTTTACCCGAACCTTAAAATGAAACTCCTATTAGTTCAGTAAAATTATTTATATGATAAAAAAGAAGAGTGTTGCAATATAAAATTCTGTTAACCAAGAGAAAAAAGACAACAAAAAAATTGAAATGTATTTATAACGTAAAATAATTAAGCAAAAATTACATTTTGACTAATAAATAATATCCTCCACCGCATAACATTTCTTTCTCACCACAATCTGTTCGAAGTTAAACTTTCTTTTGAGTTCCTAAAAGTCATAAGCTTCCGACGATCACGTTCATCTAATTTCACGGTAGACCTCATGATCCTGGATGATCTGAAAATTTAACAATCAAGTGATTGCTTTTCGATGAGCAATAACAGATGGGGCTGTGCTGTGGCAGCTGACATTGCAACTCAACAGGACGCAGGTGCTGAACTGGGGATGGCTCAGCAATTGCTCATCCACTACCTCGATTCACTCTGTCATTCAAATGCCTTGCGTCAGGTTCGGCCACGCTTATCGGCCCGCTAAGCCCCCCGTATAATCACCACGCCCATTGTGAACAAACTGCGGCAATTAAATGGAGTTGACCCATTGATGAGAAATGAATATATATAAGCCTGTGGGTGGTGATATGGGATGCTGAAATTTACGATGGTGGATAGTCACCCATGGAAAGTTGATTTACAAATTCCCCTATCCGAAGAAAATCTAGTCTAAATAACATTGAACATTGCATTTTCAAAAATCAGTAAAATTCTTTAATTAAAGAAAATTATTACTCATAACATTTTTTTAATCTTTATTAATCATTAACTTTGTTATTGATACAATCCCTAACGCCTGAATTTTTTACATGCCAAATTTTTTACATTTTTAACCCTTTAATAGGCCCTTTATTTCTAGTAAAGGTAAATTAAAGTATTTTTGGAATTAAAATTGTTTTAAGAACAGTAATTGATACATAAAAAAAGCTCATTTAGTTTATAAAAATGCCATTTTTTTGGTGGTAAATATATTTAACATAACCTGTTAGGAACCTACTGACTTTTATTTTTCTTTATTTATAAAATAAATTCCTTAAATGCTGCAAACTTCGAAAGGAATTATGTATTTTCTAACTTTTATACGTTTTTTAAAAGTGACAAATGGTTACCAATTTTATTCAAACTCACTTCAAGAAAGCTGAAGTTATTGAAAAATGGATACCTAAATTAAAAGTGGTAAAACGTGGTGGTAAGTATACTTACCACGGCCTTCAAAAGGGTTAAACTAAATGAATATTTTTTTCTGTTAGCTACTACTTGATTTTCGTAAAAAAAAAAATAAAAAAAAAAAGAAAGAAAAAAAAAAAAAAAAAAAAAAAACATTTGCTAGATATGAGAACAGTCATGTTTTAGATAAGAAGAATTCTTGTAATTTACGTGATGTATATGTCACGCTAGTTCAGCCTAGTTTTTAATGAACTCACTTCGTAGTCCGCACTATCATAATTCATGCTTAAAATACTTTAAACACTTTATTAAATATTTAATATCTCAACTTATAAGCGTATGCATAGATGCCTTGTGAATGTGATGTCGATATCAAGACACCTGAATTTAATTATTTTTTTAATCATAAAAACTGTTATAATGTATTTTTAAGATAAATTGCAAAATGTTCAGGAGAAAATTATTTTTATTTGCGAGGTGTTTCATGAATGTTAAAAAGGTTTCTTCTTATTTACTGACTTTAGAGCGATTTTGCAGAAGCTCTTGTTTTACAATTGTTGGCAGACAAAATTTTAATTCAATCCGGTAAGTTTACAGCTGTTATCAATTGATTCAGTATTATGTAGTATAAAATAAAGCGTTGTACCTTAAACTAATTTTAACTTTTTATTCATTTATGTAAAATATAACAATTCAAATAATTTAGAAAATTTGTGAGAAGTACATTACCCGTTTTCAGTCAATATTGATTTTTGAGAATAAATTATTTCATATACTTCAAAATTTTTACTTTAATTAATTTATTTCAATTAAGGAAAATTCATCCTGAGCACAACATTGTGCTGTACTTTGGAAACATTCAAAGATTCATTTCTTTGTGCAAAATATAACAATTAAATAGTTTAGAAATTTAGTGACAAATTAATTACTCGTTTTCTTTTAGTATAGTTTTTTGAGAAAAAATTATTCGGTATACTTCAGAATTTTTATTTATTTATTTATTTAATTAAGAAACATTTATGAAAGGCACAACATTCTGTTGTACTTTGGATACTTTCAAAGATCCAATTCTTTATGCAAAATATAAAAATTCAAATAATTTAGAAATGTTGTGAGAACTAGATTACATGATTTTTATTATTACAGTTTTTTTAGAACAAATTATGCCATATAGTTCAAAATTTTAATGTATTTGTTTATTTTATTTATTTATTTTTCTTTAATTAATTAAAATGTATCCAGGGAACAACATTATATTGCATTTTGGAAACATAACACTCTTTTTGCTTTGCCCTTAAAATTAAAAGGTTGACAAGAATTGCATATTCATGCAATAATAATAGTTAATAAGTAGTTTATAATAGTAGCCGTTAAAAAGTAGTTTTAATTGCATATCCATGCAGTTTTAATTGTATGCAGTTTTCATTCCATATTAGAATCACTCATGCAATAAGTTTTAATTGCATATTCATGATAAGAAGTTTTAACATGCATGTAATTCAAAATAATTTTTTAATTCTTATATTGTTATTATTTTATATCTATATATCGTTGAACAGTCGATCCCATTTTGAGTTGACGACTACCAATATTCAACTACGTAACCTTGTAATTTTGAACCTAATCAGAACCACGGATCAAGAATTGAGAGAAATTCCGGATCAAGATTTCCGGATCAAGAATTGAGAGAAATTTGCCTTCATGGACGACGTTTTTTGATGGAACTAACCATCATTTGCTTTACATGGAGAGGAAAACCTCCCACGGTTAGCCTCTGGTGGAAAGGAGATCTAAGCCCATGATCCGTCTGCCACTGAGAATAATTTACAATAATAAAAACTAAACTCAATGGCACGACAGCCCAAAGAGGGCCAAGGCCGACTGTGCCCATCTCAGTTTTCTTGACCTTGGGCTCTGGGGTGCAGGAGCATATGTTCCGGTCAGGTGGTCAGCCGAACGCGGAGCCCCCAGTGTTTAGTTCCCAAGCATGCTTGGTACTCATTTATCGACCCACTGAAGGGATGAAAGGCTGAGTCGGCCTTGCCCGGCCCAAGGATCGAACCAAGGACCTGTGGCACGCCCGGTGGCTGAGTGGTAGCGCGAAGCGCTACCACTCAGCCACCGGGCGTACAATAATACTTTATTAAAATATTTAAAAAAAATTCCGAATTACTAACAAATTTAATTAATTTTTCTGCTCACTTTCAAAAACATAAACTTTTTTTATTTCGCTAAAATAGTCCAAAATAAATTATTTTTTTAAAAAAGAAAAATGATAAGATGGTATTTTATCTTCAAGAGAATGAATTTTATGAATTTAAGAGAATGAAAAATCTTTCCGAATAACTAACAAATATAATTAATTTTTCTGCTTAGTTTCAAAAACATACATTTTTTTATTTCGCTAAAATAGTCCAAAATAAATTATTTTAAAGAGAAAAATGGTAAGATGGTATTTTATCTTTAAGAGAATGAACTTCTGCATTTGTCTACTTTCATTTTGTTATTAAATACAAGTTTTATTCTTTATTGCTGCTTTATTTTTCAATCAAATGCATCGCAAAAATTACTCAACAACTGGAAATACAAAAATTTCTATAGCACATGGCTGAAAAAACCTGAAATGGTCCCTAATACAGCAGATAGTACCTGCTATTCACGTTTTAAGAATCTATAATTTTTCCCTTCAAGCATGAAGAAAAAAATTATGGTAAAATTACCGCATTGTATGGTAATAATATTTATAGTGAAAAAAAAAATTCTGGTTTAAAAAAATTACACAGTATTTTAACCAGTAGCATTCATTTGGTAATATTTCTGTTCATATGGGAATGATTTACCAGAAATTCCGGTTTTCAAAATTATAGTTCTTGCAACCACATATTTAGGGAAAAATCCAAAATTAAAAAGTAAAGTAGACTGAATAAATTGTTTTTATGCCATGCTCTAAAATATAATGATAAAATTACCAAATTTTTGCCACATTTACCAAACTGTATCACATATTATAAAACCATATTTTAATGTTAATTTTATCAAAATCGTAACCAAAGCGCTTTGGTGAAAATCACCTAGATTTTTGGTGTTTCCATCGAGCCAGAAACAAGGTTCTGGTAATTTAGACCATACTTTTTTCTCACAGTGTATAATGCTTAAGCTTGAGTTGATGGGCAGAAATATAATAGAATCACTAATTTGTGAGAAAAAATTTTAAAATTAAAAATATATGTAGTAAGAGAGCTAATAGAAAAAATGTTTGCCTCCCAATGAAGTGACCGGTTATGAATTCAAGCGATGGCTGGTCAATACGAATTTCACACCCTGCTCGCACCGACCATAGTGGTCATGTAAAATATCCACAGATGTAAATGAATCATCGGTTGGAGTCCTCTTGATTTCAGGCTATCCTTGGGAGGTTTCTGTCGTTTTCCTTTCAATGTAACGCGAATGAAGATTAGCTCCATCAAAAAGAATTTTATATATATAACATTGCCCAATAACTGACCTAGGTGGTCCCTTGTCTTCTAGATTGGGTTCAAAATTACAAGACTACGGAGTGAACATTGGTTTTCGTAAAATCAAAACAGGATCGGTTGTTCAACGACAATCTTAAAATGAAATGAAATATATTTTGTCATAATTACAAGACAACGCCACGCATTAAAAACAGTTATACTACAAAAATATTTTCCAAAACTCTATTGTCAATGTATCATCAGCAAATAATACGCTAAATATCAATTCCTTACAATATATACAAGATTTTATGACCGATGAGACAAACTTTGGACAAGTTGGCCGTATTATGTATATCTTCATGCATAAATATGACTCTGAGTTTTTGTTGTCACACGGCGTAAAATGTTGAAGTCACACTAAAAATTGGTCTTGTGACAGGACATTTTAGCAGGATGATGGATCACCGAACCTCCCTTAGGAAGCGATGCATCAATTTTCGCTTTCTCTGATGGATCTCGATCACGAACTGATTTCTTCCGCAATGTTTAAGTAGAAAGAATAAAAATTACTAAGAATAAAGTCACAGCATTGCACGCTTGGGATTTTAAGATTAACTTAATAAAATCCTTGTTCTTTTTCCTTCCTTTAAAAAAAAAAAATTTTGAGCCTGAAGTTTAAATTTAAGTCGCCAAACATGATTTTTAAACAGTTCTGTGAATTCTGTAGAATTTTAGAAATTTTTCAGAAAAATGGTTTAATAACAATTTATTTAATTGTTATTTAACCATTAACTAACTTTCAAGCAATAGCATCATGTACTGCATCGCTCTAAAACCAGAATGCAGGTCGCGTTCGAAAGCTACTTCCTCATTTTGAGAGCAGATTTTATAATATTATATATATGTTACTATTAAAAAGTGAACTGAACTATTATTTTTATATAAATGTTAAAAGATTTAGAATCAAATATAAATTTACTGAGCTCATTAATGCTGAAAATTTACGTTTTATTTAAAAATCCGTAATTTTAATTTGTTTCAGGCGCTCTGAACACAGGATGCTACTTTACTCTAAACGCAGGATGCTACATTCCTCAGAAAGCAGGATGCAGGTTTTTTTTCAAAAATAACTTTCTCATTTTGAATGCAGACTTTATATCTATATATATATTTCTCTTACACGGCGACAAAAAAAAGCCTTATTACAACTCCCCGAATGTCAGCACTAGAAAATCGACCAATGATTTCCGCTAAAAATGTCACATGCCAAATCTAGCTGAGGTGGCTCAACATATAGCGCTTTTAAAAACGGAAACTGAAATAACCAGAGAGAGCATTCTCTCCAATTAGGCTAGGCATAAGTGAGTAGTCTTTGTCGATAGATCTCTATTTTAGTATTTTGTCGAAAGCGCTAATTTATATATTACGAATTCATTTAACGATTTTGGATTTATATCACGAATTTATTTGTTTTATTATTGTTATTAGTTATTCATTAAAAAATGAGTCTCAGTCGTGCTGTTACGCTTTAAGATTTTATACTATAGCACATTTCTAATAGGCTTCGAATTACGTGTCATTTATTTGAATTCAATTTATTTTAATGACTTAGTATTTACTAAAAAGATGTAATTTTTAAAAAAAAGAAGTTGTTATATGGATTTGAATGTTTGTTTTGAACTCTTAGAATTTTGTGCATTTGCAATGTACTTTTAAAATACCAATTTTTACTATTAAAATACGGCTATGCTGTCACTTGTTCACCCGATAAACGCTACAACTAAATAAATTTTTTTTTCGAAAGTCAATGTTGAAAGACATTTTATGCAAAACTTATAGTGAAGAAATAATTACTTCCAGTTTACAACGCATATTTAGAAATATAAGTTGTCTTGAAATATAAAACAGAGCTTTGATTTTGAGAACAACATCTGATCTCATTTTTCCGTAATATTATAACCTTAGTTGAAATGACTAATTAATACAATGCACTTAAGTCTGCTACATGCTTTTTTTGTTATAAAAAATCATCATCCATAACGAAAATAATTGGTTCAAACTGACACCTGTTTTAATGGGTATGGATTATTAATTACTAGGTGGCTGTGTAAAATTTTGTTTCGGAAGTGTTGGTCAATTATACTCTGAATAAAAAAGTATTGTCAAAACTACCACAACATGATAAAATTAACCGTTTTTCTGGCTCTCTGGGAACACTAAATAGCTCCGTTATTTTTACCAAAGGACTTTGATTATGATGATTTTGGTAAAAATTACAAAAATATTTGGTTTTATTATGTGTGGGAAAATTTGGTAATTTTATGATGATATTCAAATGCAAGGCATAAAAACCATTTATTTGATTAAATTTAAGTTTTGTTTTTTTAACTACATGTATGGTAATACATGTTGTATGAATATAATGTTACTACATGTTACATAGACGTACCAAGCTTTATCCTACATGTGATATAATGTTGAAAACAAGAATTTCTGGTAAACTGTTACCATATGAAAGGAAAAATTATCAAATGAATGATTTAAATGCCGTATATTTTGGCTTTATAATCCAGAAATATGATTTTTTTTAACCAGAAATTACTTTACTGTGCGGATAATTTACCAGAATTGTTTTCTCCGCATAATAACTCCTTTAAAAGAATCAGTCTTTCATTTAGTCTTTCCTTTAATGTGAACAAAAAAGCAGATCATGAAAAATTATTCTTAATATTTGCTCTTTT
Source organism: Parasteatoda tepidariorum (assembly GCF_982258835.1). NCBI lineage: Eukaryota > Metazoa > Arthropoda > Arachnida > Araneae > Theridiidae > Parasteatoda > Parasteatoda tepidariorum. The sequence continues at coordinate 76,683,008 of NC_141761.1, forward strand.
ATATCTATGGAGAACTTGTTAATAATTTTGTTTAATGCAGCTCAAATATTGGATTACTAAACATTGATATTTTTCTATATTTTTATCTATTTTTAAAATATCTAAAACTATTAGGCAGTTAAAAAGTATTTTAATGATACAAAATTACGCTTTTCAGCAATACTAATTGCCTTTTACTTCTTTTTATAATATCTAATATTTTCAACATAAATTCTAAGGTATGGAAATAAAAAAACATAATATACGTTAATTAATTAACGTACAAGTAGCTTAATTTTTTAAATATTTTTTCGTACTTTTAGTGCCCCAGCGATATTAAGAAAATTGAGAGGATATTAATTTTGAAAAATACAGTAAAAGTTTGTTATAACTATATTTCTTTAATAGCAGATTAAATTATCATTAAAAAATCAGAAGCAAATGCACATATTTATAGTTAAAACAGGAACAAAAAATTACCAAAAAATTAAATATGCATATTTACCTCCTTTTATTTTATTTTGGGCAACTATTTTGATTTAAAAGGCAGAACCAGAGTAGAGTGCTTTTGTCTATAGATTTTGCCATGATTTATGTAGTTCTGTTCTAAATAAAAGGTAGAAATGTCTACTGCAGGAATGTTAGAACAAATCGAAACAAGTTTTTACAAGAAGAAAAAGAAAGGAAATGACATGCTTTGTTACGTCATTGATAAAAAAATGTCAATTTTAATAGTAAGTTATCAAGAAGACACATTAGGGTTATATCAGACAGTTTCTCAACAAAAAGCATTCAAATAAGTGACTGGATTTTCAAAAATAGTCGGAGGTCACTCACATGTCCCTTTATAAAAATAAAGGGTTGAAATTGTCGGAAGAAAATCATGTTCGTTTTTTACTTTCCTATATTGGTACCCTACATTTAAGCCTTTTTTGTACAATATTTCTCAGTTAAACAGAAGAAAAATGTATTTTCCTTTAAAAAATTTTGCCGTAATAATGGCAGACTAGAATTTTTTAATTAGTCATAAACATACTATTTTTGTATCTTTAATAATAAAATTTTGACAGTGACTTGGAAATTTGTCGTACACTGTAAAAAATTCTGGTACAAATTACTATATAAAGTACCGGCACTATTTGTGCACCATCCGTAAACTCCTTTTACCGTAAAATATATTTTTGCCCTAAAATATTATACCGTAACTTTTAGCGAATTATTTATTTAATTAGAATGATTTAGTGATTTTACGGTACTTAACACTATAAAATTTACGGGATATCAGATTAATTAATTAATTAGTAATTATTGTAAATTGATCACTGAACTTAAATGCACAGCACAATTCCCAGAATAAACTATTTTCTGATACATTTCAGAAAAAATCAGCTGAGCATTGAATCGCTATATCCATACTTTGGATCATAATTTTGTACATATTTGCTGTTACTTTAAATAAATGTTAAACTGAAATAGGTTTCCGTTAGAATTGAACCCTATTATCATGTAACTCGAGGTGAAATATTATGGTTCAACACTCTCCAAATTTGTTAACATTTTAGATTCTTTTAAAATCATCCTATAAATTTAAATTTTCAATTACGAAATTTAGAGGAAAAGAAGTTTCTTCGATTGATTACGCGACAGCATCTAATATTTAAAAATATAAAATAGCGAAATAAAATAACTCTCATTAATTAATCTTTCTAGATTTTTATCGATTAAAAAATTGAGCCTTTTATCAAGCAGACTTTTAAAAAGTTTTCAATATCAGCAACATGCATAAGTGAAGTGCTAACATCAAAATCAGATTCGATTTTCGTGCTTAACACACATAAAATAAAATAAAGCAAGCGATAAAACTTTTCCCCATAAATCTCTCATTGCTTGTGAAAGCAAATCGATTATTTTTTACTTTCGTTGGAGTTTTCTGCTATATCAACACACACTTCCATCTCCTTCCCTAAGATTATTGTAAACATTCACCATACGGTTGTTTCAAGAGGTGATCGAGATTACCACATACTGTAAGCTAGGGCTGAGTTGCATCATATGGTAGAGTTAAGCTACGTTGTTTCGAATATTTTTGAAAGAGAAGCTTAATAGAATATAAAATATATGTTTGAAAACACTCTAAGAAAGAAAGAAAAAAATGGAATAAATATTTTTGCCCTGTGCACTATATTTCAAGACTCTAAATTCGAAATCTTGAAAATACTTCTTATACTTTCAAAATAATCGGTGCAATATTAAACTATTGCACCGATTGCCTGCCATTGGAAATAAAAAAAAGTATTAGAATATTACCTGGGAACATTAGATCATAATTCAAATTTTAAAAATGTGTTAAATAGAGCCATATTACAGTGTTGAGCAATAGTATCGTATAATAATTTTTTGAGAAGTAAGAATCCTGATTCAATTTAGCACCATATGATCTAATTGCAACAAATTTGAATGATATAATGATCAACACGGTCGAAAGTTTCTTCACTGCTCAAAATTTTGGTGTTTAATGGCCTCTATTTTTGGTGTTAAGGTAAACCAAATACTTTTTTAGGAACAGAATTTTAGTTATCATTCAAAAAAGTACATAAAACTAACAAAATAACAGTTCTTTGAAAGAATTAGGGCACATATATTACTAAAATTGCTCTTGTCTTTTAAATGAAATGTTTTTGCATGAAGTTATATATTGATTCGAATGCTTACGAAAATAAGTGCTGTCAGTTAATAAGCAATCAAAAAATGAATGAATAAAACAATAATAGAGAAAAGTAAGTAAAATATGTGACTACATGCATTGTAAAAAAATTTTAATTCTTCCCCTCATCAAAATCGGTGGCAACTATAGATAAACATTTTTACAGAGCAGAAACTTTAGAGCATGTTGATCATAATATCATTCAAATTTTCTCTAACTTAAATGTTTTATTAAGTTCAATTTTAAAGCATTTCTTTTAAAAATTAGTTACACAATACTACCAATTTAAAACTTTATAAAGTACGATTAAAGTTTAATATTCCGATATTATAGTTTAACATTACACCGATTTTTCAGAAAGTTCATAATATATTCCACAAATTCAGAATTTATAGCCTTGAGATATAGTACTATTTTAATTAGTTTCAATAATGATGTTTCGAATAATAGATAAATAATGTAAGGAATATTTTTAAAAAAAGGGGTTATAAATTATTTTTATAGCTTCGAAAGAGAACTTAATAAAATATAAAAAATAGAGTTGAAAACTCTTTTTCAACGGTAGTAAAAAAATTAAAAAGGTACTAAATAGGAATTCTTGGACACTGATCGAAATTTTAAAACGTTTTGACCCAAACTATCATTCAAATTTTCTTCAATCCCCATATGGTGCTAATTGAACCATAATATGGTACTTCTAAAATTGATTATATTGTATTGTTGTTCAAATTGAATGGCAATGTTGTTAAATTTAAATTCGTATGAAGATTATAGCAAATTTGCCCCGAACTCTGATTTACGATTAAAGTGATATTTCTGAGAACTTAGTAAGTGCATCAATATTTGCACTTTTTAAGATGTAATATGTTACGAATTACTTTTGTAAAATTTTTGAAAAGGTGCAAAGCATTATTTATGAGAATATTAAGAATATTTTACCTATAAGAGCGAAAATTGTTTATAAATTTACATATTGATCTCTTTTTTTTTTGCTCTATCTAGTATGGAGAAATAAATCCTGGTAAAATTCCCGTATGTATGGTAATGACATTTCCGGTAAAAACACCCATAAATCAAGTTAACAAAACCAAAATATGCAGCATTCAAGCCATTCATTCGATAATTTTTCCATTCATATTTATATTTTGTTTATGAATTTCAGGTAACAATTAACCAGAAATTCTGGTTTTCAAAATTATAGTTCTTATTACCATACATTTAGCAAAAAATACGAAACTGTAAAGAAAATTTAACCGAATAAATAGCTATTATGCTATGTTAAGGTATTAGGATAAAACCACCAAATTTTACCACATTTACTAAATTTTATCACATATTATAAAACCATATTTTATTGTTAATTTTACTTAAGTCATTACCAAAGCTCTTCCGTAATAATTACTTAACTTTTTATACCCAGAAACACTCGAAATTTTAATATATTCTGGAAGTTTTGACTCCAACTTTCCTGATTTGCTCAGTACAGTTTATAGTCTCAGCCGATTCAACTTAAAAAATTCATAATAATATTTCATTTATATAAATAGCAATTTCAAATTTGTTAATAGATTCACGTCTAAATGTGTATCTTTCTTGCATAAGACCTTAATTATTTTGAAACTATAGCCCCATAAACTGATATTTGATTTTCTTCGATGTCGCATAAAAAATACATAAAAAATAATACATAATTTGTGAAACATACATAGCTTCTCATTTCAAAGATAGCAATGCTTAAGTTTCACAACTATTTGACACCATCTCCTTTCTTCTAGAGAAGTTTATATTAGTTCCATAACAGAACTTTCCAATTCCAGTTTTACCTAATTATTTCCCTATTCAACTAGTATTAGGCATTACTGCTTCTCTAGAATAAGTATTTACCTGATAAGTTACCTAATAACTATTTATGCACGATTAAATTACGTACTAAGAGCATATTACTATCAAATTTTACTAACCACCATACAAATAAAAGATTTTGTATATAGTGAAACATTCTACTTGTACTTGTACCGTCAAGTCCGATTTGAAAGTAACTCATTGCTGTTTCGTCAAATTAGTATTTACTCATTATTTAGTTATTAATTGATTTATTAGATATCAATAAACATCTATAAAAAATTAAATAATGTTTTTTTGGTCATTTTATTTAATGAAAAGAAAAATACAGGTATTAATCTATTCCAGGTGTTACTTAACAGGGGGAAACTGTCCACCTCTTATCCTCCCGAAAGTTAGCATAAATCACACAAGTTAGCTTCTCCTTATATTTGCTATGTTCTTATGAGAAACGTAACAGCAGGAAAAATTCGCATTTAGCGATAAGTCCACATTCAATAAGCTTTCGGGTGAATTAAATTAAATTAACCTTGTTATATATACATATATATATATATATATATATATATATATATATATATATATATATATATATATATATATATATATATATATATATATATATATATATATATATATATATATATATATATATATATATATATATATATATATATATATATATATATATATGTATATAATTTTTTTCTTCACTTTAAACTTTTCCTTTATTTATACACACGCATTTTGAAACATTAGTAGCCTGAGAGAAACGTAAAACTTACATATCTAATAAAATAAATGTGAAGTGCAAATGATGCAAAATAAATGCAATGAAAAATAAATGCAAATTGTTAAGAAACTATTTATATTTTTTCATATCGTCAATATCTTTAATTGCTTTTCTGATTATTTATGCGCATTGTTATAAACTAGATGAGCAATAAACCACAATATCGTCTAAATTGTCTGCAACCTTAATAAGATTAAAAATTTAACCGTGTTATCAAGAAAATTTATAATTTTGAAATCATAGCAGGCACTATACATTTAGTTTAAATTGAACTAAAAACGCGTTTTACCAGCGTATTAAAATGCAACATATTTGTACGTTATCTCATTTCAAGGTACAGATACTATGTTTCCAACTTTGAGCCTGTATTTCTATACTAGTGAAAAATGTTATGTATATATATAATGTTATATATATACTTTTAATATAATATTTCCAGCTTATTGCAAAAGAAGCGTTTAAGTATTTTTCAATAAAAAATACAATTATTTTTAAATATTTGTGTTTCTTAGCATTGCTTGAACAAATTTAGATTGAATAAAGTTAGCAAAAGCTAGTTATAACTAGTTGATAGACGTATAATCGTCAGAATATTTTTTATTGATGTCACCATAGAAACGAAACAACATGCCTCACTTTATTATTTTGTTGTTTTTTCTTCTGCTTTTAAAAGCTTCAGGGTGCTATTCTGGCTTAAGGCCAAGTTACACCCTCAGTCATGGGGTTACTTGAAGCTAAAGTAATTTTTCATCCAACGAAAGAAATATTAATGCTGAGCATGTTTTTAAAAAAATTCACTTGAAAACTCTATTTTCTTGAAATTTATCCCATTTTTCACCATATCAAAAAATAGCTACTATTTGAACCAAGAGGGACAAAATTTTATAAAACAATTAATTTTGGTTTTAAAGCTATGCCCTAAAATATTAAATAAGGAGTATATTCATGTTTTGATGAAGTAAAATACCGTTAAATTTAACAAATGTTCAGAATTTTATTTATTTATTGAACCACATAAAAATATTACACAATCTAAACAAAACACTACATAGTCTTACATAACACTCAATTTCTGTTTTTTTTTTCAATTAAAATATTGAATAAATAGTTTAATTTCATGGATTTTCATTACTTTATTTAGGCATTGAACCATATCAAGAAAATTCGAAACTAATTAACCAAACAAGACAAAATTTTCAACAACAATAAATTTTTAATTTAATACCATATTCATTAAGATATTAATTAAAAAGTATACACATGCATCGATTAAATACCATCGAAATTAATAGATACTTGCAATTTTATTTATTCTTTTTCAAAATAATGAGTACAACATTGTTTGAAGTTTGGTGCGCTTCCTACGGCATAATGAAAGAAAAATAAACCTCATGTGAATTTACTAAACTTAATTTCGATTTCCATAACAGATATTACTGCTTCTTTATTACTTGAACACAGTTTGTATTGCAACAAAAAAAACAGAAATGTTTGAATAATAATAATGATTAATTAACTAGTATTAAACTGAAACTCAAGCTTAAAGTCATTTTTTCTACTTCCATAACAGTTATCCACTTTCATTACTACTTCATTATTACTAGAGTAGGAACATTTTTCTTACTACCATAACATTCTACATAGGCGATCTAACCTAGGATTATAGTAAAAATGAAAGTTACGCGTGCTTTGAATTCCTCATGAGGAAGCTGAATTAAAAGACTTAGAAGAAAGTGTTACTGGGAATTTGTAATTAGAATTTAATCCAAGTATTGTTTCCCCTTAATCTGAAATAATCTCTTTTCCCTTTATATTTTTCAAAGGAAGAATAATTTATTTTTTTTATATTCATTAAATCATTAGAGGAGAAAATCTAAGGTGAAAAACTTGTATAAAAAACAAATGATTTTTTATGGAGTATTCTAAAAAACATACTTTAACTCCGAAAAAAATCATGAAACATCTGGAAAAATAAGTTCCATGTTTTTTTTTTTTTTTTTTTTTTTTTTTTTTTTTTTTTTTTTTTTTTTTTAAGAGCTGTTTTTTTAAAGCTTATCAGAAGAAAAAAATTAGAGGAATATAGGAATATTAAGTTTCAACTTCTTTTTTTATTTTATTTATTTATTTATTTTTAATTTTAGTATAATTTTTTTTAAAAATATGAAAAAATTGATTACTGAGCATTATTCACAATATTAAATTAAGTAAAGGGAGATAGATTTTCGGATGGTTTGAGTTAAAACAATTTTTTTTCATTTACTTTCGTCCAAAGCATTTCGTATCTTAACTAACTCATCTTAACTAATTATTTATACAATACAAATTTAATTTACAGAAAGTTAATAATTTATTCCTTAAATTCTAACCAATTTACTAAAACTGTTATCTATATGTAGCATAGATGTTTCATTAAATCTTTCTGTATAGATTCGATTTGATAGATTCGATACATTCGATTTAAGCAGAATCCTGCATGGCGAAAATCAATCTGGAAAAACTACCGTATTGTATGGTAATGGCATCTCAGGTAAAAAAAATTAAAAAAAAAAAGAAATAAAAAACATAATTCTGATTAATAAACAAAATACACAATATTTAAACAATTGATTTGGTAATTTTTCCATTTAATGAATAACTGTTTGCCTGAAATTGGGATTTTCAAAATTATAGCTTTTATTATCATACATTCAGTAAAAAATACAAAATTGAAAAGTAAAAAGTTCTAAGGTATCATGATAATATTGCCAAAATTTACCACATACACTAAATTTTATCATATTTCACAAACCATATTGAATTATTAATTTCACCAAAATCATTACCTCTCCTCAGTAAAAATTGCCAAGCTTATGATGCTTTTATAGAACCAGAAACACGGTACATTTTACCATATTATGGGAGTTTTTATCGTATCTTTTCTCTAAATGTTAATTTAGCTAATAATATAACTATTATTTAGAATTTTAAATATGTACAACTTACAAATAGAATAATTCAAATCATTCATTTAAAACTTTTTTCAGAATATTTCAACTCTATAAATTATATGACTAGCATTTTATTATCTTATATTTTTGCTACAATACTTCGACTTGTCATACTACGCAGAAATAAATTTTCTTCAATACGTGTACATTTCTTCGTCTTCGTCTTATTACTTTAAAATTAACCATCCTTTTAACGTTTCCATGGAACCAGAAATACTGTAAATTTTGCCATATTCTGATAGTTTTGACAATATTTTATACCCAATGTTAATTTAACTGAAAATATAAGTACTACAACTAGTATAAATTAATTCCTTCTCTTAAAAACTGCTTTAAAATATTTCAACTCTATAATTTATATGACTAGCATTTTATTATCTTAGATTTTTACTACAGTAATTCGACTTGTCATATAACGTAGAAACACGTCTTCTTCAATACGTCTATATTCCTTCGTCTTCGCCTTACTGCTTTAAAATTACCCATCCTTTTAATTTTCCCATGGAACCAGAAACACTGTAAATTTTGCCATATTCTGATAGTTTTGACAATATTTTATTCCTAATGTTAATTTAACTGAAAATGTATCAACTTTACAATTAGTATAAATTAATTCCTTCTCTTAAAAACTATTTCAAAATATTTCAATTCCATAATTTATATGACTAACATTTTATTATTTTATATTTTTACCACATTACTCTGACCTGTCGTATTACTTAGAAATACGTCTTCTTCTATACATTTATATTCCTTCGTCGTATGACTTTAAAATTACCGAACTTTTTGACATTTTCATAGAGCCAGAAACACAGTAAATTTTACCACAATCTGGTAATTTTGGCCATACTTTTTTTCTCACTGTAAATTTAGTACTTTTAGAAATTTTCAACTTATAATTAGTATCATTCAAATCATTCACTTAAAAACAGTTTCAAAACATTAATATTCCACAATGTATATGACTAACATTTTATCATCGCATATTTTTACTATATTACTTCGTCTTGCTTTAAACGCTATTGTAAATTAAGCTAATGGCATCATTCATTTCGTTCCAGGTAGTTTTCAACCAGCATTAGTTGAAGCCTCTTTGAACTCCATACTTTATTCCCTGCTATTTCAAGACCATTGGGAGGCACATAAATGAATCAGCGGTCCTCCTCTTGTCCGAAACTCATTCCGAGTCCTTTCTGCAGCTAGTGTGTCACCCGAGCTGACTTCCGTGAGGATGTTCCCTGAAAAGCCGCGAAAAGCAACCGGCACGTGCCTCTAATGGCTTATAAAGCAATAGGCTGCCTAATTATTAGACCGCATCCCAGAAAGGGACTATTCATTCGAAATGATTTACTTCAAGTCCACTCCAAGCGAAGAAACTTATTTTTTGTGAATACATATTCGAAACTGAATGCTAGTGCTATTCGGCATCGAAATTTTAAAATCATGCGTTGTTAGAAATTTCTCGGTAAAAATAGCAAATTAGCAATTCATTTAATTGTTATTTTACCACATTCAACTGAAACAGTTAAATAACTATAAAAAAAAGATTATATTCAAACTGTTAAGTGTGAGAAAAAAGCGTTTATTTGCTGATATTAACTAATACGGTTTAATAACCAGAATTCAATCCGTATAACTAGGCCCACCTTATGAAGCCATTTTGTTCCGTGGTTAATTGCAGTAAATTAACACCATATCATCGTTCAAGACACCGATATTATGTTTCAACGATGAACTGATTTTTTTGAGAGCGTAGCAAGTATGTACTTCACATCGAGTATGTACTAACATTTGTATGTATAACCGTAAAAAATATTATATTCTAACTGTTAAGCGTGAGAAAAAAAAGTTTATTGGTTGATTTTAACTAATACGGTTTAATAACCAGAATTCAATCAGCACAACTATGCCCACCTTATGAAACTTTGTTCCGTGGTTAATTGCAGTAAATTAACACCATATCATCGTTCAAGACACCGATATTATGTTTCAATGATGAACTGATTTTTTTGAGAGTGTAGCTAGTATGTACCTCACATTTGTATGTATAACCTTTAAAGATATTATATTCTAACTGTTAAGTGTGAGAAAAAAAAGTTTATTGATTATTTTTAACTATTACGGATTAATAACCAAAATTCAATCCACACCAATTAGGCTCACCTTATCAAGCCATATTGTTCCGTGGTTTGTTGCAGTATATTAACATCATATTATCATTCAAGATTCTGATATGTAATGTTTTAACAATGAACTAAATGTTTTGAGAGTGCAGAAAGAATGTTCTGCATATCGAGTATGTACCTCACATATGTACTATATATCTCACATGTATGTAACAAGGAAGATCGAATTTTCACGAACAGTGACGCAATCATAATGATTAGAGAACCTAGCCTTAAATATGCTACTTAATTAGTACAAACGATATCAAATTAAGAAATCAAACAAAATACATATTTTCTGTGAACAAAGAAAATTTCAATGGATTCGGATTTCGATAATAAGAACTAACGTATAAAGGGAATAATATAGTCCCAATATATAAAGGGAAGAACTAACAATCGGAAAAATATAGTCCCAATAAATTGGTCAGGACAGCGGTTGAAAATTTGAGCTCCATAATGTTAATTTCATTCTTTACTCATTTCGACAGGTAACTTAAAATCACATTAATTAAAAGGGTGTAAAAACTTGTATTTCTTAAAATTAACTTTTTTATTATTACTAAACTAAACAATAAAAATTATAAATATATTTTTGTTTTATAAATATGTAAAAGAAACTTTTATTCGCTTTCCTAGCTCAGGAGAAATGGTTAATTACGTAAAAAGTGAACTTAACATTAAGAGGTCCAATTTTCAAGCATTATTTTATCTAAACCAAAAGAACCATATTTTCCAGGAATATACTTCCCTTATTTTAAAAGATCTAAAATCCATATTAGTCGGGGGAAAAAAATACCCTAATTCAGCAAAATTCTTCTAATTTCGTAACTGTAAAAGTGTCGCTGCACAAATTAGTGAATTTAAGATACGTCTCTCGGGTCGATAAAATTGAGTTTTAAAATATGATCAAAATCATTAGATGAAAATTAATGAAAACATTTCCGTAATAAAGTGTTTCCTATTTTCGATTTTTAACTTTAAAACACGACTTATACCTTATATACACTTCACATAAACAGTGTTGTCCAACCGGAAATGCTAATTAATGCCTGTAGCCTCAAAAAAATAAGATTAAAAGGGTCATGCTCTTTTGACCTATAACCAATTAACGTCTGACAAGAAGTGGTATGCTCACAAGTTCAAAGAGCAAAAGCTCAAAGAACATTAATAAAAACAATACATAAAAATTAAAATATCCCATTATTTTATTTGACTTATTTCAGTTATTATTTTACTATGTCATATCGTTTTAAAATTTTTGAAAGAAAAATAATTTTAAATGTATAAGTATAATGTATAAACTCATTATTATTATAATATAATGAATCAAAATATCTTAAAATATTAATGAAAATATTTCATTGAGGAAGTACAAAAGTATTTGATAAAGATTCTCAGTTAAATGAAAAATCACTACTTATTCTTTGCGTTTATTATTATTTCATGAGCAAACTTAACAGTATTTAGCTAAAACAATTAAAGAAATAAAATAATAGGGGAGAGTTGGATAAAACGGGATAGTCGGACAAAACGGGATACGTCGCCCAGGGACCAGACTATTGCCGCTAACTAGCGGACGACGACAGAAATCTGTTATTTGACTGTTATTATGTCATTTTCACTGCGTCCCGTCTCGACATCACAATTTGATAGAAAGTTGTAGGTCTTAGAACTTTTTTACTCCATTTTTTTGCCATTTTCTACATTTACGTACGTTGTTTGTCACATTGTACTACCTATATATATGGGATTACAATTCCGGAGAGTATTACATTTGATGAAGCATTTATTAACGAGTATTCTCATGTATAGTTAATCTAATTTTTCTTTCACGTTTAGGCAGCAGCCATGTTTGCTTTGAAAAGTGTCTGAGTTGGATAAAACGGGACACTTATGAGTTGGATAAAACGGGATACAGTTTTTTTATGTCCCGTTTTATCCACCTATTTATTTGTTGGCTTAGTACTTCTACTATATTGTTATTACTATATTGAAAGAAAGGTAAAAAAAGGCTCGTACAAATACATTAGGCCCTGAATTGGCAGCAGTGAAAAAGTTGGACAGATATGAGACAGTATTCAATGCTGAACTAGAAAAAACGCATGAGCATGTATTGGCTCTAGAAGAAAGATTATTTGGTATAACTCTAACGGACCTACGAATGCTAGCATTTGAGTTAACTGAGTGAAACAATATTAAGCATAATTTTAACACAGGAAAAAAAAATGGCTGGAAAGTGTTGGTTGTAACCATTCCTCCGAAATCCAGAACCCACGAGTATGGTCCGAGCAAAAGGGCTTAATCACGCTGCAGTTAAGCATTTTTTTGAACTTTTGAATTCTCTATTAAGCAAACATAAGATTACTCCAAATGATATTTACAAACTATATATAGGATTAAACTACAAGAATGAACCAAGAGAATTGAAGAAAGAACCGCTAACAAATTCCTCTTAAGGGCACCAGACACATCTCGACTGTGAAAATTATGGAATTAGCGTTCATGTTTGAAAACTCATAAAATCTTTAAAAACATACGTAGCATAATAATTTTTGTGTACTTAATTATTAAACAACAGTCTATATGAAAATGTTATAAGCAATTAAATCCCATAAATAAAATTTTTATAAATTTTGCTTCGCAGTTTTCCGTCAGTTAATTATGTTTTTTAGTTAGTTTTACCCAAAAATTTAAACATTGTAAACCCTATCCCGTTTTGTCCAACCCAGGTATGCTAAAACGGGATATGTAAGAGTTTGGAAAATGATTTTTTTTCCTATTTCACAGTCCTTAAAATTAGTTTAAAATATGTTTTTTCTGTGCTTCAATAAGTGATGTAACTATAAAAAAAATAATGTGTGGTTCACTTTAACAGATTTTCCGTAGTAAATAAAAACAATAATGGTATCCCGTTTTGTCCAACTTTCCCCTACTAGCTTCCAAAAAAAACAAAATTTTCTTGAAAAAATTTATAACTTAAGAATACGAATTCAAATTTATTCAAAAAGTATTATTAAGATCATAATCTTGTAATATTAAATAATGCGATAAGCATAAAAAAAAGTTTTAAACTTATTTAGGTTAATGAATCATTACTTATTTACAGATGTAAGATTTGTACAACGAAAATTAATCACATATGTTTTAAAAATTAAGCAAAGTATGGCAATTATTTCTTTTAAATCTTCTTAGATATGTGAAAATTAAGGAAACAGGAAAAGGATAACATATATATAATGATATTTAATTCACATTAAGTAAATAACATCTCTTCCAAAGAAAATTTATTTACTTGATTTTTTTTTCCAATGACCACCTGGATAATGACCTAGGTCATACAGGCACCTGAAGGGCAGATTTTTCGGCCACTCTTTCATGGGCACCATATTAGGTGGGCCAACGTTGCTCCCACAGTAAGGACAGATAGTACAGAGAAGGAAAGAACTTCCATGCCTTGTAACGGGATTCGAATCCAGAACCTTTCTGATGCAAGGGCAGTTCCCTAACCCCTACACAGGTCGGACGGCATTATTTACTTGATATAAAGTAAAAAACGAAACAAAACTTTTATCAGAAATATACTTTCTGTAAGATAATAACTTGCATTCACTTAGTATTTAAAACTAGTTAGTACTAGTGCAGTTATGAATTTTGTAATGGTTTACTTATGTGCCGCGTTTTGTGCGAGCTAGACTGTCAACCAGACGTGGAATATACGGTTAAGGGTTTTGCAAACCTAGGTACGTGTCCACGTCTGGAAGAAAAGAAAAAAAAAGTATTTAAAACTTAGAAAAGTTAAAATAATAAGATTATAATTTGGTAATACTAAATATTTAGAGGTAAAGAAAAAAAACACTTTTTTTTAAGTTCATGATTTTTTACTAATTTAATATTGTAAATTTTGAGCAACATCAAATTAAGAATATTACTTTTTAAATCATTTTTCCTCTGATATCCATAAAAAGTTTTGAAGTCTTTTAAAAAGAGAAAATCACTCCTTAAAATGTTTATATCTCAAAGAATGGGCTTTAAAATCAAATTCCAAACAGACTGCTGGTAGACGAAAAGAGATTTTAGTCTATTTTCAGAAATTCCTCTTTGATACCTCGTTTCCTTGAACTCTTAAAGATGCTCAAAAATCATAAAAAAGCTTTTCAATTAAAGAAATAAAGCATTATTTATGCTTAGCAAGCATTAAAATTTTCGAAATATTTTAAAAATCTTATTTATGTTTTACAATACAAAGATATTATCAACTTACTCAAAATATATATTTAATCAAAAATATACATTAAATACTTACATTTTCTTCTGAAATTGTAAAATAAAGAAACTACAATTTTAAGAATTAGATGAAAATGTCTATTTTAAGAATATACAAATATTAATATTTTAAGTAGAAAGCATAACAAACGAATATACTCAAGATATTGTCACGCCTTTATTTGGCATTACAAATTTCCTACTCTTTAAGTATAGTTTAACAATTAAATTTACTTTTAAGCTTTTATCCATAAATATGTTTTGTAAGTATTTCTCAGTAAAACAAGTCAAGCAAAAACGTTAATCAATTAAATGCATTCTAATTGCACTCTAAATTTTAAATAAAAAGATGCAAATAATAAGCTTATTTACATCTTATTAATTAAAAGCGGCTTTGATTTAAGTTAAAAGTATATGGGAGACCGGAAATTAACGTCGTTTCTGTGAATTAAATATTCGTTAGTCTTAAAAACCATTTCTTTTTTTTTCAATTCAATTCGATTCATTTTCGATCCAGCAGTGAAAGGTTGTTGCTAACGAGGGTTGTTGCTAACTAGCGTCTTGATAACAAATATCAAGTTCAGAGTGGAAAATTGAATCGTGCAAAAGTAAATCACGAAATTCAAGAAAAAGAAAAAAGCATGAAACACTTTTTCTGGGTATTTTTATGATTTAAACAAGAAGGGAAAATAATAATAAATAAATAAAAGCTTTTACCAAAAATCAAATTAAAAAAATCAAAAACTAAAAAAAAAGAAGAAGAAGAAATCATTTCTGTATCAATTTGGTTTCCGTGGTAATTAGATATATGTTGCAAGAATGCAATAAATAAATTTTCGCTTTGCGGATTACAACACGGACATTTTTATTATTATTTAATAATTAAATCTCAGCAATCTTCCAAAAACTTACACAATCTAAACGAATGTAGAGCACTAATTGCTACAAAACAAGGTTAAACATTTATACTGCATCTCCAAATCCCGATGGTGTAACGCTTTCAAGACACAAAGCTTTAAGTGGTTTCATTAGAATATTTCCTTGCCAGAAAGGCGCAACTAACCGTGTCCAATTCTCATCCATCCATGATTTATGTTCTCCAATCATCCCAAGATGTTCAACGAAAATTCTTGGACGCCAGCATTAGCAATACCCATTATCTCCAAAACGCGAAGCTTAATTTTATCAAACGAAAACTCTACCAGATCTTTCTGATATAAATGTTCAAACTAACAAATAGTGTCTTAGGGGGTGCATTAAACCTAATGGTCACTCTACTTGCTTCCTTTAGAAACTTATGAAGATGTATAGAGTAACATTCTGGATAAGTAGGTCGTAATCGAGCTTAGAGCTTGTGTAATTCGTTACTAGGGCTTTGTACCTGGAGCTAAGATATAAATTAAATTAACTGCAATGGACGGGAATAATTTTGGTCAGTAGATGACTGTCTAAAAACTACGATAAAGTAATACGAAAAGCCATTTGGTGGTAGTTCATTAAACCATGTTTTTTGCAGTGTTTCTTTTTAGTTGTAATCAAAGATTAATGCTTATAACTCCTTAGAAATCTTTAATATACTTACTCTTTTTCTATTAAATTATATATGAATGACAGTATTTTTTTTATCACAACAATGACAGTATTTTTTTTAATATTTAATGTCTTTAATGGATCTTTAATATCTTAAATAGTTTAGTGGATATTATAGCTTGAATTGTAATTATACGTAAATGAGAATAGTTTTTGAGAATTAGAAACTATACATGCAATCTGGACTCAGCCATCTTTTAAGTAATTTACAGTAATAGTTCAACTGAATATAAAAGAAAGTATACATTTTTCATTTTAGTAATAATATTATATAATTTTTTACATATGAAATT
This sequence comes from Parasteatoda tepidariorum, assembly GCF_982258835.1. Taxonomy (NCBI): domain Eukaryota; kingdom Metazoa; phylum Arthropoda; class Arachnida; order Araneae; family Theridiidae; genus Parasteatoda; species Parasteatoda tepidariorum. Next base: position 76,699,627 of record NC_141761.1, read on the forward strand.
AAAACTATACCAGCGATCTAAGCTCAGAATAATTTATGGTAATTGTAGTAGCTCAACTGTATATGAATGATAGGAAATTTGTCTATTTTCGTAATATAATGACATAATTTTTTTTTTATTTTAATCACCTGGTCGATCATTAAATCGTCCATAATACAATCATTATAGTTCAATGGCAAAATGCCTTTTATTACTTTTTTGAAATCAAAGATTTAAATCAATTATCTCGCCATATAAATATCTATACAATTTAGTAGAATTTTTGACTTTAATATAAAAATATGTGAATGATATTATTTTAGATTGATTTCAGCCTTTCGTTGGTAAAAATTTTAAAAAAACTAGACCTAAATTTAAAAGAACTTAAAAGACTATTTATTCTTGCAGAAAAAACAATGACAAGAGAAGAAAATTATTAAAAATAATTTTTCAAAAGTATTTAAAAAAAATGTAATTTTTAATATCTTAAAAAAATATAATAAATAAATAAATGAAAATCCGGAAAACAAAACAAAGAAAAGATATAATCTTTTCATCAGCTCACACGATTATATCCGCAAAAAGAAGTGCCATAAGATATCACTTTATTTATGCTTCTGTTTTCATATTTTGTAATCTGGCAATCTTATTACGAAAATATTTTAAATTATTCTTGAAAGTTTCCGGTACGCGTAAGTTCATTTTAATTCTCTCCTCACTATGTAGATTTCCTTTCATGTACTGTTCTCTAATATCTTTACATTTTTTTCCTGTTTTTTGCTTGATATATTTGTTTGTCTTTTCGTATATATTTTTTACTCAATGTGTTCTAATTTCGTTTCAATTTTTTTGAGCACTCCTTTTTGCGGATATAATCGTGAGAGCTGATGAAGTGATTATATCTTTTCCTTGTTTTGCTTTCCGGATTTTTATTTATTTATTTATTTATTATTATTTTTTAAGATATATCAAAAATTATATTTTTTTCAAATACTTTTGAAAAATTATTTTTAATAATTTTCCTCTCTTGTCGTTTTTTTTTTTATTATTTTCCATTTTTTTCTCAATATTTTAGCTTATTTTATGAGTATATGTATATGTATATATATATATATATATATATATATATATATATATATATATATATATATATATATATATATATATATATATATATATATATTTGATTTGAAAAATGCTTAGGGTGGTCCTTCACTAACAAAACTATCATTTTTACAATATGAAACAGATAAAAATTGCTTTGTAAGGATCACCCACTGTGAATGATAATAAATACTTATAGTATCTTGAATTAAAATACAAACAACGCTTTTACTTCAACGGCGAGGGAGAGAAATCTGCAAAATGAATAATAGCTGAATGAAAACTCTGTTTCCATTTATTCATCTCATCAGTTCGGCATATTGAAAGAGGATCTATCATAAAACAATTGGGACAGGGTCTTCGACTTCTTGCGCAATATCTACATGGTTATTCACCATTGAGAATGCCAATCATTCTCTGCTTGAGTAGTTGGATAAGTCAAACGTAGAGTGAGTGACATTTCTAACGGACGGATTTCAGTGTTTGTCTTCCTTTGAGGCATGAACACCTCAAATCCTCATTAAATGTAAATCTCGATCCTCATACTGCCTCCTCCTCCTCTATCCAGTAACTCAGTATCCTAATTCATGCTTTCACTGACTGCTACCCCCTTTTACTGGTTTCCCCAGACCCTCTATTCCGGAGTAGATGGATTCAGAGGACGTTAAGAGCATTAGGAGGAACAGTATGATTAACGAATCAATAGACAGTGTTCGAAGCTCTCATTCCCTGAACCCTGACACCCCCCTTTATCATTTGACAGAAAGAAAAGGACTTAAAACAATGCATCTAAACTTTCTGTATTAAAAGTAATTAATATATTTAGAAAGTTATTAATATTAGTTAGTTTGCTGTTTTAGTTTAGATATTTAGATACAATGCCCGGAGAAAAAAAAATTCTGGTAGTATTACCGTAATTTATGGTGCCAACATTTTTGGTAAGAAGAAAAAACTGGAATTCTGGCAATAATAACTAGAATATACGATATTTAAAACATTCATTTGGTAATTTTCCGTTCGTATGACAACAGTGGTTTTCAAAATTATAATTCTTATTACCACATATTTAGTATAAAATACAAAACTGAAAAATAAATTTAACTGTATATATGGTTTTTATGCCATGTTTAATAATAAAATTACCGAATTTTTTCAAATTTATTGTACTTTACACATATTACAAAACCAAGTTTTACTATTAATTTTGCCAAAATCATTACCAAAGCGCTTCGATAATAATTACCGAACTTTTTGTTCTCATGAAACCAGAAACACGGCAAGTTTAATCATATTCTTGCAGCTTTGGCCATACTTTTTTTTTCAGTGTGAATTTGACAGTCTATTACAGCTGGAGATTTATCTTCACTTCTATATTGTCTACTGTTCGATTGGATGTGAGTATATATCAGTCCTTTTGAGATTCAATTTGACAATATAAAAGCCCAGCGACATATCTCTTTTATCCATTTGCTTTGGAAACTGAAAATTACACCATCAAATCTTTTGGAGAATACTGAACTATAGTATCGTTCAAATTATATCCAATAATTCTAGTATGACGCCAAATTGAACCATAATACTGCGTTTTTTTATTTCTCAGTGTGGTTAACGAATCAATAAACAGTTTTAGAAGGCACTGATCTCCTTCCTTAACACTGATGCTGTCTTTATCATTTGACTGAACGGGAAAATGAACTTAAAACAAAGCATATAAACTTTCTGTAATAAAAAAAATTAATTTATGCATATTATATTTATTAGTTTACTTTTTTACTTTAGATATCTTTAATAATTAATGAATTCAGCAGTCTATTATAGGTGAAGTTTTATTTTCACTTCTATATTGTCAACTCTTCGATTGGATGTAAGTGTAGATCTGCTCCTTTGAATTTTAATTTAACAATATCAAAACCTAGTCCCATACCAATTAGTTCTATGTGCTTTGGAAACTGAATAGTGCACTGTAAAACTTTCTGGGTCTCCATAAAATAAACTTTTCTTTATATAATTGAAATAAATGTGTCTTATATTGTAGTCAGATTATTTTTATTGGCTTTAAAATCTCATCTTAGGAACTAGTTTCTCCTCACTGACTTCCATATTTGTTTGGTTGTCGTCAGGATAAAACTAATAGAAGTCATGAAGATATTGTTTTCCTATTAAATTAATTTTGAAACAACATTTAAAGATATTTACCTGCATAATTATTTTTCTTATTCTACTCTGCGCTGCTAAATTTTTGTTAAGAGTTAAGAGTTTAATTAAAGTTGAGAGTTTTAAACTAAAAGAGTTGTTTCTTTATTGCAGCGTAATTTTATGATATTACCTTATTACACTACATTTTAGAATAAATTTATAACGCATTGCCGATTTTAATATGCTAATTACATTAATATATCCTTTATAAATGTCCATTAAAGAGATTCGTAAAATTATTTTGAATTTAACAATCAGCTTAGCTTTATGTATAATATGATAATACATGCACAAATTGTATTTAATACATCAGCTTGTTTGGTACTCAAAAATATAAAGTAAACGTTATGAACTTACCAAAATGTTTATAACAATAAACTTGAAATTTTAAGCGTAATTTTAAAAAATATTTATCGAGCAAACTTATTTATTTTCCTTAATAAATCTTGGAAAGGTCGGGAAGTGTTTGTTCATGGAAAACTAAAGAAAGCTAGTTCTTTTTAGTACACATATAACTGAATAGTTTCAACTATCCTAGAATGAACTGTTTTTTGCCAACACTGTGAAAAATTGCTGATAAAATAATTTTTTTATTACTGTAGAGAGTTGGTGAGCGATAGCGTGTAGGAGGCGGAGCTTTCTAGTTCAGTCCAGATAATCTTAAATAAATCAAATATGATGTGAAATTGGTCTATAATATCACACTTTTTAAGCTTCAGTACACAATACTATGCATCTGCAAGAGAGATAATATGTTTTGATTTAATATTTTTAGTTTTATGTTTGTTTTTTTAATTTCAGTGTTAAACCATTGTTTTTTTTTTTTTTTTTTTTTTTTTTTTTTTTTTTTTTTTAGTAATTCAAAAATTTGTCAGTTTCAAAAATGTAAGTTCAAGGATAGAATGTTAATCGAAATTTTTAAAAATATGGTTTGAATGACGAAAGAAGAATTTAGAAGATAACCATACTTTGAAACATTACAGCTACTGTAAATAAAACAAAACGAACAAAAGTTCTTAAAAACTGTTATAAGTGTTTAACTATAAAGATTGAATTTTCTTTTATGATTTTGTAATCATATTTAAAACATTTTAGCATTAAATTTAGCATAAAAGCAATGTTTTTAAATACAACTTAGAAAATGCATTACAACTTATATTAGTAAAGTGGAAAAAAATCCTAAATTTCAATTGTCTTAATGTTAAATGAAAATACATACTTAACCATTAATGTAGCCATTAGCTAAATTAATTTTGCAAAGTAATTGCGAAATAAAAATCTTTGATAAAACTAACGCCTTAACACTTTTATGCTTAAAAGCTAATTATTGTGCTTAAAAGCAATCAAATATTTAACTGAGATTTCAAAATTCAAATATTATATTCTGTTACATATTATTTAAACTATTTAAAATAGATACTTTCATACCATTAGTTTTTGAAGCTGATATTTCTTTTTTAAAAAAAACACTCTGCCTAACTGTGTATCATTATCTGTAATCCAATAAAATATTAACGTTGACTTAATTGTTTCGTGGCCTTTTATAGCTTAATCACATTATTCTTGGCAAATACTTTAATTAATATTTATTTTAATGACGAATGATTATTACTTTTGTACTAAATGACTAATTGCAAGCCTATCTTAACACACATTGCCATTATCATTAACTTAATTATGAAAGCAAATATTTAAATTTAATTACTGTTCTTAAATAATCATACTTTTTAGTAGAATTACTTTCTTTCTTCTAGAAAAAGTTAAATATCAAACATATTAATTATGGAGTACTTTAAAATATTTGTGAATCCATTTATGTTTAAAATTAATTCAACTTAAGTCAAAATGATCAAGCTTCATCAAATAACCCTCTGGCAAAACATAATTACTTTTTAATTTTTGCAAAAAATTACTGATTCCTAAGTATACTAAGAATAATTAGCGTAAATGGGAAAAGCAAACTAAAAACTTTTTCTTTATTCATTATCGAAATGGATAGGAACTAAATTAAAAATATTTTATCAATAATCGTTTATGAATAACAATTGATAATTGTTATTTTAGCCATTAACTGTAAAAGTGTATACCATTTAATATTTCAATGACAATTAATGAAATTGTTGCCAATTTAAAACATTATACTTTCATATACACTTTAAAAAGTGTAGTAAAACTTAAATACCAATAATGCCGATATCGTTAACCAAGCTCCTACGCGATTTGTAAATCACTTTGTCATACCATTTGTAAATTTTCACTGCCGAAAACAACAATTTTGGCATAATTTGGATACTGTAAGACACTGTAAAAACGGATGCACTATCTCTCCGAATTTGATGTTGAACAACTCAAAACAGTGTGTGAAGAAAAACTGAATCAAGTCTTCATATCGAATCTAGCCTTGATATAAAATTTAAAACTTGTAATTAAATCTAAACACTTATAATAGAAAAAGTTTACACCAAGCTCAAACGCATTTGCTCCAACCATTAAATATTTTGGGTTCCGCACTTTGAATATCATCTGTATATGGTTTACATTAGAAAACAAGTTGACAAGAATTTGTTGTCTTCATGCTGTTATACATTTACGGAAACAAAGGATCGCCATTAAAACCTGTATAGATGTTTTTGTGTAGTAAGGATATTTATTTTTAGGTCTCTGTAGAATTCATCTTAGTGTTCTCCCTGTGCAGTGCGTATGTTTGATAACAAATCTAATTTTATTTTCCAAATTAGTGTGCATATGTATCTGACATTAATAACTCCTACTTTATACTATATCGTAAAAATAACTTTACTGACTCTTATGTATATTATATCTTACTGTAATTATAAATTTTAATATAATCGAATACTAAAAATGGGGACAGCTACTTCAGACTAAATAATGTTAAAAAAATTGAAAAAAACTTTCTTGGAGTTTCACTACGCTGAGAACTGTCCTTGGTTCTGATTGTAATAACACAAATAACTAAGAGTTATCTGTAGCGTTGCACTACAATGTTTTGTTGTTAAGTAGTCGTCACCATTTTTGGTATAAAAAAACGTTTTTCCGTTTTTTTTTTTTGTTTTTTTTTACAGCGCAGCTTTTATTTATTTGTTATTATTATTATTATTCTTTCTTACGAAATCTTCTTTCTATGTCCCGAGCAAACTGCGAAAGTATTTCATTTAATTTTTCGAATGTACAAATTTAAATAAACATTTTTAAATGAAGACGAATATATTTAAATATAACTGAATATATTTAAATAATTATAAAAGCATCACTTATAATTAAATTTGTTTAAATGTAAATAAATATCCTCATAAATAAATCTACTTTTAAAAAAAAATTATTGATCTAAAATAAACTGTATTAATTTAAAATGCTCAAATTATTTTGAAAGAATTTCAATGCATACATATTGTAATTACCCTTTCTATTGATCATATAATTTTTTTAAAAAAAATAGAAAAAGCGTAAAATAATGTTTGTCCGCACATAATTAAAATATATTGGTCCCCCTCAAATACTCAAATAATTTTTCAATCACATAATAACTTGTCAAATAACACGTGTGCATAGCAGCTAGATCATAGAATACACTGAGCTGCGTAATACAACAGGGCATGAGCACGAACACCATACCCCTCGTTATATAAGGGCTGAAGTAGCCCCTAGTTCATACTTCCGGATTTCAACGCCCCTTTGTGTTGAGTAAACAGTTCGGGGTTTAGAAGTTGATATGGTTATGTCAACTCCAGATGTAGAAATCGCATAAGTTTTTCTTTCAGCCATATTTCTCTGTCATTCTATAAAGGAATAATCTTACAAATAAAACATTCAATTATTTTGGCGAAATTTGTATAAGACGCAGGAAAAAAAATTTATACAAATTGTAAATTTTATTTACAAACACAACAGCACAATTTGTCTGAAACAGAAATCAATAAGCCCTTTATCAAATATTCTGAAAGAGTCTGACTCCAATTTAGCGAACCTTTATATCGAATTTGAGATTTAACGACTTATTATTTTTTAAATAATGACCACTTATCCATTTTAATAGAGCAATTTATTTAACTCAAGAAATTTTTGTTTTTCAAACTCTCTTTTTAGATGATATAGAGGTAATAAGTGAAAGAGAGAATTTGCTACCGGGTAAGCATTTTGACACTTATACTAAAGTCTTAAAAATATTTTTAAAAAAAGTTAATTCATGTGAAGAATAAAATCTCATTCTGACTGTAATAATATAGATCACATTCATGAATACAATTATTTTTTATTTAATATTTTGTATTGTGTCAACCTGAATTCCTAAATATTAATTTTTAAAAGCAGTTAATTGTCTGTTTTTTTTTTAAATCCGAGAAATTTCTAATTTTATTATAATTTTTGTCAGTACATTTTAAAGAAATTTACATGAGTATGGATAAAAATGTTTACATTTTCATTTTCACTAATTGCTTATTTTAGTAATAATCTGCCTTTTGTAATAATATTTTTGTAAGAAATCTGGTAATTAACGTTAAAATTGACGGTATTTAAATAATTTATTTGTTAATTTTTCCGTTTATTGTGCTAATGGTTTATCATAATTCAGGTTTCAAAAATTTTTGTTATTATTACGTACTCCACATCATTAAAAATACACCACTGAAAAGTAAATTTAACAACAAAAAAAATTTTTCCGTCATGCTCTGAAGAATTATAATAAAATAGTCAGACTCTTCTTCAAAACATATAATTCATTTAGCAATTTGAAGATTTTGTCGGCTATGTATTTTACCAAATAAAATGGTAATAGGCTTCATAATCTGTTTATTCTGCTGTAATTTATTTTAAATTGTGATTTATTAAAATGATTTATAGGAGGGAAATAACGGTAAATTATTTATTTTCCTAGTTTTTTCTTTAATAAAGGGAAAAGAAACATAAATAATATTATGTTTCTTATAATATTATGTTTCTTATACTTGTTTAATTTAAGTATTTTAAATATAGTGTTTGCCTCATCCAACTTTAGGGAGTAAGGAGATTTATTTATCAATTCACATGCATATGCAGATTAGTTTTTAAATACAACGAAAGGCTTTAATCCCTTTTCAGTTTAAAGAGCAGATAGCACAAATTTGAGAAATATAGCACGAAGATACATCCAGGGTTCCTCGAGATTCAAACCCACTATCTCCATGGTTTCATTTCAGGATGTTGAGCCTAATACGTAACAGTTATATTACCGATTTAATTGCCTTGTACAGACATTTATATATTTACAAATTAAGCATGCATTAATACTCCTATAAAAGTTTTATTATTCAAAAGGATAGTAGTTGTTACTTTATAGCTTACGAAAAAAAACGAGAAAAAAACGATGAAAAGCAAAGTCAACAAGTGTTTAATAAATTTAATAGAAGTCATCATATTGATCATTTTCACGTCATTCTAGAACTGTCAAATGCTACTAAATTTACTACTAAACACCATGATAATAAAACCATATTAAATTATTAAACGTCCTTTCCGAAGCGCTATGGTTAAAATTATCGTACTTCTTAATGTTCTCCTATATCCAGAAAACAAGGTTTATCATATTTTAGTAGTTTTGACTATTCATCTTTTTGAAGTTGAATTTTTGGTTTTGACCAATAGTCTTTTATATTAAATTTAAAATTAAACAAAGAAAATTAGAAGGTAAACGTTTTTTTTTCTTGTAATGAGTAGCAGTAAAAAAAATAGAATTAATTTTGGTCCGCAAAAAATAGGATACAGAAGAACGAAGCCGAGCAAGGGAAGGGGCTTCCTAATATGCATACATTTATATTAAACAAAGTGTTCAGAACTTTTCTCCAAAAGAAATGCTAATCAGTGAGTTAAAACATAATAAAATGAATGGCAACAAATGGAAAGAAAATAATATTATACATCGTTTTAAATAGAAATGGTGAAAATTAAAATTACTATATATTAAATAGAGATGCACAAATTTATTTCTTTAACCTGACAATAATTCAAATAATTTATCAAACATTGAAATGATTCATATTGATGAGAAAGATTAATTTAAAATTACAAACTCAAATTAAATAAAATAATAAAATTTTAATGTAATTTTACATTATTAAGCACAGAGTTAAATACTGTTTAAAAAAATCTTTCGGCGGAAAGTTTTAAAAAAAATTTTAAATAGTCAACTAAAACGCAATAAAACGAATGCCTACAGATGCAAGAGGAATAACGCAATAAAATACACCAAATAGGAATGGTTGAGATACAAACATATAAAAAAAAGGGGTAAGAATCAAACAAATAAAAAAGAACTCCTAAGGCCAAAATTCTCATCTAAACAAACTCTTCTAGAAAAAAGATAAGAAAAGAATGAAGTAGAAGAAGAGGAAAATAAGAAAAGAATAAGAAAATAAGAAAAAATGATGCAAGAAAAATCTCTGCTTTCGAAGCGACCGCTTTCTATAATAAATCTTAGTTAATTCGGTTAGGAAGCAATTTTGCGGATTGCATTTCCCCGGAATTCCACCCACCCTTTTTGCCATGCCGGAACTTGCAATTTTCTCAGCTTCAATATCTATCGTCCCTAGTTGGGCTACACCAGTACAGAAGACATAATATAAAGGGGTGGTTGTAACACGGGTCTGTGGAACTTTCCTTGTGTCACACGGAAAAAAAAGTGCATATTTTTTTCCTTAACGTTGCAGGGAAATAAATTTATATCTTATAAAAATGCTAATAGTAGTATTAGGAAAATAGAAATGTCATTTCATTGACGTTTTAATAGTTAACTATATTCATAGGGAGCTTAACTATTTATTATTAAATACTTTGGCAATAGTGAAAATAATCGTTTTGTTCCTGATTGATTGATAAGTTTTCTTACCAGACGAAAAATTTTGTTCTTTATTTCAATTAATGCGTAAGAAAATATTTTAAGTACGAATTGATATTATTTTATCACTATTTTAGTAATAAATTTTCTTTTAATTATTTATCTTTCCTTAAACAATAATTTTTCTAAATAAACAGCTTTAGTTAAGCATCACACCATGTTTGGCTTCACTAGCACAAAAAAGCATATTACTATAAGGGTATGACTATGGCCGGAGCTCTATGCAACTTTCCGAGTCATGTACTGTAAAAAATTCCTGATCAGATTACGGTAAAAGTCCTGATTTTAGATATCACCATCACATGCCATTAACATTGATTTAACTTGAGCAAACGCGATATTTTCAAGCTCAGAGAAAAATATCATTAAAAATAGTGAATTAAACTCTTTATTTAACTTTTTTAACGAATTTAACAATTTGTGGCTAAAATTCTCCCCTTGCACCCGTTGCCTAAATTTCAAGATTTTAGCATAAGAAATGAAGAATTAATAATAAAGACGCACTTATGAAGTCATTCTTTTAATTATTTTAGATAATATTTCAGGCATTTGTTGTTTTTTATTATACTCCAATATCACGAAATTTTCTACGTTTTTTGACGAAATCGTTTACTGGTATATGCTCCGAGCAAACATTTCGTCAAAGTGACGAAATAACTCTCGTCATTTCTTCAATGGAAAGATTGTTATCTAAATTAAAGAAATATTTCGTCATTTTTATCCCCCCACCAAATAAAAGCTTGTAGTGCCAAATGTATCCATCTTTTCTAATAATCACTTTATCGTGAGAACCATATAAGTAGATCCATATCACCCCAGATGCAGAACATATAACATACATATATATGTTATATATTCATTGTTGAGTGCATGTTTATATGTTCTGTTATATACAAACTTACATATGCATAACAGAAATAAATTACACCCACTCACGAATTCGGATTCGAACTCGGGATCTTCCTGGTACGAAGCCAACTCCTTAAACCACCATATGATCCAGTCGACTTATTTCGTAACTTTATTTTCAAACGTCTAGTCTTCATTTTAGTTAACAATATCCTACAATGCACTACGATGAGGTTTCGAGTTGCGGAAACATTTTCGTCATACATTTAAAAGTTCGCGTTTCATCACGTATCACGCGATTTTGTGGCAAAATGATTCTCAAGATTAACGAAATACAGCTAAAGGATTGCTGAATCGTCAAAAATGGGAGTTTGAGAGTTATACTTCTGAGAGTGTATTCCCTGAATTATCAACTATCAATCAATTTTTTGATAATATTTTGTTGCACAAAATCCGTAAAATTATAATCTTGCGTGGGTTTCGAGATGCCTTTTAAAGACATATTTTTATTCTTAGTTTAATCCCAGCCCAAATATTCAAATACAAGACATAAGGAACTTTGATCACATCAAACAAAATAACTCTTTATTTATGTTAAAAACTCGCCCCTGCTACACTTAAAGTGAATGAAATCTATGGTTAGATTTATCCAGAAAAAAATAACCCCTTCCTTATTATCCCTCAATTCCCTGGTTGCTATTAAAGGGTTCGGAGTACATTATGAAATTAACCCGGATCTTTAAGAAAACACATGCGCCGGGAGACCGATTCCTCTCCCCCAGATAAAATATATATAAAAAAAAAGTAAAGGAAAAGTGGGACTCGAAAAGCGGGAGATCTAAAAGCCCGTGTGCCCTTGATTACGTCCATTAGGCTCTGCTTTTAGGGCGCCTAGGGGCTTTACTTGAGAGGGCGGTGCGGGGGAAAAAGTTCCCTTTGTATGGTATCAGCCCCCACTGTCTTTTACGATTGTTTCATATTGAGCCTTTTCACATATGTCAGGAGCTTCAAGTTTTTCAAGTCCAATAGTTTGCTTACAGTTCAAAAGCTCAATGATTCCGCTTCACTTTTTGGGTGTAAGGTACTGCATTTAAAATTAACTTAATTACTTAACGAGTTTTTATCAGAAAAAAATTCGTTTATTCCTGATTTTCTTGAAATAAATAATGGCATTTAATTTAAATTAAGTTCTTTAATTTGAAATTTTTTGTCAAGATTAAATAGTTAATATATAATCATAAATTGATATATAAATCAGTGTTTTAGCAAAGTTTAGAATTTATAATGAAATAAAATAAAAATTTATCGAATTAAGAAAAAAAACTGAATTTCTTTCGTTTTTTATTGTGTGCAGTGTGAAAAATTTTGAATCAAATTACGGTATAAAGTACCGCCATTTTGGGTGCATCATCTATAAAATCCTTTTGCCGTAAAATATTATACCGTAATTTTTGCAGCATTATTTTTTTAATTAGAGTGATTCAAGGATTTTCCTGTAATTATTGCTGTACAAATTGCGGTAAATCAGATTTTTTATTCAGTAATATGTTCAGGTAAAATTAGAACATTTTTACCATAATTTGATTGGGAATTTTTGCAGTTTAAGTTGACTTGAAAACTTCACATTAAAGAACTTAAGAGAAAGAAAGCACATAAAGCAATAAATTTTTGATCACTGGAATCAATAAATTAATTTTTAATTAATAAATTTTTGAAAACACAAGATGATCCAAATATTTCACGAGTTTTTTTTTCCGATTAAGTTAAAATGTAAACTTTACGTACGCAAGACTCAAAGGAGAATGTTAACACATTTAAGAACGTTAGAAAAAGACAAAATAAATAAAATCAATAAACTTTTAATCACTGAAATTGAAAAATAAATTTTTAATTAATAAGTCATTGAAAGCATAAGATAAATCAAATATTTCACAAGTTTTCTCTTTAAATTACGTAAGTATATATGAAAACTTCACATACGAAGGACTAAAATAAGAATGTTATCACCATAAAGAATTTTACGAAAAGAGAATACAAAATAATCAATAAATTTTAATTGCTTGAATCAATAAATTAATTAATCAATAAATCATTGAAAATGCAAGATAAATCAAACATTTCACGAGCTTTCTTTTTAGATTATATACGTTGAAATGTAAACTTCACATGAGAAGGACTGAAATGAGAATGTTAACATATTGAGGAACGTTAGAAAAAGAAATCATAAAATAAATCAATAAACTTTTAATCGCTGAAATCAAAAAATAAATTTTCAATCAATAAGTCATTGAAAGCATAAGATAAATCAAATATTTCATAAGCTTTCTTTTTAGATTATGTACGTTGAAATGAATACTTCACATACAAAAGACAGAAATGAGAATGTTAACACATCATTGAAAATACAAAATAAATCAAAAATTTCTCAAGCTTTAGTTATAATCGAATTTGGTAAGTTTCCGATTCTTTAGATAATAAACAAAATTACAAAAATGATTTGACAAGATGAATAAATATAAAGTTTTTTAAGAGAACTACATTATGAAATTTTTTAAGATAACTATATTATGAAGTTTCTTAACATGATAAAGTTTTACACGGTAAAAAATTTTTTTTAAAAATTACATTACATTAAAATTAGAAAATTTATCTAATATATGCAAAAATAACTCATGATCATTGGGTGAGAACGCTACTCGACATTGCTTAAAGCGCTACTAAAACACTTGACAATAATAAAACGTTCTAAAATAACTGCTCACAAGAAGACGTTGTGTGATATATAAACCTCTAATAACTGAGAATTATGGTGTTAAAATCAAATAGATTTATATTATATTTTAGGCGTGATTCAAAATTAAACTGATTTAAAATATATGATTGAATTCGTTTAGCATATACAAGAAAAATGTTTATTGTGTGATATACTAATATGCCTCAAATAACTGAGATTAAGTTTGACAAAATAAAACTTTTTTTTCATGCTTTCTAATTCTTCTTTCTAAAAACCTTACGTTTTAAGATTTTTCTGTCCTATGTTGTTATTTTATTAGAGCCCTACATTGCGGAATCATTTAAAACTATCATGATTTTAAACAAAATGGAAAAATTTTCATTTTTTATAAATTATTGCCTTGAATAAATTAGATTTTTATACCCCCGAATTTTTAATAACTCTAAAAAAAAAGTGATCATGGATGTTTTAATATTTCTGAATCCTTTACAACCCTGAAAAAATAAATAATTAAATATTATTAATCTTACATCATATATACTAGAGCTTTTAACAACTTTAAAACTGTTCAGAATTTTTAACAAACTTTAATTATTATTTTTAAAAATTGTTGTCGTAAACTGTGAGGCGAATTTTTTTTTATTAAATAAATTTCAAAAGGAATCTAAATAACTATAAATATGATATAAAAGGGATGAATAGAGATGGGAACTTCAAAAGCGTGTTTCCAATTTTAAAGACAGATCAAATACAGATGCGAAAGATTAAAAAAGTTTCACAATCCTTTGTAAGAGCAAAATAGAATCAATAATTTTCTAAAAAAAAAGAAAGAAAGAATTTAGATATTGAAAAACTGTATTTTGATTTTTTGAAACTCTCAATTTACTACAATTTCTGAGCTATATCCTCATAGCAAATAAAGTTTAAAAAATTGCAATTACGCATTGAATGTTGCGTGCTAAAATTATCACGTCTACTGTATGGATCGACCATTCAATACTGGGGACAACATATATTTGGAAATGTCCATATTATAATTTCATTCTAGAACAAATCAAAAGAACGAAATTATGCTTCCCGAAATTTTCTTATATCTCTGAAATAATAATCTAAATAAAGAGGACATATTGTAATAAAAAGAGAGTTTATGTGTCTCTGTGTGTGTCACTCTTATAACTGCATATCCGTTTGTGCTAGCGTATTCAAATTAAGACAGCGTATGCCAGGGAAAATTTTAGCCCTAATCCTAAGAATCATAAGATACCTGAGATAGGTTCTGTGAAAAAAATGTATTTTACGCCTTCTTGAATAGGATAAGTACCAGAGAAAATTGTTTGGTTTTAATAAATTATAGCTATCATGAGTTGTGCCATAACCATTTGTGCTAGAGTCTTGAAATTTAGACAGAGGGTGCCAGGGAATATTTTAGCCCTAACCCTATGAATCGTAAGATACCTGAGAGAGGTACTGTAGGAAAATGCATTTTACGCTTTCTTAAATGGGATAAGTACCAGAGAAAATTGTTTGATTTTAATAAATTATAGCTAGCATGAGTTGTGCCATAACCACTTGTGCTAGAGTCTTAAAATTTAGACAGAGGGTGCCAGGGAATATTTTAGCCCTAACCCTATGAATCGTAAGATACCTGAGAGAGGTACTGTAGGAAAATGCATTTTACGCTTTCTTAAATGGGATAAGTACCAGAGAAAATTGTTTGATTTTAATAAATTATAGCTATCATGAGTTGTGCCATAACCACTTGTGCTAGAGTCTTGAAATTTAGACAGCTGATGCCAGGGAATATATTAGCCCTAACCCTAAGAATCGTAAGATATGATTTTAATAAATTATAGCTATCATGAGTTGTACCATAACCATTTGTGCTAGAGTCTCGAAATTTAGACAGCGGGTGCCAGGGAATATTTTAGCCCTAATCCTAGGAATCATAAGATACGTGAGATAGGTACTGTATAAAAAGGTATTTTACTGCTTTTTGAATAGGATAAATACCCTAGAAAATTTTTTGATTTTAATAAATTATAACCATCATGAGTTGTACCATAACCGTTTGTGCTAGAGTCTTGAAATTTAGACAGCGGGTGCCAGGGAATATTTTTGCTCTAATCCTAAGAATCGTAAGATACCTGAGATAGTTACTGTATAATAAAGAATTTTACTGCTTTTTGAATAGGATAAGTACCAGAGAAAATTGTTTGATTTTAATAAATTATAGCTAGCATGAGTTGGCCTCAAGCAGCAACATCCTACCAAATGGTATTTAGAACTGTTAATCTTTATTTTGATGAGACGATCTTTCAAAAACTAGTTTTGCATGATTTAATAACCTCAATGGGCCAAAAAGGGTTACTCCTAATAATGAATGAAATCTGCCATTATTTTAGTTGCATATTATTTTTATAACCGTCGTTGAACAGCCCACCCAATTGTTTGGGTTTACGGCTACTAATATTCAACTTCTTAACCTTGTAATTTTGAACCCCATCCAGAAAGCAAGGAAACTTCTGGATCAAGTATTAGGAGAAATGAGCCTTCGTGATAGACTTTTAGAGGGAACTAACCCGGATTTTCGTTACATGGAGAGGAAAACCATTAAAACCTCGCACGGTTAGCTTGACGGCAAGGGGACTCTAACCCATGATCCGTCTACACTGAGAATATTTTATGGCAGCACTGTGATCAGTGCAAACCGAATGCGAAATTCGCATCGACCAGGCATTACTGGGTTTCGATCCCCATTTACCTCATTGGAAGACGAACGCTCCATCCCCTGAGCCATCATGGCTCTTTTAGCCATATTAAACGTGTCGGTCCCTCAGTTTCGTGCACTTTTTCATGGTGTTTAGCAATACCGATTGATTGCTAATTTATTTTTTCAATACCGGCATCCAGCTATTCAATAAAGTTTACCAAATATGCCCTATTTAAACATTTTAAAGATAAATATTGGTAGATTTTCCTTGCTAAGATATTCCTATCATTTTCTATTATTCCTCACATAAATGCCCTTCGCTATGAGTAGTTAACGACACTCTACTACAAAATACTGCATAAGAAAACCAATATCAGACCCACGGAAACACCTCCGAGCAAATATTCACTTAGAGCAAATAATAGGCAGGAGGAAGAAGAAAAAAAAAGTAGGGAAAATAAGCTGTTACAAAGGCAGGAAAGCTTGTGACCCAACAAACCTGGTTGATTATCAGTATCTCCCCGTTCTTTGATTGACAGGCAAAATCTTGTGAAGAGGGAGTTGAGGACCAGCGATAAAACGGCATGAAGTGTGGTAAAAACGTCAGGTGTTGCAGAAAAGCACAATTTCGAAACTGAATCCCTGCCCTGCCACTCCGGAATCCTTTTGTATGGGTGATTCAATAACTAAGATTTATATTTTACTTTGTTTTTTTTTGTTTTTTTTTTTGTTTTTTATTAATTATATCCACTTTCTTTTCCGATACTTAGAGCTTTGTTCGGAAAAATAGACCATTAACTTCATTTAATAATACAATAATATATAAATACAAGAAATTAGATTAAAAATATTTATAGGAACAATTTCTTTCACTTTGAATTTTTTGCGAATCGATGACTGTATTTATAGTCAATAGCATTTTTTGAATGAATATATATGAGTACCGACTGTAATATTTGCAGAAATAATTCCTGCGATTGAATTTCAGGTACACCCGGGTTATTCTCTAAAATCTTGATATTTTCAGATCACTAGTTCTTAAAAACTGAAAGTGCTTTTAAGAATCCTAAAAAAAATCAAATTTACTATTAACAAGAGAAAAATTTAACTCTTAACAAGTGACACTTAAAAAGAGAAAAATAAAGGAAACTCACTTTAACGATGCCAGCAGTTAAGTCAATCTTTTGGCTCAGAAAATGACAGGAGATAGTCATTTTCACACACCACATGGAAAAAAAATCTGTTGAGATTACCGTAAGGTATAGTAAAGACATTTCTGGTAAAAAGAAAATAAAAATATCCAAATCTATAATAAAATTAAATATAGGTATAATGTATTATATAACTAATATAATACATTATATTTGTATTTATACTCTTGGTACCTCTTAATGCCAGCAGTTCCTATTACCAAAATTAATTAAGCATCATTGACGTCAATAATGGTATGGCTATTTTTTACGTTTCTCCAAAGCGAGTTAGTGTCATTTCTCTGTTATTTTTGTATTATTATTCTTAGAGTAAAGAACATATTTTTTTATTTCAGTCAGTACTTATAACCAATATAAATTGTCATTGGCATCAATAATAGTTTGAAGATTTGTTACGTTTATCTTAATCTAATTAGTGCTATAGTATTAACTGTTCTACCAACAGAATAAGTACCCTTTCTCCATCAATTATGCTTCTTAGAACATAGCTTATTTTTTAATTAAATTTTTTACCTAATACCAAATTTAATCAAGCATCGTTGCCATCAATTAGAGTTAGCAATTTTTTACATTTTCTTCATACGAGTTAGTATTGTTTATCCATTAATTTTGCTTTTAAATACGAAACTTATAATTTATATCAATCATTGTTGGTTTTTAATTACTAGGTTCATAGATTCAGGCTTTAAAAGCATAACTGTTAACAAAACAAGCACTTCGTTTCAAATAGCTTTAGAAATACCACTTCGTTGATGAAATCCGCCAATTCTATCATATTCATGCTGATCATTGAATTTATCTGGCATAAATAATAAAAAATACTAAATATTTTAGATCGTGTAAAAACTCTTTATTTAATGAGAGCTATATGCTAGCCGATATCACTGATGTAATCTTTAAAATATTTAAAAGAAAGAAAATTGCTTGCAGCAGTTTCAATTTTATCAATGGGGAGTTCTAAGCGAATGAAAAAAATTTCTTTTTTCAAATGTCTCTCCCGGATGTTCTAACTGAAGTCTTAGAATGATTTTTGGGATCGGCGGCTGGCCTTGTCCAAATTTCATGACGCTAACTCAAACGGTTCTGAAGTTATAAAAGAGATACATGCGCCAAAAATATAGAGTATACATGCTCGTAATTGTCTCTCTAATAAGCGCTACCAGCGCAACCGCAAATAAAGACGTACAGTCCACAATTGTCTAATTTTCATTTTTTTATCCACATCGAAATTTATCGCAGAACATCTGCATTTGAATTTAATTATTTTTGAACAAATCATAATGATATGACAAACGAGTGGGTGTTGAAAACTGCATAGGCTCATTGCATGACTATTCGTTGTGAATTATGATTTTACTTTTTTTTCTTCTAAATTGCATTGTTTACTCACTTAATTCTTTTTTATCGTAACTCTTGGCTTTATTATTTAACAAATTGCATGGCTTACTTATTATTTAATTTGCAAATACTATTTAGCAAATTTTATAAAACTTATTACACAAATTTATCGACTAACTAAATTTTTGAAATCTCAGTTCAATTTAGAACTATACATAATAGTAATATCATAATAGTAATATGCATAATAATAATATCATTACTTATAATAGTCAATCCTGCGATTTTGCTGTTTAATTGATTTCAAGAAAAATGGAATATTTGACCGTAATATCTAGAAGGTAGTATTTCGAATGAGAAACCGTTGGTAATTGTACTACCATATTTTTTATTAATACAGTATTTCGATATGTTTCACCTTAATATCACATCAAGGATGCAGGAAGTTTACGCAATAATATGATTCAACTTACGCAAATATTTAAAAAAAAAATTATTAACTGTTTAGGATAATGCTGCAATTTACATTTGCGTTCAGATTTATGCATGTATTATAAGATTACCATTTATGTATAATCTTAAAAAACTTTTGAAAAATGTCAATCTAATGCAGTAGTATTTAAGGTAGTTTTTGTTCTTTAAAGTGATAATTTTTTGAAAACAAAAATCTTTTTTTAAAACAAAAATTCTGCAATTTTTATTAAAGAATACATGTTAACAGATATACTGATATAAAACTATTAACACAATATATTCATGCAACAAATTTATATTAATAAGTACAGACAAACTTTAAACTTTTGACTGCATCGGATAAAAATTTAAAAAACTCCAATTTCAGCAACTTATTTTGGAGATGCTCTATACAGGGTTATTCACAATTCCCTCCCCCTGTAAACGCCATTTTTCTTTACTACAACTAACAACAAAAAGGAAGTTACAATTCCCGCTCTCAGCACAAATCTCAAAAAATTTTAAAACATAATTCATAGGCAAGTTAACCTACACAAAGTTTAATTTTATTAAGTACTTTGGTAAGTACAAAATAAAAGGAGATAAGTGAAAACAAATACTGTATGATTCAGTTTTATATATACGCTAGCAAATTTGTGAAGAAAAAATAACCATATTTTGCCTTTAAATTGCTGTTGTTAAAAGGCTAACCATTGCTATTAAAATTCATAAACCTAATTGATGTTAATTGTTTTACTTAATTAATAACATGTCGTTATCATCTTCAAAACTTAACAAACCACAACTTCAATTTTTCTCAGCGTTTAGTCTATCAATCAGAGTAATTGCCGTTTAATTTTTATTTCTGTTATTTGAAGAATGTCACTCAAATAACTTGTATCATGTCATAAAAATGACTTACCTTACTTTAACTCTAAACAAAATCCCTTTCTAGGGGGAAAGGAGGAGGAGAGATTGCAACTTGGTGTAATGTCAATCTTTCAAGCTCTCTAACAAGAGAATCGGAGTGAAATAAAAACTGTTTCTGTAACTTTTTGAATTGTATTTTTTTCTCTTAGAATATCGAACATTTGACCTTTTTACAACTAACCTCTACCCTCTAAAGTACATCCATGGGACATCCATAATTATAATTTTTTCTGCGTGTTTTTTAGAAAGGGATAAGAAAATGCATTGTGACAGCAAAATCGCCGTGCATATCCGACGGGATAGCTGTAATTTTCACGTCACATTTCTGGGGAAGGGGTCACATCGATAGCTACTGTTAGATGCCACTCTGTGAGGGATTTTTTTTTTCCCCTTTCTTTTTTTTTTTTTTTTTTTTTTTTAGATATCTACTTAATCAGGGCAAAAATAATTTAATTGTTGTTCATGAAAATTACTTATATTCAAGCAGATCAGAAAAAAAAAATTTCTTTCGAAATATAAAATAGTTCTCAGAAAAAAAGAAATCTACATGCAGCTTATTTTTTTAATCAGCTTTATGGAAGTTTCCGCTATTGTGTGTAAATGACATATATTGGGTGTTTTTTATAAATCTAATTTATTAATTCTTTTTTTTTTCTTCCTGGAGTTAATTTTCATTGCGTTTAATACTGTCGGAAAATATTTTCAGATAAGTATTTTCAGCTAAATTATTTAGTATTAAAAAATATTCATTCTATCTTTAAATGTTTATTTGTGTAAAACTGATATATATATATATTAAAAATTAAAACATTTAATCTGAATTTTTGACATTTTATTGAATGCTTGTTGACTTTGCTGGTTAAAGATTCCTCCTCTGATAAAAAAAAAAGTTTTTAGTGAACTTTTTAATTTGTAACTGTTGAGTTTAACTTGTTTAATTTGTGGGTGCAATTTGAACTATTTAATAATGACTGATAGGTATATTTTAGTACTTATCTAACTTACTAGAAGGGCATTACGCATAATTCCTTTATTGAAAAACTTCTATCAAATACGAAGAAAGAATTAAGAAAATATAAAGTATAATAATAAATTAGGTAAAAATAAAGTTAGTATTTTAGAATGGAGAAACTTTAAGTTTGAATAGATGATCAACTTGATTCAATATAAGTAGCTAAAAAGCGGGCAGTCCTGGAAAATTTTAAAATTTCTACATCAAAACAGTTGTTTATTTCGGAGCTTGAATACACGACAACTACAGAATAAAAGGATTACACCCTGAAATGCCTATACAACTGGCACTCTTACTACAGTATTTCTAAGCCTATCTCCATTAAATTTGTTCCCTTGTAGTTTCATTAAAGCACCAAACTCTCCTGTGCACATTATCAAACAACACTATTATTATAATAGAGCTCTAAACTAATATATATCCTAAGTAAATTAGTAAGCATAATTTAAACAAAAAAATCTGCGCAATCTCTTTGATTGTACAAGCGGTTCCCTTTTAACTTTTTTTTTTACCAGCTTATATGTTTAACAGTTTTTTTTCCAGCTTATATGTTTTATGCTTATATTTTTTACAATATTTTTTTTTTATATTTGTTTCAAGCTGCTGATTGCCAACATGAGAAAGGAATTTTTTATTTTTGTCAACTTACATATCTATATATACTTTACGGAATATAAAATTAAATTATAAATTGTGATTATATTCAAATTATATACCAAGCATTATTTTCCTCTTTTTTCGTCATTTATAATATTGTTTTGCATGAAAATAAATGAAAACATGCTGTGCAAGCTTCAAAGACTCGACTTTAGTTTTTTTTAAAAAATTAAATGCTGACGTATGACGGCAGCGTATTTTTAAACATAAAAATAACGTTACACTTTCAAAAAAATCTATCAAAAAGAACATGAAGCAAAGGGGGAGGAGGGGAAAAAAACGAAACTTAGAAAGAAAAGACGACTATTCTTAAATACATCACAAAGCTTCAACAGGGAGAAAGATAGAAAATGCAACGTGGTTGCAAATCCCTTATTCCTGCTCTACCCGAATACATGAAGATCCCTGATTACAGTAATGGATTTAGGCTAGACAAGACACAACAAAGCTTGGCACGTGCTTTCAATAAAGTCTAGGGCTCACATTTAAGGCACGTACAGATTTTCTGTTACTTCTTTTTTTTCCTGTATGATTTCGGCTGAGGGATTTCCTATAGTTTTTTACTTTTGGCCTCTACCAATGCGTGAGGAGACTGAAAAGGAAATATAAACAGGCTGTTTTGAGCTTTTCTCTTTTGGGGCAATGTAAGATAATACTTGCCGCCTCTTCTATGATTCTTTCTTGATATCTTTCTTTTAAAACAAGATTTTAAATACTTTTTGTCTGAATTTTAAAAATTTAAAATTTTATCTTATCAGCAAGTCTGCACCACGTAGATCCTGAATCACCAGTCTTTATGTACTACACGTGTATTTGGAATCGTTTTCAAAAATTAAAATTAGTATATATCCTCAATATGTGTGAGAATTAATATTAAATCGAGAAAAAAACTTTTAAAATCTACTGAATTATTATCAAGATTAATCGTATAGTACATGAAAAATTAAAAGCATCTAAACCGGTTTACGAAAATGTTAGGTCTCATCAAACAGAAGTTTAATCTTATTTATTTATTTACTTTATTTTTTTGTTGAGTTGTTTTTATTTCTATATAAGCTATAAGCTAACATCTACCAACCTTTAAAACTATAAAAAATGTGCATTTGTAAATAAACAAATGTCTGGAACTGGAATAGGCTAAACTTAATTAGTATACGAGCTTAAATTTGTGTGTATAACAAAACAAAACAAAATAAATAAATACTTGGAATAATAATTTTTCGTTTTTTAATCATTTGTTTTACACTTACCTAACTAGCCAAACTGCCTCGTCTTTTTGCCAAATGGTATGCTATATGATGGTAGTGGTCACTGTAGTTCTGGATGTGTAACGAAATATAAATAAATTTGCTTTAGATACATATACAAACTCGTGTGCTGAATACAAATAATTGCTAGTATCTTGTAAAAATTGAAAAACAGATAGCATAAAAATAAGTAGGACTGCACAACGATATTGAACCTGCTACCTTGATGCTTCAGAGCGTTTGGGGGAAGGACAATACCCTTCTGTATAGAATTGGGATCGAATCCCGCTTTTAACACTGAAAGTATATTCTTGCTGTTTTTCTTAAACTTGTGCTATCTGTTTTTCATATTCAAAAGACTTTTTAAACTATTCTCCGGAATTATAAAAATTAAGAAAAAAAATGAAAAAAAATTTAAGCGAATAAATTACTCCCGCTACCCCATAAAAGATGCATACAATAAGCACCATAGCTTGATTTATCCAAGTATAATATTCTTAAAATACTTGAAAGCATCATATAGGCCTATTTTTCCTCCGATCAGGAAATATATTGAAAAAAATAAGTAATTTACCGTCTCCTTACTGCTGTCAGCTATTTAAATAAACCGCGACTTTAAATAAACCATAGAAATGTAAACAGTATATTATTATTTTTGTTTGATAAAAGGACTTGACCAAATTACCAAATTACCAAAATTACCAAAAACTACCAAATATTGGTAAAAAAATTACAGTTATGATGAAATTTTCAGTAATTAATTTTATCACAATATTTTAGAGCATGGAGTAAAATTATTTATATATTAAGTTAAATTTACTTTCCAGTTATGTAAATTTACTCAATGTGTGGTATTGAGAACTATAATTTTGAAGATCAAAATTTCTGGTAAATCATTACCATAAGTACGGCGAAATTATCAAATGAAAGATTTAGCGACTGTATATTTTGGTAATTTTACCAGAATTTTTTTCTCCATGCCTATATTTGGAATCCTTTTCCAATTCTCAAATTAAGAAATACAAACATTAAATTTAAGAAGAAATATTTAATTGAATAAATAAAAATTTATAGATATCTGACTAATGATTACCGAAATCATTTACTATAAAGTCGAAATTTAAAGTACCAGAACCAGTTTGACAAAACAGAAGAGTCTTATAGAAGCAGCTTTGATGCTTTTAAATCAATACACGATCGAAATTTGTATTGTCATCTAGCAGAAAGTTTCATCTGAAATTTGAGCCTTCTAGTTAATCGCTATGTAATCAAAAGCTTGAGTAAAAATAAATTTCGCTTGTAGAGATCGGAAAACGATAAAATCTTATGATGACAACCAAACTTCTCGAACTGGTCAAAAATGGTCGGAAATACCGTTTAAAATAAATTAAAATCGGAATGGCTGTAATTATTGTTGTAAAATTCCACCCTGAAGCTCACAAAAGTGTATTAATATAAAAGTTTTAAAAAATTGCTGACATATTCAATCTTTTATGAAGCATTCCTAATTCAAAGGTGCAGTATTTTCTTTCCCAACAATCAATAAATAAAAATAACTCAAATTAAAAAAAAACAGAATGTTTCGGAACAAAAGAATATGCTTACAAACACAACATATTTCGTACCCAAAAAAATTTACTTTGGAGGCCTTTTTTCGTGATCACTGAAAGACTAATAAAGTTACTCAACCAAATATAATTTGAGTTTTCGTAAACAACTACTATCAACCATCATTTTTTTTTTCCAAACCAATTCAAACAAAATATTCCCTAACAAAGTACAGAATTTCCCTCCTATTCAAAATTCCATTAAAATAACGAGATTCAAATAACACTTTTCCCTAAATCGCTTCCCCTAGTAACAACCCTAATAAATTAATTTACACTCTGCAGTAAAGAGAAATTCTATTCAAGCAGTAACAACGTGTCCTCCTTTTCACATTTGTGCATTCAGACTCACTGACTTGTTTAACCTATAGGAGTAAGAGTCTGTTTTAAACTTTATCCAAACAAGCTGATATCGCAGATTCCTTTACCCGTTTTAACCCTATCGAGGGCTTTTCAGTGTTTACCCCTTTACCCGAGGACAAAGACAGTCCAACAAAGTAAAGGGTTCTTTTACTTTTATTTACATATATTCTTTTGTGCAAAGCCGCCTTAGTGGAGAAATAATCAAATTGGAAGCTCTTTTCGATGTAAAGTTTCTCTTTTTGGCTTGAGTAGAAGGGTTGGGGTTATGTGGGAAAGTGAAATGTTAGAAAGAGTTGATATCATAACTAGGTAGACAATTTTCGAAAGAGTTTTCTTCTTTCATTCTTTTTATTTTATTTGATTTATCCTTTTTTTATTATTTCAATAATGTTTAACCTGTTTCACATCAGAATTTTTCTTAGATCGAAATTTTACGAAATTGAAAGTAATTACGATATTTTCGAAGAAATATTATGAGTAGAAAAAAATGACATCGGGAATTTCGATTATGAATTTTTTTTCACACCGTGCCGTTTTCTTTAAATTTATTCTTCCTTCACGTGATGATAAAACTTTACATTCGGATAATTTTGTAAACTGAGGGAAAAAGTAAGGGCGAAACAACTAGAATGTGTAAAATTTACCATGTTTCTGTCTCTATGGGAGCTCCAAGAAGCTCGGTAATTTTAACCTAAGCGGTTTAGTAATGATTTTGGAAAAATTAACTATAAAATATGGTTTTATAAAATATGATAAAATTTAGTAATGCTGTAAAATTTGGTAATTTTATCATAATACTTTTGAGCATGACATAAAAACAGACTTTAAGATAAAAATAGGCTCAGACCATGGCATTCTTTTTTCTCCGTGTAATGTATTAAGATATGAACATTATTTTTAAAGGATATTTTATTTCATTATGGTAAAAACATGTATAACTTACCTAACTGTTTTATTTCTATGAAGAAAATGCTTTAAAGTTTAAAAATTTTTTGATTTTTCTGCTTTTACAAAAGGAAAAATACTGAAACTGAATTATACTATGTAAAAATGCCACTTAAAAATGCCAAAATATCTGAATTTCAATTCTAATTTTCCACCTGTTTTTTACTACTGTGCATTTTTAAAAGTGTGAATATTTCAACTCTTCAATGATCAAATTTACCAAAATCTCCCAAGTTACGTCAACTCATTTTTATTACGGAAAATTCATACCAATTATGTTAACAACCAAATAACTTAATAATATTTTATTTCATTAACCAAATAACTTTTATTCATTTTTTAGTATAATATACTTATAAAGAGACTTCAATCAGAGTTTCTCTTTAGCGTTTTGAATGTTTTCTACATTTACACAAATATCCAACTGATATAAATAATAAATCAATAAACAATTTAACAAGCTAAATTAAATTATTCTTATACAATTCAGCCTATAGAAACGCATTAAAATTAGACACTGAACTTCTTAAAGGTCAACAACGCACAGATTTTTTCTCTACGTTTAACCTATGTGTTTAAATCAATGCGCAAATTTCTAATAAAAGAAAGACAATTTTAATGCTCCCAAAAACTTATAAAAATCTAAAGCATCACAAAATTCATCAATTGAAACTCATTTTTCGAGAAAGTACCTAAAAAAAGAGGATGAAAACCTGATCTTTTAACGTACACCCACGCAGAGAATCCTCAAGAGATGCGGCGGTTTACGTCCCGCCGGATCAGGATGAAAGGGATAGCGGTGCTCTGTACTAGACAACTGTCCCTGAAGGGTCCTCCAGAGGATATCCACTGGATCTGCAGAGAGAAAGAATCCAAAGTTACAGTGCCGATTGATGCGAATTTCGTGTACTCATGATCCCCCGACGACGTAAGCATCCTCTTTTGCTCCACACCATCATTTCTTCCTTCTTTTCCCTCCGGCGAAAAATCTAAACCGTAAAAGCAACACCACACCCGACCCCTTCTCTATACCGATCTCGATCAAATATCTTTTGCCTCTCGATGCAACACTGGGCCGTCCCGTGAGAATTCCAGATGCTTTAAGTATAGGATACTTGATCAAATCTGTTAAATTCAAAGAAGAATGTGAGATTGTCCCAGGTTCAGTTTATCTCGTGATTTGTAAGAAGTTTGCGAACATTGGCGAAGGGTCACTGATTCTTGACATTGTAAATAAACGTGATTTTCGTATTTGTATACAATTTATTTCTTTAACAGAAGTAGATAGTTCGTATATTTTTGATCTTTTAACCATTAGACATTATTATTTGTTGTTCTCTAACACTGAGATGTTTATTTCAAAAGTTTAAGTTTAGTTTATCTTGTTGTACACAGTTTACTAACGTATGCAAAAAGCACTGAAGCAAAATTATTGTGATAGTTAATAAACTTGATACGTTTCATCTTTGTATGTTTTATTTCTTTAAGGGAATTAGATAATCGTTCTTATATTTGAAATGTTTCAACCATTAGACGTTATTATTTTTGATGCAGTAACATTGAGAAATGTATATCAAAACTTGTAAGAATCTAGCTCTATTCTAAGTAAGATTTATCTTGTGTTATATAAGAACTTTACAAACATTGGCGGAGGGACTTAGATTCTTGGGGTAGCAAATAAACGTGATTAGTTTTACATTTCTTCTTCTTTGTTAGCCTTACTGCCGGAGTGAGCCGTGGGGTTTCCAAAAAAAATATTTCAGGCTTGTCTTCAACCTGACAGAGGTTTTATATTTCTATACTTTTATTTTCTGAACGGAATTTAAACAATCGTTCCAATATTTTCGATTTCGTAAACTTTATTCTTTTATTTTTGGATTCACCAACATTGCGAAGTTTATATCAAAGTTTATATATGTTTCAAATGCTTTGAAATTAATTATTTTTAATTATTATATATCAAATAGTTTATTTTAGAAAGTTTTATATGCTTTTATTTTGATAAATTTTACAAAACATATTTATAGAAAAAAAGAATATGCATTAAGAAGGCAAAATAGAAGCTTGAAAATCATCTTTGCACAAAAAATTTTAGTTTTTCTAATTTATATAATGTTTAAATGCCTACCAAATTAAACAGAAAAATTTAAATTTTAAAATTTTAAGAGTGTTAAGTAATTAAATTTTTTAAAAATATAATCAAAAATATTGTGTTATAAAATGCTAAAAATAACAGGTTAAAATAAATTATTATAACTAATGAAGCCGAAAGAAGCTCATAAAGAATAAATCAAAAAGTTTCCAAAACAATACAAAAGCCATAAAAAGCAATACTATTTTAATACTTTATTATAAGTCAAGCAAGAATAACCTTTTTCTTAAAATGAAATAATTTGAACTAACTTTCTACACAATATTTTAAGGAATCGTTTCGAAAATTAAGGCTAACATGCAAGAAATTGTCTTTTAAATTACCAAATTTTTTAAATTTACCAAATTTATTTAATTAACAAATTAACTATTAGATTAATTTTAATAAAAAAATGCCTCTGGAACGAACAATGTTAAAATACAATATATTTTAATATAATAATTAAAAAGAAAATTAAGATCATTGGAAAAATGGTTGCAACACAATAAATGCTTTAAATTTTCATACACTGAACCATATATTTAAAATAACAGACAATGCCAGCTACTAATTGGATTTGATAAACTTTTATAATCGCTACCATAACTTTGATAGAAAATTATTTGCAGAAAATTAAAATGTTTTAATCTATAAAAAGTTTAAAGTTTAATTTAATTTTAATTGTTTCTGTAAAATATAAATGTTATACCATTTATTAAGAAATTCATAAAAATTAATTCAGATAATTTAATTCTTTGGTATTTTCATATATCAAAACAATTGAATTTCTGAGAATAAAGGATGAGTTAGATTCGGGTTTTAAAATTTTTAATCACTCCTTCATTAGTTAACTTTCGCTTCATTCATTCTAAAGTATACACTTTAAAAAACTCTGCATCAAATTACAGTATAAAGTACTTTAGGTATACACTTTGGGTGCATCATCCGTAAAACCCATTTTCACCGTAAATTATTATACCATAACTTTTACAGTAATATTTATTTAATAAAAGTGATTCAGTAATCTTATGGTACTTATTACTGTAAAAATAATGATAAGATTTTTTTGTTCCGTATCATGATCCGGTGAAAACCCTGAAAGGCCCTGAGTGCAGGTACTTTTTACTATAATTTGATTCTGAATTTTTGCAGTGTAGGAACAAAATTCTCTCGAATTCTAAACATAAAAGTCTTTTAATAATTTTAATAAAATTACTTTGTGTGGTTTTGACAATATCTAGTGAAAATTCTATACAAGCATGAAGGAACAATAATTTTAAATATTGAAAATTCAGGTAAATAAAAGATACATGTTTCCAACAGTAGAATAAGTAAGAATAAGCTTTTTAATATACCTTTTAAAATTTAATTGAAATAACTAAAGTGAAAGTAATATAAAGATAATTAAAATAAAAGCAAAACAAACATTTTCACACAAAAATATTACTCAAAGATTTCGTTGTTTGTTGAAAGAAGTAGGTACTCTCAAGCAATATTGTTCATAAAAAAAATAGTCATACGTTCGTCATAAACATAAACAAGTTATCAAATAGTTCCTTTCTATATTCAAAAATCGTAAGGCCAGTTGCAGTTTTGATCGTTTAACTTTACGTTACATTTTGTCTTTCTGCTCAAAAACTATTTTACTTAGCTTGAAATTCCGATAGATTGCAGAAAATTATATTGGGAATTCGATAGAATAAAAAAAAATAGTACTTCATTATTAGTTCTAGAATTAAATTTTATCATTATTAAACTCGTCTATTAAACTTGACGTAAAAAATAACATACGGGCCGCTTTTCAGGCCTCAGGAATGCAACTACAGAGAATTTGGTATGATGAAATGGCTATAATTGTTTCTGAACTCAACGCAGAGGTTTCTCGCAAAGCGAGAACTTATGTATGAAGCTTATTAATTTAACTTATAATTCTACATTAAAAGGCAAGAGTAGCATAATCAATTTTAAAGTTTTTCTAAGCTCTATATTACATAATACATTGTCAAAATTCATCGCCGGAATCTGAAATTTGTTTGCATTTAATTTTAAACATTATATCCTCAAGAGAGAGGACTCTCAAGACAGGAAGCTTTAATGCAAATAAGGATTTTTAATAAATGCATTTCTTATTAGTGTCATTGTTGTTTAGTGTTGGATAACATTAATTCCTTTTTTATTAAAAAATATTGCATCTTCTTAAAGATAATTTAATTTTTATGCTAGAAACAAGTAGCATTTTTTTCCCTACCTTTAGCTACTGATTTTTTCTTATATTTTTCTTTTACACTGCAACAATAATTTCTTAAAACAAACATGTTTTAATTCCATAGCCATTATTATATCGTTAATGCACCATATTCTCCTATATTTCGCTACTGACTTTTCAACTTATTTTTCTTTCACACTGTAACTATTATGTCTTTAAACAAGCAGGCATAATTCCTAAAGCAAACATGATTTAGCTCCAAAATAATTTTTCCATATTTCATTGCTGATTTCTTTGATTTTTTTCTTCTTTTAAACTGCAATTATGAATTTTTAAACAGACAGATGTTGACTTTTAAATCATTATTACATCATTAAATGAAATCATATTTAACCATATTTCTCTACTGATTTTTTAACGTATATATTTTTCTTTTACACTGTATCCTTAATTTTTTTATACAAACACGTTTTTATTCCAAATAATTAGCTTTCTTCCAAAATTTGCTAATGAAAAAATTGTTTTGTAAACTATTTGACATGTTTCTAAAAAAAAAAAAATTCAGGCACATTCTATTACTATTATTTTTCACGTAACCCTTTTTTCTCCTTTACATATAAGCTTTTTTCAATGGATCAATGCATAACTATTGACAACAAAATTCCTTTCGATCGGGGAAAACGAAATACTTCTTGAATCATTTGTTTTCTTAAAGAAGCAAGAAAAAAAAAGTAGCTTTCGCCGACTCTTAAACTAATATGTTATTTTTCGTAAAGCTTCGACGGGGTGTATCTGTTACAAAACTCTAAAGCTTGTTTTCTCCCTCAATAATTCTCAATCGGATTCCATGTCGATTCTCGTTTTCTTTCTTTTCAGGTCCACCCCCTCCCACACAAAGTACCCTTCGGCTATTTCAGCACTCATCCCCCTTATTTCTGCGTACGCCAGATTGCTCCTCAATATATAGATTGCTTCTAAGTCAAGCATTTAGTTGAAAAACGGTATATGTACGCCATGAGCACACAATCGGATTTTCAACAATTGGCAACAATTCAAAAAAGAATATTTACCTTCCGAATAATGTGATTTTTTTCTTCTCTTTTCTATTTTATTTATTTTGAGAACTGAAAATATTCTTGCGGCTAAGAAATTTTGAGGAGAAATTGCGACGTATTAAGTTTCTTTATGGATTTGATCTATTAAATGTAACTAACAGTGTCATAAATTCAGATTGGGCTCAGATATTTACTTCTCTCAGTCCTATTTTTTACCTCTAAACCTTTAAACTTATACTTAGAAAATGCTATTTCGGCATTTTTATCCAATTGGTACAATGTCTATTGTAAATTTTTTCAATATAATGTAAAGATTAAACATAACAAAATGGTCAATAGAATTTAAATTTTTTAGAAAGCTAGGTGTCTTTATGCAAAATATTTAATAATATATTAGCGTTAATTATGAATAAAGTATAGCTGGTTTAAAATAAAATAAATCACCAAACGTAATACAAATTAAAATAAAACAAAAAATAAATTTGAAATAAATCAATAAGTTATAAAATAATAAAATAAAATGAAAAAGAAATTGATTAAATAAATAAATTAACATGAAATCAAATCTAATTGATTAAACAATTATTTTATTTATTTTGAGAACTGTAAATAGTTTCACGGCAAAGAAGTTTTGAAGAAAAATTGCGAAGTATTATGTTTGTTTTATGGATATGATCTTTTAAACGTAACTAACAAGGACATAAATTTAAATTGAGCTGATATATTTCCTTCTTTTCTATAACTACTATATCTACTCCTTTACTTCTTTACTATTTTTCGATATCTACTTCTTTACTTTTAGAGATATTTCTTCCCTATAGCGCAAAACTTATACCTACAAAATGGCAATTCAGCATTTTTGTCGAATTGAAATTATGTCTATTTCATAACGTCGTTGAACAGCCGACCCAATCATGAGTTTACGACTATCACTGTTCAACGCCTTAGCCTTGTAACTTTGAATTTGGTCCAGAAGACAAGGAAACTCCTACATCACTTATCGGGAGAAATTTACCTGCGGACGTTTTGGTGGATCTAACCCGCATAAAGGGGAAAACCACCAAAAACTCTCATGGTTAGTCTGACAGCAAGGGAACTCTAGCTCATGATCCGTCTACCACTAAAGACATTTTACGTCAGCACTGTGGTCGATTCTAACTCGGGTCATCTCATTGAGCTGACCCGGGTGTCTCCCCTGAACCACCACGGCTCCTATAAGATATGCTGAGCCTTCGCTCACTTTAGAAACAAATATCTGCTCATTTCAGTATATTTGTCAAAATAAATTGCCTGCCTATTTCCTAATATTTAGCCTCACTAGTTTTAAATATTAATTTCATTGATTGATAAATTATTCAAGTTTTATTAAGTGATAAATTATTAAGGTATTTTTTCTAGAAAAGTTGAATGCCTAAATATTTTTATTTTATTTTGATACTAATATTTTAATTTCATTTCCGAACATATTTTTTTACAATAACACTCCCTCCGCTGCCTCTGTATCGATACTTTCATTAGCAAGATTCGCTTTTTTTATTTCTAATTAGAATTTGGATTTAGACCTAGAAACATTATGTTTAGTACCTTGTAAGGGAAAACCTTGAGAGAGATTTTTGGATCAGTCAGATAGGGTGATGCGTGGAGTAGGACATCCAAAAGCTGTTTCAAGAAAAGGATATTGTAGACTGTATATTATCAAAAAGAATCCAATCGTTTGGTCAAAATAGTTGTAAACAGATGCACAAAATAAATCTATAGTGGCAAATGTCATAGTCAACGAAAACTGGGAAGAACGAGGTAAAGATGGATAGACGAGGTTAAAGAGACCTCAAGACCGTGTAAAAAAGACACTGGAATTATTAAATTGTGAAGTAGAATTGTCAGGGAGGTAATGGTCTAACTCGGACTAATAATTCTTCTAACACTCTCGGGAATAAAACTCTCACTTTTGACGACTCAGCAATCCTTGAGGTGCATTTCGTTATTTTGAGAATTATTTCGTCATGATATTACGTGATTTGTGATGAAGCACAAACTTTAAATTACATGACGAAAATGTTATCGAACTTTTAACCTCATCACGAACCTCATTTAACCTCATGACGAAACTAGAATGAAGACTACACGCTCGAAACTAGAATGATGAGATAAGCCGAACGTTCTGTATGGTGATCAAGGAGTTAGCCTCATGCCACAGAGAAACCGGGTTCGCATACCCCCTCGGGAATGGATGTAATTAATCTCTCTGTTTTATAAAACCTCATAGGGGTGACGTTGGTTTGCCTACATGGTACGTACGAAAAAATGATCAACTATGCTATCGGTACTTTATTTATTCCTTTTTTTATTTATTTATATATTTATTTATTTTTATTTATTTATTTATTTATTTATTTATTTATTTATTTTTTTGAAAAATAAAATAAAATGCCGACTGATTTCTATACTTTTAACGAAATTTATTTCCTCGAATGATCTTTGATGAGCAAAATGTTCGCTCGGAACATATATATACACTAGGAAATAGTTTCGTCAAAGTGTCATGAGATTCGAATATCTATTTTTTACAGTGAACACGCATAATTCGCTTTCACTAATGAATCCCAAAGAAAGAATATGAATGAGATAAGCTGCTCAAATTTGAATTTGAATTTAATAAAAAAAAAATCAGAACACCTCTTCCGAAATCGAAATTATCTAAATTTTTTGTTATCAGAAAGGAATCTAAAATAATTCGAAATTTTCAAAGCACAAATGTTTCTTAAATAGAAATGCTCTGATAAAAATGAATATGAAAGTGAGTAAAATAAGCAACTCAAACTCATGTTTCAATGCTCTAAGCAAGACAGAAAATATTACAGGAAATAGAAATTATGTAAGGTTGGTATTACAAAAAAAGAACTTAAAATAGTTCTTAATTCTCAATATTCTTAGTGTAAAAATCCTTTAATAGTGAAAAATGGGAATGTGAATAAGATAAGCATCTCACACGCAAATTTATCGAAGGCAAAAAAATTTCCAGGGAATAAAAGTTAGGCTACATTTCTGTCATAGAACTTACAATTCAATTTAAAAAATGGATGATTAAATATCACAATTAATGGGTACGTAAATATTCTTCGTTTTTTGATGAAAACCGTTTCCTGGTATATACTCCGAGCGAATTTTTCGTCAAAGTGAAGAAATAACTATCCTTACTTCTGTGAGGAAAAGAATTTCGTCAAAATTAAAGAAATATTTCGTCATTCTATTTTTTACCAAAAAAAGCAATAATAAGTAAATAAAATAAATGAATAAAACAACTTGTAGGGCCTAAAGCAGTGTCCAACTTCTCAAATAATCATTTTATCATAGGCACCATGTAGGCGTCTCAATGCTATTTTAACAACACAAGAAGGACAGATGAAACCAAGAGATAAATTACACCCATGCCCAACATGGGATTCGATCCTGGGATCTTCCTGGTTCAAGGCCCACTCCTTGACCCCCATACAAGCCGGAAAGCTTTTTTTTCTTTTGGTTTTCTAGTCCAAATTCTAGTTTCGTCATTCTAGTTAGCAATCTCCTACCATGTACTACAATGAGGTTTCAAGTTGAGGAAACATTTTCGTTATAGACTTGGGAGTTAGCGTTTCTCCATAAATCACGTGATTTCGTGACGAAATTAATATTAAAACTGATGAAATATATCTCAAGGATAGCTGAATCATCAACAAAAAAAAGGAGTTTTTTTCTGAGAATGTTCAAATTGCCCAAAAGGCAAGAGATTTTTAAATAAAAACCCTCTAATAAGTAAAGAATCTGAATGCAAATAAAAGTTTTACCTCTATAAAGAAGGGAGACAATCATTCAGGTAATAAAAATTAGGTTTGATTTGTATCAGAAAGAAGGAATTCAGAAAAAAAATTCAAATTTCTCAGAAAGCAGAAAGCTTTTAATTCAATGGGAATAAGTAGACTACTCATGTGAATGGGAATAAGTAGACTACTCAAACGTAAGTTTTAATTCAATAAGAAAGTCGGAAAACCTTGTAGGAAACTGATATATTTAAAATTTCTGTCTGTAAGAAAAGAAAAGGACTTAAAATAGTACAGAATTCTCAAAAGACGAATGTTTTTTGCATGAAAAATATCTAATAGGGCATTACTAAACAAATAAAAAATATATTTCAGCTCAATTTAACCTTTATCTTGGATTGCATTCTAGCATTTCAATTTTAAGTACATTTTTATTCAAGTTCAACTAAGCAATTGACAAGTGCCCATAACTACGGCATGATCAATAATCACGTAAAAACATTTCAATTCATTTGTGGTCAAAATCTCAAGTAGACTATGGTGTTTGTATTTAGTTCAACTTAAAAGTTTTATATAAAGTGTAAATGCAGTGCTTTTTCTATTTCTATAAACCACTCAAAAGAAAGTATATGTATAAAAATATTTTTAAACATTCTAGCGGCATGCATGTTAAAAGAAATGCATCCATAATGGGTGTTTTATTCGAGAGAGGAAAAAAATTCCATCTTTGTCACAGCGCAAAAGTGTCGCTTAGATCGAAGAATATACCTTTAACTCAAACAAAGAGCAAAAAAATTATTTTCAAAAATTTCGCGGCGTGAAAGAGAGGAAGGTAGGTACTCTAAAAATAGGCGCATTAGATGAAAAATGCAATGGAAACGGAAAGGAAAAAAATTTTTATTATTATGATTTCCCATTCTTCGTGCTTAACTGGGGCCTGTCGGTGCCTATTTCATGCTTCTGTTCTCAGCGAGAGGTTTGAGAACTAGAAGCCTAAAACGGACTCGCGAACTCTCATTGTTGTCATTAGGCTCCCCCTGTGCTTAGAGCCCTATGCTTTTCACCTTTTTCGTGTCTTACGCGCCATTACACTCAGCGATGCTTCGATTTGGCGGCGAAACTTACACCGTCTCTCTTAAAAAAAGGAAATCTTTATAGAAAAACGATTCTTTTCGTTTTAAGAAAAGAAATATATGGAAAAAAAAGTTCCGAAATCCATTAAAATATCTGTAGTTCATAAAACAGCAATCATATCTCCAGAGAGAATTTTTATTCACGATGAAAAATTTGATATAGACAGATGTTCCATCGGAAGCTTTTTGATAAGAATGAATTTTGCAGCTCTCACGTTTTTTTTTTTTTTTTTTTTTTTTTTTTTTTTTTTTGCTAAAGCATTTTTTTACACAAAACCCACTATTCTTGCAAGTTTTGGTAGGGCATTAGTTTTTGAACTATGGAGAAAATACCAATTTCTAGTTAGAAGAATAAGCAATATGTTTCTTTATATAATAATATATTTGCTTTCAGCATTTAATTTATCTGTAAATATACGTTGAAATTAAATTATATTAATCGAAGTACATGCAAAGAATGCACGGAAAAATAATTCCGGTAAAATTGCCGAACCATATGATCCTGAAAAAAGAAAAAAACTGTTTAGTAATAAAATCCAAAATAAACGTTATTAAAACAATTTAGTAATTAGGTAATGGTTTACAGGAAATTCTAGTTTTTAAAATTATTGTTCTTTTTTCGACACATTTAATAATAAATACAAAACTTAAAAGTATATTTAACCGAATAATGGTTTTCGTACCAAATAAATGATTTGCACAGTAATGTTCTGAGATAACGTGATAAAGTTACCATTTATTACCAATAGTTGGGATTTATCAAATTTTATCTCATATTATAAAATTATACATCATTGTTAATTTTACCAAAATCATTACCAAAGCGCTTTTTAAAAATAACAGAGATCTTTGGTGTTCCCGTAGAGTAGCACGAGATAATAGATCCCATGCAGCATGAAGGGGCAAATAAACGTTAAAAATACGTTCGTTCGGTATAAGGTTTTGGACTTAACGTTAAAATTACGTCAATTTCACGTGATGATTTTCACCATTTCTTCATTCGTTAAAACGTATGCGTTAAAATGACGGTATTTTAACGCTATCAATTTTCCCTTTAAATATTTCGTTAAAAATGAGTACTAAAAATACGTTATATTAACGTGTACATTTTACCCATTTTTTTACCGATTTTTAAAAACGTTTTATTAACGAAAAAGTTACGCTTTGTTACATAGTTATGTTTACGTTAATTTTTTGGGATTATAAACGTAAATTCAATGGTAAAAATGTTTCTAAAAAAGAATGTGAGTGCCCAAGAAGGATATTATTTTACGTCTCTCTTAAATTTGAATAAACTGAACAGTGTAGATTTTTATTACAATTTGTATTCTATTTTTAAATACTTATAATTATTTTTGTTTATTTAAACTGGAGATAAATATTTGTTTGTTGATAATATTGAGTCTGCTCATTGTCAATAACTGACAAGGAAACTATGAGTTTTAATTCTTATGAAACTAAACTAAGATGAAATTAAAGAATTTCCAAAATACTGAATAAAGTAAAAATTTGTTACAACTTGTCATGTAACGAACATAATAACGTAAAAACACATGATTTAAATTTAAATCTTCTTTGTCAGGTACAAAAGTCGTGGTGTAGTGGTTAGAGCGTTCGCCTCAAAGGTACGTTGTTGTAGGTTCGGTCCTACTCGGAACTTCGGTGGAATGTTGAGTTCCGGATCTTGCAATTTTTTTATTCAAAGATCATAAATTAAAAGACTATATATTTTTTTAATTATGTAAAAATTAATTCTCTTTTTTTTATATTGAAATTATCGCTCTCCATATGAGTTTTTAAAAAATAATTATAATAAATTACAAAGAAATTTATCTACTTTTAAATTCCATGTTCTTATTGCAATGAAAGAAGCATTTACTTTATTTTAAAATAATGATTTAATGTTTTTTTGTATCGCCTAAAAAATGTATCAATCTTGTTTCTTTAAAGTAGTATATATATTCATTACTGAAAGAGAAAAAAAGCATACATATCAAAAGACAGATAAAAAGGAATTCTCATAATTAGTTTTCGTAATAAAATTTAGTGTAGGAAGTTTTAAAATATTTGTTGTTATTAAAAAACGTTTTACAACACAACAACATTTTTACAAATTTATTGAATTTTGCTTTGAATCTTGAATTTTATAATCTAGAAATTATTTAAATATAAAATCTCAATTGCAATGAGTAAATTATTTATGAAAATCATATATAGTAAAAAATAATATAAATTTATAAAATATAAAAAATAATATAAAATAGCATAAAATATAAATAATAATTGTAAGTTTTGTTGTAATGTCAGAAAATTTTTTTTTTTTATCGGAGCAAGTAATGATAATTCTTTATTTCTTCGCAGAATATTATTTATGAGTGAGTTTTTGTGTATGTGAAATTAAAGTACTTTTAAAAATAGTTTGAGCGTTAGTTCGGTTTCTTTTTCCTAACTGTCAGTTTTAGTTTGCATTGAATAGCCTGTTTTTTTTGTTGTTTCTTTTTCCATATCGGGCAATAATGTTACATAACAGGGAATTTACCTATGGACACAATGCTTGGAGGGTTTTAAATAGTTAATGCAGTTAAATAAATTGTTTTTTAATTATTTAGATCCTATAAAGAAAAAAGAAAAAAATTTAAGTTAGGGAAAGAGAAAGTTCCTCAAAAATTTTAGTTGAGACCTAAATTTTGCAATGCTAATACATAGACCCTAAAAAAACAAACCCACCTTTAAAAAAAAAAAAAAAAAAAAAGGATTTAAATATTTGTCTTTTTGCATTTTGACATTAGTGCGACAATTTTTTTCTATGTTCTTTGACCAAGATTTTTTCGTTTAAACTTAGTTCCGACTTAATAGGGGTTTTAAGGGCCATTCTAGTCCTTGACGGGGGCGGTGCTCGATTCTCGACACCACCGAGTACATGCGATATATGTGCTATTAAAATCTGTGGAATCGAGAGGCCTGTGGTCGGTCGCATTGCTGTGCCAAATGTACAGGGATCTGGAGAAAATTTCCTACCCCTTCAGATTTAAGTCTAAATGGATGATAAGCCTAATGTACAGCTCTAGAGCGACGCAACTAAAACTCCTACCTTCATTAGTTCGTTGACAAATTATCTGTTTACACTGTGTTATCTGGGAATACAATTTCAACAAAATCTTTTAAATATATACATACATTGCTTTTAAAAGGAAGGCAAATATCAGCAAGCGAAAAAACAGATTCATAAAAATTTCCTTTTTTTTATATCTAAAACACTGAAGAGGGGAAACGGAACGTTCAACGAAAATGGATCCTTCCAGCTAAAATTAAATATAAAATTTTTAATATATTATATGAAAATAACTTGATCCACGGGGAATGTTAACAACTCGACGACCTTTTTTACCCTTTTTGTTATAATAAAGTTTTCAAATCCATTATATTACCTCTTTTTTTTCTTTTTTTCAATTGAAATCGTGATTTAAAATGTGCTTTTTATTTAAATGTGTATTTTTTTATGTAATAAATAT
Organism: Parasteatoda tepidariorum; assembly: GCF_982258835.1. Classification (NCBI taxonomy): domain Eukaryota; kingdom Metazoa; phylum Arthropoda; class Arachnida; order Araneae; family Theridiidae; genus Parasteatoda; species Parasteatoda tepidariorum. The sequence goes on from NC_141761.1 coordinate 76,739,685, forward strand.
TTTAGGAATTTTTTCAAACTATTATTTTTAACACGGTCATCACCAACAACTAAAAATGATACCTAAATCATGAGACCATGCATTTATGCATGTCAATTAATGTATGTAAAATCTTCACCTACGCAGGCGAGAAAAACAAAAAATAAGCACGAAATTTGAGAAATAACGTGTAATCACGATATAATAATTAAAATTAACCAGAGATAAATAAATGTACATGTTGATCCCATATTATGTTATTCGATAAAACTTTTATATTGGTGGATGTAGTTAGATTAAATCTTTTTGATTTGATGGAAGACCTAACGTAGAATGTATTCTACAATATCTTTCTTACTCTCATTTCAGATGAAATAGAAATCCTACAATTTATGGTTCATTGATCAGCCTATCTGATGCACAAAAAAATCAATGTACATTGTTAGTTTTACAGTTTTAAAATATAACATAGTTAATGTCTCATTTAGTTAAATTACTATAGTACGATCCTCTAACTATCAAATCTTCGATTGGAAATGAAGTTACTGGTTAGAGGAAGCAAAAAAGTGTAAAGTTTTAAAATGAATAATCACGTATTTTAAATAATCTTGTATGTCTTCCGGAGCAGTTATCTTAATTTATAATATTTATCCATGTTTTTCTTTTATAATAAATTATTGTTATAAAAATTTTACATTTCCAGAGCATAAAACAGCAATTTTTATGAATTCATAAAAATTATAAAAAGCTTTAAAATTGGGGTTTTTTATGTACAAGCTATTCAAATAATATTATACTAGTTAAAATAAAATACTATATCTCTGAAATGATAATAACACTACATAACAAATAGTAATACTTTTTTAAAAATGTAAAATAGTAATAATTTTTTAAAAATGCTCGACAGTTTTATTTAACTTTATTAAAAATATTATATGAAAGTTATTCTACAATGTAGCATTTTATTCCAGGTTTAATTAGAATAATAATAAGAAAAATAAGATGAAAAATCAAAAATAGACGAGAAATAAATTGATTCACAATATAGATTCAAAAGTAATGTTCCACATTGCTTCCACTTATTTGAGTTTTTGTTTTACAAATGCATTAAATGATACTGAGTTTCAACTTTTCACTCCTTTTCCGTGGGCACAATTTCTACACAAGGACTGCTACCCCTACACTAGACAACGCTTATTTACATTTGTTGCACGCGTGATATAGCTATTCTATAGTGTATTTACATATGCCGAATTCAATGGTAAGTTCTTTTATTCCTTACTTTAATTATTACTATTTAGAATGTTAATTCATTATAATGCTTCACTATCAAAGAAAGTAAATTATTGTAGTTAATTCTGCTTGAAATAAACACAAATATTCTAAGCCTATCATTTGCGAAGTTTAACAAACTATGACAAAACGTAACGATTTTGGAAAAAAGCAAGAGAATTTGTTGATTCTCATTTACTGAGCATAAAATGTAAAGAGATGAAATACAGACCCTTATATACGATTGTTATGCAGTTGAGATATTTTTAATAAAATCATGAATATTTTAAAAGTATTCTGATGGCACCTAAGCTTAATGAAGGAATATTAATCTGAAATAAGTTAAACTAGTTGCGATCTTATGTAAAGAAAAATTTCCGTTTTAAAGCTTTAATTATCAAAATTATTAAATTAATGCTGCATTATTTTATTCACCTGGCAAATTTTGTTGCTATAATAAATAACAATTAACAAAAAGTAACAATTATAAGCATTATTCTGAAGATAATACTTAAATGTTATTAATCATGGTTGACTTCACACACAAAAATATGAGTAGAGGGGATATTTTCCATCTGTGATTTGTTGTACTGTACCTACTATTGTGGATTTCAAACTTGCATACATTTAAAAAAGAAAACATGTAGAGGTTTGCCAGGGGGTAGTGGCTACAAGATATACCCTTAGTTTCTACCCATGTTTTGTTTTCAGTGTGATGATAGCCACTGGAAGTTACCAAGACTTGTTGATTATTCTGCCACAGGTGATGATAAACAAATTTTCCAGAGTAGAAAAGAATTTTAGCTAGATTTATAATGTAAATTTTTCAGTTTCACTAATTTTAGGGGATATTTCCGTATCTTAATCTGTCGCACAAACTACTATAGCCAAGCTACCAAATAGATATAAACTTGAAGTTTAAAAAAAAACAAAAAAAACATAAATGTTTGCCAGATGGTTACAAGTTATATCTTTCGAGTTGGTCCCTTTCTGTGATTTTTTTTCTTTCTTTCAGTTTCTCCGATACCAGAAGTTGCCAACACGTGCCGATTATTCTGCCGTTGTTCATTTATCCCCTGATTTAATGAATCAAATAAAAGGGGATGTTTCCCTATTTGAACTAGTTTGTGCCAACTAAAAATGTTGAAGCAAAAAAAAAAAATAAATATAAGATTTTGTACTTTGCAAAAATTTAAAAAGAAGTATGTAGTAGAAGTTTTCCTGAGGGTTGCTACAACTTATATTCTTTGAGTTATTCCCATTCTGAGATATTTAATTTTTCGTGGATCGCTGGAAGTTTATGAATATTTAGCCATAGGTAACAACATAGAAATACTCATTAAACTTTTAATCCCCTATTAGGGTTACTTCTGTATTGTGAGCAGTTATACCAACTGCTAACTTTGTAAAAGAATATGTAAAGGTGTGCAAAATGTAGCTACGAGTTATACTCTTCAAGTTGATCTCCGTCCGTTAATTTTTTTTAGTTCCTCCTGGTTGCTGCATGGAAGTTGCTTAGAAGATATAGTGATTATTCACCGGCAGATCATGATACGGGCATTTTTATTTCTGTTTTGCCTACTCAGTACGAGATGGTATTTTTATTAGCAAATAAGACGAGACAAGTTTTATGTGTGAAACAGTCCTGTCATATTGTTATTAATTTGAGCTGTCTTATCTACTTACCTACTATTGTCTTATAAAGTATAAAAACTATTAGTTGTTGCATTTTTAAAACAGTTGAGTAGTAGCAGTTGTGATTCATGGCAGTTTCTTTTAACTTTACCTTTTTAAAGAACCGAGGGTTAAACACGCTTGATTGGTATAAATTTTACAAGAGTATAGCAGATGGTTCTTCAGCCAAAATGTCGTGGAAGTATCGTCTTAACAAGCTATTGCAAGAGAAAATCTCACATGGACAAAATAGTCTTTTGACTATTTATTTTGCAACATGATATCTTTAAAAAAAATAATAAAAAATCACCCAGTTGAACATTTACTGGAAATTTTTCTTCTTATTTTTGAAACAGTTTTTGAAATTTATCAGCTAACACGATAAGGAAAATAATTGCACTAATTTTCAATATTAAATTATCTTTAGAATTATTCTTATTCAAGCTTTTATTTAAATTTACATTGCTGTTTAAAACTTTTTTAATTCTTTTATAGTTACTGTATTCTAAAAACATGCCTAGGCAGGGGTCTGTCTAGGCCGAATTTACTACCGTTTAGCGGTACCTTCACAAAATCAACTTTAGGAAAAACAGTTTCACAAAATACTTTTTCTTATAATTTTATTTTCGTATTCCTTAAGAAACGATAAATCCATATTTTTGTGTTGATTTTTTAATATAGTTTTTAATTTTTCACAAATTATATCTAAATTTTCACAAAATAGGTACCTCTCAGAAAAACGTAGACAGACCCCTTGTAGGTGAAAAAGTTCAATTGAAATTTTTATTGCTAGATTTTTCTTTTAAACAATTTTTGTCTTGGTTTTTACTTAGCTTTTTACATTTCTAAAAAACTTTGTTTTTATTAAGTGTATGACACAGTAATTAAGAAAGTTTCTAATGACTTTATTCTTATCTGGAAAATATGATAATTGGAAAGCTGAGATGTAAAGCTTTAAAATTTTATTTTGAGAATTAAAATAGATTTTTCTGTTTTACATTTGTATATAATCTTTTGTTTTTGTTAGTAACACAGCATTTTAATAACATATTTCTAATAGATTATATTTTAGTTAATGTTGCTTTATGGATACTGCTTTGCAGAAAATATTATTCTTAGCATAGAAGCTTTGTTGTAACAATTATGATATTTTTTTTTCTTTCTATTTTACTTTATAACTTTAGTTTTTTTATAAGTATTTCTTGTTTAATTTTTTGTATTCCCTTTAGCCCATTCCACTAATATAGATAAGCATGGAGTAATTTCCAATTATAAATAAGCTTATTTATTCGTAAAAAATATTTATTAATGAATTTTTTTTAAAAAAAAATATTGCTATAGAAATATATTCTGCATTTCACCATTTTTTTAGCTAACATTCTGCCAAACCATTACTCCTTACCTCGCTAGTTCTGAATAATAAATATGCCCGTATAAACAAAACAAAATATGTTTGAATAATTTCTATGTTTTTAAACATATTAACTGAATGAATTTTCTTTTTCATAATCTATTGATGTACTTCTGAGGAAGGTCTTTGGAAAGGATCTGGCTTTGAGTATGAAGCTCCATCAAGTCTCATTTGAAGGTTCCTGAATTAAGTATGTCTAAAGAAATAACTGTATTTGAATTGTTTCCTTTTTTCTTGTACTTAAAAATGGGTAAAAAAAATTTCTTGAAATTATAAACATGAACAAATCAACTGTTAAAAATTATTTCAAATAACTTTTACTGATATTAAAAATAGTAATTAAAAATTGTTTACATAGGCTGCCCATGCTTCAATAACAACAAATAAAAGTACTCAAAAACTTGTCTCTTAAAATGAATTATCATATATTGTAAATATATTTTACATGTACTGTAGAATCCTAATGATTTGATGCACAATCATCAGCATTTGCACTATATTTATAATAAAAGTTTCTGGTGTAAGATTCACCGTTAGTATCAAGTAGAATGGTAAACTGTTACTGTTTTTACCTCCACTATATTTGCTGTTCCAATGTTTTATTTCACTGACACTTAAAAAATATGTGCTTTATCTGCATTAAATTAGTCTTTTTATTCATAGTCTTTGATAAGTTTAAACAAATTCTGAAACTTCTATTTTGCTTTTATGAATTCTTCAGCGATCATACATGATGAATCATTTAAAGGCTGAGGCTACTCAAACCAAACATTCAAATGAATTATAAAAGGAATTAACAACATCAATTGGAAATTCTCGGGGAATTAAGATTTATACAAATTGCTTAGTATTTCAAATCTCCGTGGCAGAATCGCAACGGCACGGCGACATTGTTGCAGAATTTTACATAGTTCTTGCATAGAGATTTTCATAGCTGCCAACCCTTCTGCATTTTGCAGAAGCTATCCGCATATTTACTTATTTTAGCTATTTTTTTCTGCTTTTACGCTCAGAAGATAAGATCTTCTGCATTTTACCCGGTCGCCCGATAGCTAGTATTTTGTTTAAGTCAGACTGTATTGACTATACCCCACAGCAATGCTGAATGCGAAAGGTTGTTTTCTGTGGTAAAAAAACTAGGACTCAATTCTGCTCATCAATGTCTGATGAGCAGTCTGCTCGAAAAACTTTTCATAATTAAGTCTAAAGAAGAAATACATTGTTTTGAAAGAATTTTTAGTTAAAGCAAAAGGTGCTACTAAAGGATCTTTGCAAAAAAAAATTTTTTTGATGTAATTCTTTCTCCATAATTTCCATTGAGTTTATATATAGTGCATACTATTATAGTGTAATTAAACTAATTTTAATGTGTCTTAAAATTTTATATATTTCCCTTTAATCAAGAATTAATAAATGAATATAGTACCTTCAAGTAGCTGGTCAAAATTTTTAAAATTTTTTTTTACCTTTTCTTGTTTTAAAAAAAAGGGGAGTATTTTTTTAAAAATAAATTTATTAGTAATTAGTATGCAGTTGCGAACCTTCTGCATTTTTCTTGTCTATCATCAGCATTTTTATAACTAGAGGTTTGCAGCTATGGATTTTTCTCTTGAAAAGAAGAAAATATTACATTTCTTTTTTACAGAAATATTTGAACATGCAATATTTGAATCATGCATTTTGATAATCAGTTTTTGGCACACTCAATTTTCACTGATATCATAAATCGACGTAACGTTTCGATGATATTTTCGGCAGTTATTGATACTGATTTTCATTTGGTTCTTAACCATCTTGATATATTTAAACAATATGGAAAACTCGAATCGTGCATTTGAGTATCTATTTTTTTAAGGCTATCTATTTATTTTTTTGAAATTCTATCTAATTTTTGGAAGTTATAGATGTTGATTTCTCCTTAGTTTTTAAATCTAATATTTTTTATACGATATTATTTATTACAACCTAATTTCAAAGTGTAACACGCTTTTGAGCAGTCCAATTTACATAATTACATCATATATTTTTTTTTTGGGGGGGGGAGGGGGGCAATTACTACTATGGATTTCATGATATACAATATTTTTTTATTGTTATGATTATTTGCAAAATGTGAAGAAGCAAATAAAGTGTGTGTTTTCCCACCAACAAAATATGAGAATATCACCCATAATATTAAAAAGAAATATTTCATGCTAAATTAAGAAAATCAGTATTATTTTTTTTTTTTTTGTTAACACAGAGTATTTGCCATTTTAAATTAGCAACATGTGTGTTTGTTTGTATTAAATGTATTTTGCAATTAGATATTAGTGCTGGAGAGTTTAGTCGCAGATAGCTCAAAAACATTCTGCCACAAGATTTCAAATTATCCTTGTTTCAATTTTTAAAAAAGCCAATTGTATATATGTTTATATTTATTTATTTATTTGTGTACTTCTGCAGTTTTCTACAATTCCGCATATGAGAAATTGAACTTTCAATATTGTTAACTTTAATCAATGATTTTATATCTATGACTATACCTATGATATTTTCTATTTATATGACATATCTGTCTATGATACTTTATTTTTATAAAGTATCATAGTATCACATTATGGGTGATATTCTCATATTTTGTTGGTGGGAAAACACACACTTTATTTGCTTCTTCGCATTTTGTAAATAATCATCACAATAAAAAAATATTAATAATCACTTTTATTTTTATAAAGTTTTTTTTTTCAATAACTTCTGCACTATATTATAATGCTTACATTAAATGAAAAAATTTTTGATTTCATACTGTTTGAAAACATCTTTTATCTAAATATCTTATTTTTACCAAGTGAATGTTTTTGTGTTTATTATTTGGTGTTAAAGTATTAATGATTAATATGTTTTAAAACACGATTCATTGTGTATATCAAGGTTGCAAAAAATGCTTACTTTTTTCTAAAAGAGTTAGCCTGACTAGTCTTCATTAATTTATTATAATTTCTTGCATTTTACTGTATACATTTAGCATACTTATGTTCAAACTTTTTATTTTAACAAAAACTATTAAGTAAAATTTATGTTAAATGTCTAATATTGCAGAAAACTTATATATCTCGTAAGTTAAGTAGTTCATGCAATGGAAATTATCACTACTACAAACTATATGAATTACAGTTTGACAAAAAAATATATATTTGTTTTCACATCTTTAAATAAGTTAAAACTTTTTTTGATATATCTGCTCTATACTTGTTCAAAAAAATTTTTAATTTAATTTTTTTGCAAGGGTGTGGAAAGTTGGTAATTTTGTTTTGCTCATATATATATATGCAGCATTAAGAACGATAATTTCTAATTAGTTCCAAGAATAAAATTATTATTTTGTTAAACAATTTTAAGTTTAAAGCTGTTCCTCCGAATTGTTTCTATAGTCCAAAATTGCTATACTGCATTACTCCAAACATTCTGTCATGTTGCTACAATTAACTAACACCATTGTGTTCCTTTCATTTTATCACATTTTTCGAAGAAATATTTATTAAAATATTTCTCCAAAAACTGTGTTTTGTGAGTAAATTTTTTTTTTAAATTTTTTTATCCTGTCCTTTTAAAGTGGTTTAAACAAATAAGGTATTTACTGCCCCCAAGCAACCTGATAGTAACACACTAGGGTCAAGGAACACAGAACCTATTTTTCCCACCCTGGAAGCTAATGCCCCACCATTACTAAGAATTCCGTTGTGGAAATGAATTTCTAAATCTCCAAACAGCTTTCTAATGTATTTTGGAGTAAAGTGTTAAGTTTTAGCAGTGATTTTCCAGAAATTAAAGAACTTTTAAATTAACCATTTTTTGTTTAAAAAAGCTTTAACAGAGGCAATTGTAAAATGTAATTCTTCACTTGAACTAAATAATATATAGTTTAATAAATTACTGAATTTGTTAAAATTACTCCTTTTGTATATTAAAGATACTGTTTGTGTTAAAAGGCATAGTATTTTTACTGTTTTAATAAATGAGAAATTAAAAATTACGTAACTGAAACTAATGGAATTGTGTTTCTGAACTACAAAGTTCTTGCAAAATATTCTGAAGAGGAATGAAAATTGCAGCTAAGGAGCAAGAAAAAAATGAGAGAGGAAAATAAAATTCTGATGATAAGTAAATAAACAGAAAGTCGTGGCAAGTACTGTGGTTATGAGAAAAAGTCATTTCAAATAGGGGTGTTTTGTGAATAGTTTTGTCTTGATTTTAGATCAGCGGGGGTAAACCAATTGACACCTTTATTTCTCCATTGTTCCCCCATTAGAAATGTGCCCTTACTTGTTACCATAGCAGCCGACAACACCAGACTAAAAGCCTGGAGGAGTTCTCCTCCGAGCCACACAAAAAATAATTTTTTGTTTTGTTTATAACTTGCTGTTGGCTTCAATGTAAGATTTAGCTAGGATAAAAAATAAAAAAAATTGTTAAATACTATTCTAATTCAGATTTGTGCTGTATATGTATGTAATTTTGTCGTGTAATATGTGAGTAAAATTTGTAAAATAGATTTTCTTATATCTAAATATTTGGATGTACTCAATCGATATATATTTAGTAGAAATTCCATGAAAATAATAAACAGTTTTAATATTTTTTTTTTTACATTTTATTTAACTCTGTATTTTATCTAGTCAGTATTGCTTCGTTTTAGAAATCTACTGTTGGTTGAAACATTTTAATATTATTGTCCGGCATATTTTTTTTTCATATGCTAAAATAGTTATTTGTTTTCCAGGTACATTGCAGTGAAGAGGTGATACTAACAGCAGGGTGGAAGAAGTTATGAATAGATATATTTCAGATCTGTGGCGATGTGTTATAATTGTAAATCTGTATATTGTATGATAGTTGTAAAATAAATAAAACTTAATAAATCTTATTTGATTTAATGTTTTTTTCTGTATTTAAAATTATTAAGTTAACTGCTCATCTGGATTAAAAATTGTAATTTTTACGAACATACGACTTAGAAAAATTTTAATTTTTGTAAGTAAACAAATCAAATGGTAAATTTGGTTAATATATATATTTTTTTACTTCATGTGTGTGTTAAAGTAAATTTTAGTTAAATTTTTCAAGCTAAAAACTAAAAAATAAAAAAAAAATAATGAACCCAAAAGCATTCCAGAAGAGTAGATAATTTCAAGCAAGCAATTTGGAAACATGGATTTAAGGAGAGCTAGACTTCTTAATTATTAATTTGAACTAAAAAAAAAATATTTTTTCCATAGGGGTTTGGAAAATCATGTAAGTATTGAGTAATTTTTTCTCCTACCAATTCTTTATATTACAAACTTTTAGGCATGAAAAATTTTAAAAATTCCTGAGAGACATGAAACTTCGTAAATAAACTAGTATGTTGCTGTGAAGAGGTAGTAAGATTTGCATTCCTTATTCGTTGAGTTATAATTTGAATTGTAAAAATTTACAAAAAGTATGAGATTAAAAACAAAAAGCTTTTTCTAGGATTCTTAAAAAAAAGCATTAATATCGGCTGTTTTGCGTTATTTTAGTTTTAGTTTGATAAGAATTAAAAGTTTAAATGCTATATTTTTTAGTGCAGCGTAAACATTAAAATACGGAATGGTTTATTCCCTTCTTAGTTAAAAAAAATTAAAATTACGTTAAAATTGAAATTAATTTAGTTAAATTTACGCGAAAAGTTTATTAATTCACCTAACTCAAAATAAGGGTTAAAAATATTGATAATAATACGTAAATTGTACGGATTAAATCCGTTTGTATTTTGGTTAAAATAACGTTAAATGTGCGTTATTTTAATAAAAATAAGCGTTAAAAACACGTAAATATTCATGGTGAAAAAGACGGATCTTATAAAACTGAAAATTCACGTTAAAAACTTAGTTAAAATAGCGTAAAAAATACGATAAAAAAGAAACAAACTTCGTTAAATTAACGTCAAAGATTGGTATCAAAATTCACCATAGTCAAACTAGAGGCAAAAAAGCGTCAATTTTGCGTTAAAAATAACCCAAATTTTAACGTTTATTTAACGGATTCGAGACTACCACTTGAAACGTAAATAAAACGTTCGGTGGAAACGTTTTTTTGCTTTTAACCTTGTGGCATTATAACGTTATTTTCACGTAATTAATACTTATCTCTGCTGCATGGGGAGTAACATCCCAGTAACATGATAAATGTTACCATATTCTGGTAGTTTTGATCATATTTTTTTTTCTCAGAGTAAGCTTGTGCAATCAAAACAAACCTTTAAACTAATGGAAACGTTTTTAAACACTTATGCTTTTCCAAGTATATCTGTTTTACTAATGATCTGAAAAGATGCCAAACCACCTAATGCCATCTCTAACATGCTCCTCAAAGTATGTAATCTGTAAAAAGTTTTTGTAACTTTTAGTTTCCGTAAAGTGTTTATAAAAGGAGCGTATTAAATGTTACAAATAAAGAAGTCATAAACTTAAAGTACAAAGACGTATTATCCATCTGCCTTCCGAACCATCAGAATTTTAAGACTCCAAATCTTCGTCCGTTGCTAACCTTTTTCAAAAATGGAAGCTTGAAAATAAGTTCCCTCAGATAGGAAAAGAATCCCCATCCTTCAGATATTCGTTTACAATTCCAAGTTAAATGCTTTTTGAATAAAAAGTTTTAAAGAAGGAGGAAGAAAGCAAGGTCTAAAAGAGTTGGGAATCGCGTTAAGTTCGAAAATAGGGAATTTTTCCATCTGCTGACTGTTTGTTTCGGTTTTCGTATTTGCTTTTAATCTTATTACCCGTTAAAACATAAGTTTAGGCTCTAAAAATATGGAATTTTCTGGCTTTGCTCTTGAAAAATGGAAGAAAATGTTCTAAAGGAAAAAAATGTTTTATTTGATTCCAATAAACCGATGTAAAGTGTAAATTTAATGTTTGTTTATTCCTTTTTGGATGAAAAATTCAAAGTGCAAACTCATTGGCTAAAACGTATTTTCCTCCTTGAAAGCAACGAAAGTTAAGTTTTGTATCATCTATCTAAACATGCTATTTCATTATCAATCTCTTGTCAGCCATATTCAAATTTTAAGAATTTGTTGCTTCAATTTCATGGAGTAAAAATTTTTGGTTAATTTTAAATAACAAAAAAAATTAACGAAAAATGCCCTATTTATTTATTTATTATTAGTATTCATATTTTGCAGGCCAGAGTGTGTAGGGTTCAGAGAACTGGCCTCGCATCAGAAAGGTTCCATGTTCGAATCCCGGGCAAGGCTTCTTTCATTCTCTGTACTATGTGTCCTTACTGTGGGAGTAAGTTGGCCCACCTTATATGATGGCCCTGAAAGAGGGGCCAACAAATCTGCCATGCAAAGGCCTGTATTAAAGGAATGTTAATACAAATGGCCATTTGGAAATAAAATTTTAAAAAATTATTATTATTTTAATTTTAAAAAGTTATTGTTATTCTATTACAATAAAAAATGCGCATCTTAAAAATACATTTAGAATAATTCTGAAAAAAGCATATAGCATTTCAAATTTATAAAATGTAGTTAAATTTTAATTTCAAGCAAAATCAGAAAATGAGTAATTAAAATTGGAATTCGATGTACTAGAATCTCCTCCCAACTGAAATAATAACGGAGACTTATTTCTGAATTTCTTTTCTTTTTCTTCTCGTCTTGTCACACAATGATGTGCCATTTAACAAGACTCATCCCCAATAATTATGCTAAAAAGTAGTTTTTATTGATTCATTATTAATTGTAATGTTGCTTTAGCTTTGTTTTAGCTAAGAAATTATAAATCATCATTTGCATCAATACTAGTTCGAAAATATTTTTCCGTTTCCCAATTATTACCAAATTTAACTAAGCATAATTAGCATTTATAATGTCATTGCGAATTTTTGTCGGTTCCTCCAAACGAATGAGTATTTTTACACCACTAATTTCGTATTATAGTGGGTAACTTTTTTTTTTATTTCATTATGTACTTATTATCTAAACTAATTAAACTTCATTGAAATCGATAATAGTATGGTAATTTTTTACACTTCTCCTAAACGTATCACCTCTTCATTAATTTTGCTTTACAAATGACTAATTTTTTACCATACATTTTAAATTATTTAGTTTCATAGAAACACGTATTAAAGGAATTACTTTAAATGACATAAACACTTGATTTCAGATCGCTTTAGGAATACTAATTTGGTGACGAAGTAAGCCCATGCTGCCACGTTAACATAGATCTTTGAATTATCTGACATAACAAATAAAAAATAACTAAGTATTATTTTTTATTCGTTATGTAAAAATGTGTGTTTATAATGTCAGTATGAGCCATAAACTCTTTTTTACATCAAATAAAGCTAAAAGCTAACAAACATCACTGATATCATCGTTAAAATATTTGAAAAAATAAAATAATCTATAATTTAATTTAAAACACTGACTAACGCTCAACCAATGATAAAATTCAATTTTTCAAACGGTGCTCCAGAACGATCTTATAAAAATGTTCAAACGAATTTTATGGATCAGGGGCTAAAATTGCTCCCAGTAGCCATTGTCCAAATTTCAGGAAGATCGAACAAATGGTTCTGGAGTTAAGAAGCACGCAACAAACTCTTCATTTTATTATTATAGATAATTGATTTCATAATGCCGTGGTATTTAGCGCTATTAGATATTTATTATTAAATATCATGTGTAAGACTATATCATGTGTTAAATATCATGTGTAAAATTTACAAAATATTTATTTTGTATAAATAAGAAACTATAATTTTTTTTCAAAGAAATGGTATTTGAATGTTATATGATATTATATTATATGATATTATATTATATGATATTATATTATATGATATTATATTATATGATATTATATTATGATATTATATGAATATTATATGATATTTGAATGATAGATTATTGATTGATTTCTAGGTCATAAATCAATTAATAATTAGTTTATTAAATACTTCTTTTATATCCATATAACAATTTTTTACAATGCAAATATTTTTCCCACAGTAGTTTAATAATCTATTCAATCAATAGTCCAATAATCTATAGTCTAATAATCTATTCGCAATAGTCTAATAATAGTCTTGAATATATTTTAAATACGGCACACTGCTGTATTTAAAATTTAAGTAAAGGCAAAGTATGACTTTAAGTACTTTAAAAATTAAATTTAATGAAAAATTAATCCAATGAAAAAAAAAACCGGGCTATGTTCTCAATAAAATTTGTAATAAAAGGTAACAGGAATAGGTGCACATTATACTGATTGATGAAATCTTATAACAAATGACATAGTCAAAAAATAAATTCGACTTCTTTTCAATGTTATTTTGGCAAAAAGTTTATGAAATGCTGGCTCATTTTATTGATACGCTTCGAACATAAACATTTCCCGTATCTCAATTCTGAAGATTTGTTTCCTTGACGATTACTGTCATTGTTTCTTATTACTTGATGCGTGTTTCTTATCATCTTTGAAAGAAATAATAAAAAGGTAAAAAAAAAAGCAAAAATCAGGAAAATGTCTTTTTCCCAGTTTAGGAAATAATAGCAGGGAGTCGTAGTAATTATTTAGTTGGGTGAAGAAAGAGTTTATATATTCCTCCTCATTTATCTTCGTTTAAACTGACGTGATCTAAGGGCAAAGCGTCACCTCATTCTCAAAAATATTCTTAAAAATCGCCAAGATTGGCGACTTATTGGTGATATTTCTAGTCAATATCTTATACGAATCTCGTAATTTTATTTGAGAATATTTCTGAATAGATTTTCTGAATAGATTCTGAAGAATTAAATTATTTATTTGGATTTAAAAATTTACCAATAATTTGTAAGGTTTCTTTTAACACAGTGATACCTTTCTAGGTTTTATAAATAATTATTCACCTATTTAGGTCCTAATTTGCCTAAACATCTATTTAATTGAAATTTTAAAACACTAGTCCTCATAAAATCTCCCAATTAGCAAACACTCGCTTAAACTTATGAGATCACACCTAGAAAAAACTGCAAAATTTTTTTATTTATTCATTCGTTTATTTTTTAGGAATTAAAAAAATCGGAAATTAGCAGTCATAGATACGAATTAATACGAAATACCAGCTTAAAAGAACAAAAAATTGTTTATTTATTTCTTAAATCAAAATATAGCCATTATCTATTTATTTAGCTTTCTTCTGAAACGTACAGAAACTTCTTAGATAATTGATTAAAACTTTTCAAATTCTTAAGATGTTTAAATCAAATTTTTTTCAATAAGTTTCCGAATACGATTCACAGCAAAATTCTGAAATAACTTTTTAAAGTTTTTTCAGTACATGCACAGTATAACAGAGCTAACTTAAATACCCATAATTTGAGCAGTTTTGAAAAGAAAAGAAAAAAGAAAAAAAAAGAAAAGAAAAACATTTTTTTTTTTCAATTTTCAATCAACAATTGTGTAATTAAACTTAAATTGCACCAAAAATTTGGTTTAATTCTTTTGAATATCTACAAAGCTACCTATAACGAAAAAAATAAGGCGAAAAAATTTATTTTTTATAAAAGTGTCCATATCTGCTCAAATATTTACTCTAGGTTTACAAAACTTTTTTTGCCGTTAATAAGAATAATAACTAAAGTAATCGATATAAATTGCAACCATATTGCTTGATTTTCTGGCATAGGGTGTTCAAAAATACTTATTTTCGTTCGTTATATATTGTAGGTCTCAAAAATGTCAAAAACTAAAAGTGACTCTTCTATTATTGCAATATATATACAGTCAAACCCCGCTATAGTGAACATGGTTTATAGTGAACTCCCGGATATAGTGAACCAAATGTTCGGTCCCTTGCCTTGCTATACACGCATAATGTCCTTTTTTGTGGTTATAGTGAACCAAAAAAGTGAGGAAGTTGGATATAATGAACTTTTTTCTGTCTTCGACTGATTTTTTTCTTCATTTTTTTGATATTTTCAGGGAATATAAACTATCCAAATCTGAAGTTTGTAACATATGGAAAAATAGGCAATTAATAATTTCTGCTCATGAAAAAAATTTAGATGACAGAATAAGTTGAGAAAAGCAGATCACGAGGATGATGAAGAAGCATTACTGAAGTGGTTCACCTTTCGAAGAAGCCGCAATTTTCCTGTATCTGGACAAATGTGGATGAATTTGCTAAATGTTTTTATGAGACTACTTTCATGTGCTCGAATGGCTGGTTAGACAGGTTTAAAAAACGGAATAACAGAAATTCAGGAAAAATTATCTGAGAGTCGGGAAGTGTTTCCATAACTGATGTTGAGGATTGCTCATCAGCTAAAGATTACTAATTTTTTTTGTACGCAAGACGAAGAGTAATGAAAAATAACACATTTTATGCTACCACATAATATTTTTCAGTCATTTATTTGAATAATGTGCAATAAAAGGGAGGAGTTTGGGAACCATTAGGTAAATTATCTGCGTAACGGATATAGTGAACACCCGGTTATAGTGAACCGAAATTTCGGTCCCTTGAAGGTTCACTATAGCGGGGTTTGACTGTATATATATATATATATATATATATATATATATATATATATATATATATATATATATATATATATATATATATATATATATATATATATATATATATATATATATATATATATATATATATATATATATATATATATATATATATATATATATATATATATATATATATATATATATATATATATTCATTAATAAATGAGTATTAGTCGTGCTGTTACACTATTTAAGTTTAATAAAAAGCTTGCTAGAAGAGCAGAAGAAAGCGTTGATGACAATTATGAAAGACGTAGTGAAGGAATGCGTAGCAGACATGCTGTAATCTTTTCCATTGTCCATCATTTATTTCAATTTAAAATTTTCTATTTCAGTAGCTTATTATTAGATAAAAAAATCTAATTTTTTTAAAGAAGAATTAGTTTCAATGAATATAATGATTGATTTATATTCTTAAGATTTTACGCCAATGGGCTGAGTTAAGTAGCTAGCGAAGCGAGATTATAAAGTAATCTTGGGAGTTTGGAGAGTGTCTGCGAGCAGGGAATGAAGCCGATGAGTATTATTAATTTCATAACGAATAAAACAACATTCATATTCGTAGTTTAACAGGGAGGATATAGATTTTCTTTACTGTCTAGATATTCATTCAAGGGATTGCAAAAAATCGCCTCTCTGGCGATTTCACTTTATTTCTGGGTGCATTTTTTGGATGGTAAAATCATAAAGCAATTACAGTACGGCAACCCTTATCAACATCCATTCAGCAGGTCCTAGAATGGCATCTTTGATGACTTTCTGAAATTCACCTAATCATTCATGGCCCGACAAAAATGGCGATACATCTTCAAGATTTGCAAAATGCTTCATGATGAGAGTAATAACGGTTAGATGGGTGACTTTGAAAAAACTTTTGAGATGATGAGAAAGAACTGTTCATGATGAAACTCATAAATATGCAGATGGTTTCTGAAAGTTCAGTTATTAAATAAAGTGTCACTTGCTCGATTTTTTTTCTCTTTTTCAAATATAAAAAATTTTCGCGAGGAATTATAAATGTATTCTAACCAAAGTAATAGGCTACTTTGGTTAAAATATGAATGTATTTTAACCAAAGTAGTTAACCAAAGTAATAAGCTGCAATTTAAATTTAAATAATCAAATCCTTTGAGGAAATTAGCAAAAATTTTTCTGTTACTAATTTTAGCGCATTGTTCTGTTTAAATTAATTTTTCTTAATGTCCAAAATAAAATAAAAAGTTTAATTTTATGCTGTTTTAATATAATTAAGCAATTTAACAATATTAATTTAAAAGCTAAAAGCATTTAATAAACTTTTTTTAGTACGAATGGATAAAATACAGGAAATAAAGTTTGGCGATTTTGACATTTGGCACATTTTTTGAGATTTTAAGCATCATTGAAATATAGTTCAAAGTTGGAGTATATCGCAGTTTGTAAGCTTGATTGTACGATATTATAACTCAATTTAAACCAAATTACAATTAGATTTAACGCCTTATTAATAATTATTTACATTAAGAATAGTTACAACAAATTTTCTCAGTATTATGGTTTAACATTAGGCCATTTTTTTAGAATCCTAAGTAATATTAACAGTCTACGGCTACAGTTAATAAACTATTCTTCATTGTTTTAGTTTCATGCTTAAATTCAACAGGAAAACTGAGAAATGAGGGAAATATTTATAAATAAATATTATAATAAATTAGGGAAATAAGGAAAAAAAATTTGTTAAGTTATTTCTTTTTATTTATTTACTTTATTCTTTTATTTTATTTATTTATATTTATTTATTTTTCGTCTGTTTGTGTGTGCGGTCTGTATGTGCATTCTTATGGTAAGAATATTCTAACTATCAGAATAGTCTCATCTTTTTTCGCAAAAAACTTACATTTAAAAGTTTTAAAAAAATCAAATAAAACAATTTTTTAAGAAACATGTTTTTCAAGTGGCACTTAAAAGGTAAAGAGTAATTTAAACTTTTCTCATTTCTGTCAGATTTTTCCGTTTTGCCAAATGGAAAGCGTTAAACACATCACTTTTGCAAAATTAAGATGTAAGAAAATTAGTATTAATAATTATTTGATTTTATCCCGAATTCTCTAGATACTCGAGGTTCTATTAAAAGTATCACTTTTTAAGATTTAAAGCATATTCACTTTTAGATAGAAAAAATTATAATTATTAAAATTATTCAATAATTATTTTAAAAAATATCAAATTTGCCTTTTTCTTTCTTATGTTATTGGTTTCATTTTTAACAGTGAAACATTTTCCGTAAAAAATATGCCATTTTCTGTCTTCAACAGTCTCGGACTTCATGAGAATAAGGGCCTGCAAAACTAAAAATTGATATCGTTGAATAATCTGAACAATATACAATAATATCGGTATTTAAAATTTATCGATATCTGACCTGGTATCGATACTGATAGTGATGAGGATAGGGATGGTACCGATGGTCTCAAACATATTTATAATAACGACATCTGTATGGTAAATCCTATAAATAGTATTAAGAAACCGTTTATCATTTTGCATCTTTAGTGACAACGAATTTTCTTACTGTATGCTTTTATTTTCACATAGGATATTTACAAAGAAAAAAAAAAGCATGGACTACGTTTTCTTAATAAATCAACCTCAACTAAACAAGTCACATCTACTAAGACAAGCTATCTTTAGATATCAGAAGGGGGAAATGACAGACAGCGGTCGACACTGTCGTTGTTCCAATACAGAAGAGGAGAGGATAAAGTCAAGTGTCCGGAGACAGATGAATACCATTTCTCCGACCCGGAAAATCCCTCACCAGCGTCATTCTGACGCGGTGCTTTCTGATTTTTTTTATTTTGAGTATATTGTTTTTATATTCAAGTTTTGCTATGTATATTCACCAAATTTATGTTAATTAGAAGTAATTTCATTTCTGTATTTATTTATTTTAATAACAATGAAAGACGAATTATTTTAGTGAATGAATATTTTATTGAATCAACGCTCATAAAATTTTGATTCTTTTCCTGACAAAAATGATCCACTTGAATTTTGACCTCCTAATTTGAAGTAAAGGCTTTATCGTCTAAAAAAATTTTGTAGCACAAATATTATAAACAACCCTTTCTCGTCTCCAGAAAAATTGCGTTTCAAAAATGGATCTTTTTTTTTTTTCGTTGATGTTTGAGAAACAACAAAACGTAGCAACGCAATAGCACGATTTTCTTTTTATAAGAAAATGAGGAATCAATAAGTGGAAGAATCAATAAGTTTAAGTTAAACCTAGGCGCGTTTAAATAGCTATGAACTGTCTCACTCGATGCATTTAATCTTTCAGTTTTATCGCCAGTTTGCATCAATTAAAACCTTTATTGCATCTACATCCCCTTCAACTGGAATTCAAAGTGAAAATTACCAGATCGAAATTTTTCGAACCAGTTTTGGCACTGGTGTACTTTTAATACATCTGCTCCTGCTCCATACACATAGGATCTTCTTCTTTTTTTTTTTTTTTTTTTGCTTAATTATAATTTTTTACCTTTTCGATAATAAAAAAGTAAAATATGTTAAAATTCTGTTGTTTTTTTTTCTTCTTTTTTTTCAACTTTCCATTCTTGAATGGCACCAGTCAAAAACTACTCCATGGAATCAATCAAACTTTTTCACAAGCCAGCCTTGCTATGCAAGCTGTCAAAATATATTATGATCGTGTGTCTTAAGAGTAAAGTTTGCTGTTAAAAAAAATACAATTTTAAGTCCTCTGTTGGGAAAAATAAAATTACTTTCCGACCAACCCAATAGCTTCATTATCAGAGAACTTTCATAATAGCTGCTAAGTTTGAAAATGAAAAATTTGGAAATTAGAATATGTTTAAAAGTTTAGGTTTGCATGTATGGATCATCAATTAACTGGTTATTATTAGGTTCGAAAAATTACTAGAGGTACATTACTCTTTCAGAAATATCGAAATTTCGAGAGATATTGCGAGATAGTTCTTAAATTGAAGTTTTGTTCGTAGATCTTCATAAATAGTTATTTTCTAAAGCACAGTAGCTTCATAATTAGTAAATTCGATAATCATTATTTTGGTTTTAGTATTTTAAAAATTTGACTAATGTCAATGTTTGTAAAGAATAATCTCGAAAAGCTGATACT
Source organism: Parasteatoda tepidariorum (assembly GCF_982258835.1). Classification (NCBI taxonomy): domain Eukaryota; kingdom Metazoa; phylum Arthropoda; class Arachnida; order Araneae; family Theridiidae; genus Parasteatoda; species Parasteatoda tepidariorum. The sequence continues at coordinate 76,759,744 of NC_141761.1, forward strand.
GAATAACATCTTGTTGCTTTGAAATCTTGTTTCATTTATATGAATGGTGATTTAATGATAAATTTTGTCCTGCCCTACTTTGCCTTTGTCGTTCTCCACGATTATTGTGATTTCGTCTTGTTTTGCTTTATCATGTTTATTTTCGTCTCCATTTTTTTTTCCGTTGGGATCTTCGCTTTTATTTCAAACTTGTCGTATTTTTAGTATTCACAGGGTGAGTCTTAATAATCATTGCCTTGACTTGATCACTGCAATTTTAATTTTATCCTAATCCATTTAAATTTATCGATCTTAATCCATCTATCAAATCGATATAGGTATTTAGCAAAATTTATAATTGTAAGAATAAAGCAAAACAACATAAATGAAGACACAAAAATTGATCTACTAAGGTTTTGGTAAAGGCATTATTTTAGATGAAGAAAACTCAAACTGATTTAATGTCCAACTATGTAGAGTGATTTAAGATCGGGTAGTGCACTTCTTTTTGAAGGACACATTTAGTTTGTAATGTACTCATGATGACACTGAGAAGTAATTTGATAAATACCCTCTAGCCTTCAATATCAGCTATAGGATCTTAAGGTTGGCTGAATTATTTAGTTTGTTTACAAGGGAGAAAACTCAGTTTTATTCAAAATCTTAGCAATTTGAGTACTGATTCTCGAGTAATAAGGTAAAACAATCAAATTGGTTAAGTTCAAATCAGAAAATTTATTGGATTGCGCTAATCAATGATGGAATCAATAAATTAAAAGGAAATCCACTGGTAATAGTGACAGTTTTAAGGCAAAGATGTTCTTTATTGAGGTGATTACTATTAGAAGGAATTTTTGAAGCATGGTAAAGAAGCAAGCGTAAGGTGGTTGATTAGGAGATAAAGATCATGGGGGGTGGGGTGCAAATGCCAACGATTTTTTATTTATAAACAGTAGTGAGAAAATCACTGTAATTTTGTAATAGATTTGAACGAGCATCTAACTAACACTCATTAATTAATTTTATTTTAAAGATTGTAGTTAATTGTAAGAAATGAATATTCGATTTTTGTTTCTTAACGTCAAACATTGAATTCTCGTTCATTTGCATTGGAAGATGCAGAAGTGTGGCTCTTTAACGTTACCCGGTGGACACCTGTAAACCTCAGTCACGGAAGCGAGCAAAATTACTCACGTCACACTGCCGCAGAAGCTCGTTTATAGGGTGGGTCACATTCTCACATCACAGGACAAGACAGGGGGAAATATCCATGTCCTGAGTGGGATTCGAACCCTCAACCATTGCTTCTCTGTTAGGCAGGCTAACCGATCGGCCATCTGACCGGTTACTGTTCAAATATCACGAAACTTTCTTCGTTTTTGTTCATTCGCGTTTTCGAAGAACTTACCTTATTTTTGACGAAGCCGTTTAATGGTACATGTTCTGAGGGAAAATTTTGTCAAAGTGAAGGAAGAACCATTGTCACTTCTACGAAAAAAGCGAAGCTCGTCAAAATTAAAAAAAAAATGGCCATTCTATTTAAAAAATAAAAAAAATCGAACCCCGAATCTTCCAGGCATTCCAGGAAACCTTGCTCGCCATACAAGCTCTCGGCTTGGTGCGTCATTTAATTTTCGAATGTAAAGTCTTTATATTAGCTTTTTCATTCTAGTTAACAAGCTCCCACAATGCCCTACTGTGAAGTTTCGAGTTAAGGAAGCATATTCGTCATATATTTAAGAATTCGTGTTTCGTCGCAAACCATGTGATATCGTTACGAAATAACTCTCAAAATTAGAGAAATACGGCTCAAGGATTTGCTGAATTGTCATAAGTGAGAGTTTTATTTCCGAGAGTGTTCCACATGCATTCTAATATTTTAAACTGTGTAAAGGTTGTTCACACTATAAACAAATAGATCTATATTATAATGTCTACATAAAATAAAATTTAATAAAATATTGGAAAACAATAAACTTCTCGTGAAGCATTGTATTTTCTAATACATCACAAAATATTGGATACAAGAAATATAATCCTCCGTAATTAAAAACATACAATCTTTGACTTTCCTTCTAACAAGCATTAAAAAAAATACTCTACAAAACTCAAGAGAGAAACTCTACAAAATACAAGTTTTGTTTTATTACACGTCAAAAGCTTAGATAATATGGCTCTACTGCGTGTCAAAAAATAAAACATAAAGGACATTAATTAGAAAGGAGCTTAATTTCTTGACGGAAGTTTCTGTCATATGACTATTTAACTTTGTTTTGAAAGACAGTAATGAGGTTACAAGTAAAACTCCTTGCCACTACAGTAAAAAAGTGCTTCAGTTTTACTCAAAGTTTAATTCTATTTTAAGTGTTTCACAGTTATAAGTATTGTTGTAAATGCATAACTAAATGAAACAAATTATCTTAAAAATTATACTGGTTTTCTGAAATGTTTATTTGATTTCTTTTACTTGTTTACAAATAAAATGTTATGGCTGAATTTTCATGTTTGACTTTTAAAGTCTTAATATACTTTTTAATGCATTGGTGAATAAAATTGAATTAAAAAGTAATATATAATCCAGAAGAGAATAAATTATTTTTCTCTTATTCAATTGATTTTTAGATCAATTTTCTTGTTTCGGAAATAACAAGATGTATTATTATTACTTTTTTTTGTTATGGTCCATATGCATTCTTTCTTTATCAATGTTCTCTTTGTTGGATTATTTACTTCTGGTCTGACAGTTAACGTCAAACAGCTACACTGATGTCCTTTGGGTGAAGGTCTGGTATTTTGTATTACTTCCGTAATCAAAAATTCTGAACAATCGCACCCCTTTCCTTAATTGCCAACAACAACAACAACAACAATCAAAAATTCTTATGAATTACCATTGTGAGTAATAAACAGTCTTTTTATTGTTTGGTGCATTGAAAAACATTAATGAATCTAGAATAAATATAAGAAGATGAAAATTGTATGGAAACTTTTCTCTTGAATAATTTACTTATTTTTTATCAATACAAATAACTATGAAATAATAATTTATAATTTATGCATACGATTATAATTCTGATCTAAGATAAAAATAATCTTCGTTCGTCTTTTCCTAGTACTTCGTCATCAAAAAAACGGACCACCCTGAATAACGTTTGAATTAATAATCGGATTTTACGTTCTAGCACTCAATCTGAATGACTCAAGAAGATAATCTCAGACATGCTAATTAATAAGTGCAGACGATATTTTAAGTTACAAAACTAGGCATAGAAACGCACTTTCTCTGAATAAACATTGCCTTTTTATGATGAATTTGGATTTTTGACTCCCAAAATATAGGGTGAAGCCGCAATCAGGGAAATATGGTAACCATAATTTGGCCAGGAGAGGGATCCGAAATTTGGGGCCTTTAATGTTAATTGAACTTTTTGCCTACTTCGCTATATCTCATGAAGTTTTTAAATGAGTGGGAAAAATTTTGCATACAATTATAAAATTCTTTCATCCAAAGGTAATTCCATGCAGAAAATAATTTTTAGTAAATACTTATTATTTTTTATTATTTTTTTCGAATGGTCGAAAACATTTTGATTTGTAAGATATACAATTCTTTTGAATCATTTTAAAGAATGTATTTTTACATGGCAAACTGCAGAATTTAAGCAAAATCGGTCGAATAGTTCATGAGAAATCGACTTTTTGGAATCTGACTTTTTTGAAATTCAATTACTCAGGAACTATTCAACCGATTTCGCTCAAATTTCGCATTTTATCATGCAAAATTACGTTCCTTAAAAATATGCAAAAAATTGTATGCCGTACAATTTAAATTGTTTTCGTCCATTCCTAAAAAAAATATTTACTAAAAGTTATTATTAATTTTTTTTTGCATGGAATTATTTTTGGACAAACGAATTTTATAATTATGTGTAAAAAATTTTCAATTCACTTAAAAAGTTCTCGAGATATAGCGAAATTCACAAAAAGTAAAATTAACATTAATGGATCCAAATTTTGGACCATATTTCCCAGATTGCGGCTACTCCCTATATTTTAGTGTCAAAAATCTAAATCTGTCGAAAAAAATTTATGCTCATTCAGAGAAAGTACGTGTTTGTAACTCCGAATATTGGCTGCACTTATTATTTAGCATGTTTGAAGTCAGATTGAGACTAAGATTTATAATTAAGATTGAGTCCTAGAACGGAGAAGTCCGATCTTTAGAACAAATGTTATTCAAGGTGGTACGTATTTTTTTTTTTCTTTTTTTTTTTTTGCCCACTGTACATGAAATTATTAATGCGTATAATATGTAGAATCTATAATACATATGATATCATGCATAGATCCTTTTTATGAATTATTAATATGTACGCGATATAGGATAATAATTTTTCAACTAAATTTGAAAACAAAGTGTTACAATAAACTTTTTTTCTTTAATGGGATTTTCTTTGTGAATTTTCGTTACTTGCTAAAAACGAAACGTATGAATAGAAAAATTTTCAAATCCTTAAACTACACTTTGATAATCAGCAAAATCTGAAAATAAAGAAAGAGTACGTAAAAAACTACAATATAATATAATTATGATATAATATATAACAATCTTAATACAGACATAAAATTATTATCCTGTATGTTATATAGGATCTATCATACATATGATATATCATATATCATACATACATCAACTTAGGAATTATCAGTATGAATGTAATATGTAGTATAGTAGGATAATTTTTAGGCTAAATTTGAAAACAGAATGTTTAATTTAGTAAACAAATTGTTTCAATAACATTGAATACTCTTTTAATCAATGGAATTTTCTGTGAGAATTTTTATTACTTATTGAAAACAAAATATCGAAATAGAAAAATGCTGAAATCCTTAAAAGGTCTCTTTGATAATCAATAAAATCCGAAACTAAAAAATATTCATAAAACAGGAAAGAAAAAACGGAAAAATACATTGTCCAAAAGAAAACTGCAACGTTTTTTCCTTATTTCATTTGAATAAATGTTTCTAAAGCTGTAGTAAACGAATTTCCTTTGTTTTGGGCTAATATAAATAATTTTTAGTGCATTTTCTCCGTAACAAGGTTTTATTGTTGTTTCAACTTGCTAACAGAATATTTACTTTTGTAATAAATCATCTTGGAACAACTTCAGAATACTTTTCTCTTCGCTCTGATTTCCAGGTAACGTTTTTAGTGCTCGGCCAAACAACTAGAACATGTTTGTCCTACAAACGTTTCTTCGATTCCTCCATAAAAACCAAAAAGTAAAAAAAAATCCAAAAAACACTTGTCTAAAAAGAAACAAGCAACATTACTCCTTTTTCTGCTCTGTAGAAAGCTAATCTTCATCTTATGAGAGAGAAACAAATTATCCGTTCGCTGAGTTGGGGAGTTCAATTTTTAATGAACATTCCATCGCCAATTCCCGGTAGTTGCAAAAGCGATTTTCGATTAACCCAACCCCCATCTCAAACTCTTGGCATATTTTTCAGCCCTTTCGCTTCTGGAATGGAGTCACCAGGGAGAATTGAACGTCGGCAGCAGGTCGTAACTGTTGAACCAAAGGCGCAAAATTGTTCTGTTTTCTTACTCTTTCTTGCCTCTCTGGTGTACTATGTAGAACTCGCGAATGAGGTTGCTGATTTGGTTTTAGGAAAATTAGGCGATTTGTTGGCAAAAGTTCTGGCGGATTCCCGTTTTATTGGTTTCTTTCCGCGTGGTTTGTTATTTTATTCCAAAGAAAGTATTGAGTCGCTTTTCCATTTATATTTTTTCGCTAGCGTTGTTATTTGTGTCACCCTGATTCAATTTAATGATTCCAGCCCCTAAATAACTAGATATTAATTTGATGGGAATCAATTTACTTTTTAATTGCGTAATATTTAAAACTTTTGATCTTGGTATTTAAAAAGGCATCAAACATTTGCTTTGGGTATGAAAATTCTTAAAAAGTATTTTCTTTTAAATTTGATCTCAAAAAGTGCTTCTAAAATTTTGTTCCTTGAAAATTTTTATAAAATTTCAAAAACCATAAATAAATTTTTCAGACATTGTTTTTGAGCAGAAATATTTAGATACTTAGTAGTTTTTTTCTTCCTTTTGTTCCCCCTCCCAAAAGAACCTGAATGTATTTTTTTCCTCACTTAATGCCGGTTTTATCCAGCAGACAAAAAGATATTTAGTTAATAAGACTTTCTGATATTCAGCAGAAATTTAAATAAGTTTGAGATGATAAAATCTCAAAATAAAAATAAAAATTAAAAATATAATAATAAAATAGGAATATCAAAATAATTTTATGAAAAATAAACCTCTTTTTTTCCTCTAAAAAGAAAAAATAAATTGAAAGAAAAAGTAAAGTAAATTATTTAAACTAAAGAGGGACTTGTTTGGGTGAAACGTATCAAATGCACTTCAAATTTTTACGAAACATCAGAAGTTTTTAACAAACAAATTAATTCCATCTAATTTATTTTAAAATTTATTCATAATAATTAAGGTTGTGTTTAGGATTTGAATGTATTATTTTAAGATAAATCTAGAAAATACATTTATTATACTAAGATAAATTCTAAAAATATGCTAAGATAAATTTTGTTTTATTTACTTAATAAATATCCTTATTAAATTGTTTAATATTCGATCGCTTTCTTTTCATTATTTTGAAGTAGTAATTAAATTTCCATACTATTATAAAACTGCATTCAATATCTAAATATAACATTAATTGCAAAACTTGATAAAATTTTCTGTTTCAAACCAAAATTTTTATCTAATAGGAAGAAACTTTGCGTGTCAAATATTATTAATCATCGTATTATTTACTTTAAATAAAAGAAAAGAAAAAAAATGTTTCCACCAAACATATATCTATCACTCGTCTCAAAAAATTCTGTCATTCTTTTAAAAATTTTTCCGGCATAATTTATATTTTATATATAATTCCCATGATCAAAAGTAGCAGAGGAAAAGTTGAATTTCTTTCCCTGAAGTATCTATGTAAACAAGCTAGTTCATAATAATCACATATAATCTGTATTATTAAAAACCTCTTTTCAAAAATGAAAACACACATTAATGAGGGGGTGGGGGTAGCAGATTTATGTTTAGGTGATGAAAAAAAAATTAAAAAGAACTCCATCGAAATCTGGCGAATCACTTGAGAGAAGTGAGATTGAAAACCTCAAAATCTGTTTGGATGCTGAGAGAAATATAGGAGTTGAAAGACGATTGTTAGAAAGACTTTAAGTTTCAATATGCATCAAGCTGGTTTTGGTATTTTCATTTTCACCTTTCTTGCTAGTAATAAAAGCGTTTTCGATTGAGTATTTACTTCCTTCATTGCTCAAATAATCATTTTTGAGCAAAAATGTTATATTTATTTATTTATTTCATTGAACATTTGAACAAATAATTGATGATTCATTGAGCATTGAAACACTCTTGAAGCATCATTAAAATTTTTTTTTACTACATCTTTGGAAAAGATTTTAGAAATATACAGTAAGGGCGGTATACGGAACACCCTGTATAAATTTTCAGCTTAACAGGTGAATAATACTTGGTATACTTTTCTAATCAATCTATTGTTTTAATTTTAGCTGCGGATTAGATTAGTTCATCAAAGGCATCAATTGTCTAAACTAATGAAATTGTTCTTCTATATATATGAAATTATTCTTCTATATGAATTATTCTTATATATGAATTATTCTTGTATAAAGCTTAATACATTCACACTTATAAATTATCTTTGTTTAATTAACTAAATTGTTTTGTATTTTATCTTATTTATTCTCATTTCTTTTTGTTTAAATAATAAGAATTGGATTCAAAATTTAATCATTACATTTTAAGTGTAAATAAAAAAGCTGTGAAATTTTAATTGCATTAAGTAAACCCACCTTCTTATACAATAGCATGTAATTTTTAATTTAAAATGGAGATTATAATTTACAATATAATTTTTTTTGTTATTTCTTATATATTATATTTCGTATTCTATTATTTTTATTATTATTTTCCCTCATTTTATCAAACGCTTATGAACTATTATTCTTTTCTTCGATAAAGATTAGTACTTAGTAAAAAAAAAAAAAAATTTCCTCGTTTTTCTAAAATGTCTTTATTTTTAAAATGCAATGAAAATTTTATTTCATTACATCTATCTAACAATTATCATTTAGAGTTCACTTTAATTTTTAAATAATATTTATTTTCTAAGTTACAGAAATTATAATGAAAAAACTTTTCGTTTTATTATACAATATTTATGAGCAAACAATTCTGTAATAAAAATACATATATATTATAAATTTATGTTTACGAAATACATTTATAAATTTAACAATTAGAATAAAAGTATGTATAGCCCTGGTAATAAATTTAAAAAATAAGGTGCCCAATTTGTATTTTTTTTTTTTTTTTTTTTTTAAAAAAAAGGGGTGTAAGGGAAAATCAACAGGAGGATATGATTATAAATGATATTAAGCTTAATAAACAGTATTTATTAGTAATTATATATATGTGATTAATGTATTTAGTACGAAACATATTTTATAAATTTAGTTATTGAAATGAAAGTATACATTTAGCCTAGCTAATAATTGTTTTAAAAAATAAGAGTTCAATTCCTTTAAAAAAGAAAAAAAAACGGAATTGGAATGATTATTGGAATTGGCTTCGAATAATTATAAATAATATTAAACTTTAATAAACAGTATTATTTGTATTTACTTTAGTAACAAAATATTTATCTTTAAAACAAATATGCATGAAGATGTGAAGATGAATGTTTAATTAATTAACAAAACAAAAGCATTAATGGAACCTTGTGAATATAATTTCAAAAACGAATGAGTTTGTTCAAAAGAAGAAAAAATTAAGGAAAGACTGGATTAATTTACAGCAATACGAGGTCTGTATCTAGAATAACTCTACCGAGTTACTTTCTCACGGAACTTGAATAGCGAGATTCAAAAACAAAACAAAGCATGTAACAACTTGTTTTATTGTCAACCATTTCAAAAGAAAGGGGAAGGAAAAAGCTTAAAGATAAGATATCTTTTACCACACCAAACAAACTGTAACTCCCGAAATAATATTAAAACTTCATAAATTTCGTCTTATCATAGCACTTGCACAAAACCAAGTCACTAGTATCAGAGAAGCGGCATCTTTTTGCCGCCTTCACACACCCCCTTTTCTCTACCCCACCTACCCCTCCCATACGGTCAGCAGAAGCAGCGCCTAAAGGGCCATTACAATTTATTGTGCGTTCACAGTGGGGCCGCCTTCATTTTGTTGTAGGGGTGGAGCAGACACCTTCTAGCTTCCGTGAAGGAACTGCCACACCCAATAGGAAAGAATGGTTGATTCCCATTGGTTGGAGGGGAAGCTGGGTAGGCGTGCAGAGGGCGCCACTGCTTCTGGAAACAAAGCATTGGTTTGGATAGAATATTTCGTTGGCATTTCATTCATTCAGTTACCATGTTACCAATTCCAACAAGCCAGAATTGGAATGATAAAGGAAATTATTTTTTTAAAAGAATTATAGAATATAAAATAAAATAAATTAAAGCACAGTTTAATTTTTTCTCATAAACATACACAAGTGTTTTATTTAGCGTATACATTTTTAGTTGAATAATAAAATTATTCAATTAAAATCAGTCAACTGTTTAATGCCAAGAAACAGAAATTATTGCGAAGCTATCATTGGGATTGGCGAGCGTTAGCGAACAGGGGCTTAGTTCCCTACTTCTACAATAATTTTGCATCAATAATTGATTGCTTAGATCTTTTTACAGAAATTTTAAGATAGTTCAAAATAGAGAGAAAACATGGAAAAAGAGAAGACAAAAAATTATTAAAATAAAATAATTTTTAAAAAAAATTGAAAGCTGAAGGCAAAATAACAAAAAGATATAATCTCATCGTCAGCTCACACTATTATATATGCAAATTAAAGTGTTTTGTTTATTTTTATACAGTATATTTATTATGTTATCCTTATATATTGCATTTATTAGAGTGCTTGATTTAATAAAATTTATTTATTAAATCAGGATATATTGTTTGTCAAATTGCACTTCTATTTTCATATTTTGTAATCTGGCAAACTTGTTACAGAAATATTTCAAATGATTTTGAAAGATGCCTGTAAGTGTAAGTAAATTTGAATTCGCTACTCAATTTATGTATCACATTTTGGTATTTTATTCTGTATTTTCTTGAATTTTTATTCTCTACTTTTTGCTTGATATATTTCATTTTGCATTTTTGGCTTAATATTTTCTATTTTTGTTTCAATTTTTTTGTTGCTCCTTACACAATTGTATTGATATATTTAGCTTTAGCTCTATTAATATTATATTAGAGAACACTTTGCAGATATAATCGTGTAAGTAAAAAGGATTAACTTTCTGTCCATTAGGAAGATTCCGAATTCTAAATATCATATGAATGTTATTTATTATTTATAAGATTTCTTGGATTTTCCGTATTTGTCGGGATATCTCTTCACTCAGTCTGAATCTAGCACAGTACTTATTGTGTTTATATTTACACAAAGTAAAATACTGCAGCTATTATATTCTTGCACTAAAAGATTCCGAAGCGTGGGATGGTATTGATTATTCCAAAAATTAATTGCATGCTTATTTTTTAAATATTTGTCCAATGCCAATGAGAACGCAGATTATTTGGCAAAAAACGGAACAACTATGCCTCAAGAAATAACAACCGTCACACCTGATACTCTTAAAAAATACGTTATGAAAAAACTCAACGAAATAAATAATTATGATTTAACTATAAAATCAGAAGACAAAATATGGGAAAATATTCAAGACAATTGGAAATTTCTCTGTTACCAACCCCGTAAAGAAGCAGTAACCCATTTTAGGCTTAAAACAGGCCACGATTGCTTATCAGAACATTTATATAACATAAAAATTCTTCCCAGCAAAACATGCCCAATTTGTGACACAGGTGTATTAAACTCTGATCACCTCTTGTTGCGCAAGGGACTAGATAGGAACTCCCAGAAAAGTGGGAATGTCACTAAATTGTATTGGGACGCAAGAACTCTCATGAATTGTCACTAACTTTACCTCGTTCATGTTAATGTTTAAAATTTTATATTGTTGAAATATTTATTCATTCAGATGTTTATTGTTCTTTTTTTTCCACTTTACCTAAATTGTTGAATTGTTTCTTTGTTATTTTTCCGCTCCTTTGTGATGCAGTGAGCTGTCAAATTTTCTGGATTGAATTCCTAATAAAGTCATATGAAACACATACTTGTCCTATGCATTTTAGTGTAAACAAAGACAATATATTTTATCTCACTGCAAAGAAAGAATTGCTCTAAAATGTGTGCAAATAGTAATTTTATTGCTTTCGCTTAAATAGTGATTCTATATATTAAGATATTCTATTTTTCTTCCTCTCTCTTCCTAAAACATATATGAAGAACCATTGCTAGCCAACCTTCCACAGTGCCAGTTAAAAGGCATTTCTCTCACAAAGTAATAAAATTAAGAGTGAATAAAAATTATATCCTTGGTTTTAAAAATATATTTTTGAAGCTTGTGAGCTTATAATAATTTCCTAGAATCATTGAAGTATCAATAAACTTCTGATGCTTTAGGCTCTGACTACGATCTCGTGATATCCTATTTATTACAAGACAGGAGCTTTAACCAACTAGGCTAAGGTGTCCAGCCATTTCTCTCACGATTTAGTTCGAATCAAGTGTGAAGAAAAATTGTATTTTTGGTTTAAGAAATAAATTTTTTAAAGCTTATAATAGTAGCCAATTTGATACCGGTTAGTACAGGTGTTAAAAGCTTTAGGCACCGACGAGATTCGAATCGGCGATCTCTTTTGATCTCCGTGATCGACCGATGATCGTGGTTCACACACACCACCCAATCGTAACCTTGACCATGCACTAGCCACTTTTTTCAGGGCTTTATCTTCTTACCGTCTTAGCAGAATCACGTGTAAGTTTTTAATCTGGTCACAAGAATTGCACATCATCTGAGCCCTCTTTCCAAACTGCCATAGCAAATAAACAAGAGAACTCTTAGCAACGATAACGCATAAGCTTACACGCCGGTTGATAAATCGGCCAACAGGAATGGTCCTATTAGTTTATAAAATCAACATGTCTCTTTCAGGTAATATTTAAAGATAAACATTAAATCTTTAGCTTACGACAATATTTTGATTAACACATAACATTGCAATAGAAAGTTGCATGACTTTCCAAATTAAAAGATTTTTCCGATATTCCAAACAGCATTTTTAGGATAAATAAAATTTTAATCTCTCTTTTCGGCTTTTTAAATGTTTTAATTTAAATTGCCCTTTTGAAAGTGCCTGCTTTTTTCACAGATCTTTTTTGTTTTATGAACAACTTGAATGTTAAGATACAAGGGAAAAATCAATTGATCGATGTTATCTGGCCCATCTCAAAGCTTTTAAACTGAAGCTTAATTTGTTTGCCGGGCAGCTAACTGAAAACGACTTGTCTCATTTCGCGAGGTTAAATTCAATACCTTCAGTTAACAAGGAAAAGCATAAGAATTATGAATATGGCTTGAAAAAACTCCATTTTGAGTTTCAGATTTTAGTACCCATTCAAACCGAATTAAATAATTTTACCATGCCTTTCATCGAAACAGTGAGGTCGGATTTGCAGCTTTGGATTAATTGAGTTACAATCTAAAATCATCTGAAGTAGTTGTTTCTAAATATGCCAAAGTTTGAATTTTACAAATCATTACCTAAAGCTAGCGTCCAAAATTTAATATCTCATGCCCAGAAAATCAGTGCAATGTTTGCTTCATCTTATATATATATATATATATATATGAACAAGTGTTTTGAACTATGAACCTTCGGAAAAATAATTTCAGAAATAGACTTACAGACAATCATTTAGCTTCAAAATAAGTACATCTCACTTCTTTTAAACTTTTAAACACTAGGAACTTTTAAAAATGAAATCGGGATTTTATTCATCTCATAAAATATTTAAATTAAAACTTGCATATTGTTTCCTTACTTTAGAAATTTTTACTTAGCCCAACAAACTTTTCTTTTTCAATTTCTGACCCTCGACCAAAAAAGTTTGCCCATCCCTGTCCTAGGGCAGTGGTCGGCAAACTTATTAGCCAAAGAGCCAAATATGAAAATTACAACAATTTTTAAAATAATTGGGAGCCAAATCTGCTTGTTTAGTAAACTTTTATTACACTAAATAAGTAGTACACTAAATAAAGCTATATTTCATACTTAATAAATATTTATTAATGCGAACAATGTGCTTGCATCTCTTTGGAAAGTTTGAGTAAGTCAGGTTTGTATGTTGTTGTTTTTAATTTTAGGCATAATTCCAAGTTCTAATCAATAAGACGACTCCTCAGTTTACTCTTGATAATGCTCATGCTTGAAAAAGATTGTTCGCATATATATGTAGAACCGAAAAGGGAAAGAAGAGCAAACGCGAGCTTTTTCAGCTGATCGTAAGAGTCAGGAATACTATTCCAAGCGTTGAAAATGATCATGTCTTCCTTCTCCAGGTCATTCTAAGCAGGCCACTTGTGTTGTAAACTAAGATAAAATTTTTTCTTCTCCAATATTTCCAATTCAACACAAAGACGTTCGAATTTAGAGCGCCATACCTCCTTCTTTGTTAAATCCAGGAATTGTATTTCAAAGCTACCAATGTCAATTTCAAAAGGAGAAAATTTCAACTCGGTTATCGTAGCATTAAGAGGATTTTTGACAAATGCTAAAGTTGCTCAGCTGTTTTTAAATTCCTGAAACCTGCTGAGAAATGCTTCCCTCATATTTAAAATTATTGTATTAAAATGGTGTTTATCAATATAGGAATTATTTTCTTGGCGATGCTTCAGCAGTCTCGCAAAGTGAAACAATGTTTCCCTCTCAAAATCCTGAGCAAAAATGGATAATTTGTTTCCGAATGTTATTACTTCTTCTAACATCGAAAAAATTAAATTTCCTTTCCCTTGTAGTTTACGATTAAGCTGATTTAGATGAGACGTAACGTCCACCATGAAATAGAAGTTTTGGATCCACTGATCGTCTGTTAGTTCTGGATAGTGAACGCCCTTTTCAAGGAGAAATGCTTTAATTTCCGGAAAAAGAGACGCGAAACGTTTTAAAACGTTCCCTCTTGATAACCAACGTACCTTGTTATGAAGCAGAAGATCACTCTCCATTTCAAATAAAAATTCTTTGAATTGGCGATGATTAAGAGCTTTAGCTAAAATGGGGATATTAGCTAAATGGTAATCGGTAATCACTAATTCCATAACTTTACAAATTTCATCCGGAAATGTTTGCTCACAAAGCGCTTCTTGGTGAATGATACAATGGTAAACAAGTATCTCGTGATTAATTTTTTCTTTAAAATAGCAAAAACCCTTTTCTTACGCCGGTCATACTTTTGGTCCCATCTGTTGAAATCGACACAATTTTATCGAGGGGAATATGATGTTTATCCATACATTCAATTACAGCATTTGCGATATCTTCTCCACGCGTTTGACCTTTGAGTGGCAATAATCCTAAAAGTTCTTCTTTAGGGCCTGAATGAGACATAAATCTTACAAAAAGTGAAACTTGCGCTGTATCATTTATGTCACAAGACTCGTCGACTGCTATTGATAAGGCCGAAACCAATTTCAGATCTTCGATATGCTGGGTGGTTATATTCGAACACATTTTAATTTTTCTATCTTTAATGGTTTTGGCAGACAATGGTACCTCTTTAATTCTTTTCAGAATATCTGCTTTGTTCTTGAAATCCCGAAAAAACTCTTCAGATTAATTTATCAAAATAAGATGTAATTTTTTCTTACCAAGTTTTTTTTTTAAATGAAAATATTATTGCGCCTTCCGTGGATATTTGAGCCAGAGCCGCACTTAAGGAGTCAAAGAGCCATATGCGGCTCTGGAGCCGCACTTTGCCGACCACTGTCCTAGGGCATCGGAATGCATTTCAATCGTTGGCGTAATGCAGAAACGTAGCGATTTTTCCGACTTCCAAAAGGGCATGATTATTAGCCTTCGGGACAAGGATGGAAGCATTTCGGAAACGGCTAGTTTTGTGAACTATTCGCGTGCTGGGTGGTAAAAGTATACCGTGTATGGCAAAATGGCACTATCCAAAATCAGCGGCTTGGCACATGTGGTGCACCACGGGCTATAGATTACAGAGACGAACGAAGGCTACGGAGATGCGGTCGGACGAATAGACGTTCAACTATTGAGCAACTGACCGCCCTGATGAACCAAGGGGCCACCAAGAGTAAACCTAATTGACCAAGAGTAATCCTGCACGTCTCGCAGCGGTCTGCTCCGCCAAAGGAGGCTTTTCTGGCTTTGACACGTGGTCACATTAATGTGACTGGACTGTATATATATATATATATATATATATATATATATATATATATATATATATATATATATATATATATATATATATATAAGTTCAAAATGAAGAATAAAACAAAGAAAAAATATAGACATATGAAAAAAAGGGGGTGGGAAATAATAAGTAAAAAAATAACAAACAACATTTTATTAAAAAGAAGAAGGGAAAAAAAAAATGAAATGTTAATTAAAAAACCGGAAAAAAAGATAAATATATATATATATATATATATATATATATATATATATATATATATATATATATATATATATATATATATATATATATATATATATATATATATATATATATATATATATATATATATATATATATATATATATATATATATATATAAAACCACTGCTCCTAGACAAAAATGCAAATCTTTTACATCAAATCAGTAAGCGTACACTTGTGTTTAGGCAGAGCTAGTAGAGAAGCAGGCTTTGTAAGTGCGCGTAAGTTAAAACGCATTTCTTGATGTTTTTTTGCAGTGATAGGTTAAATTCAAATTGTAACAATAAAAATGAGTAACCACCAACGTTTAGATGATGGAAAGAGGTGACGAATCGTGGGGAGGCTAGAAGCAGGCCAATCTCAGGTCCAGATTTGTAGAGAGCTCAGTTTATCACCCTGCGTCATTTGTAACTTATGGAAACAGTTCCATGATACCGGATCCATCGAGAGAAAGCCTGGTCAAGGTCGTCCAAGAACCACGACAGCCAGAGAAGATCGCCATTTGATCTACGAACTGGAGAGTCTTTTCAGCATGGTGCAGAGAGCACAAAGATTCGAGTATGGATCAATGGGCTACCGTTCTCTTCACTGATGAGTCCCAGTTCAGCCAAAACACCTATTCTTGCCATACGTTCATATGGAGAGAACCAGGGACCCTCTATCTACCCTCCAATGTCCGCGAAATCAACCATTATGGCGAAGCTGGTTTAATCGTCTGGGCAGGTATCATCATGTTGGATGGCCACAAACCTCTCCATATCTTTGAAAGAGGCTCTGTGACTGGTGTGAGGTATAAGGATGAGGTCTTGGAGCCCTATGCTCGCTTTTTCAGGGTGCAGATTGGCCTGGGTTCATTTTATTGGACGATAAAGCGAGGCCACATGGAGCTCTTCTGCTCGACGAATTTCTAGAGAGTGAGGATATTCGCCGGATGAATTGGCCAGCCAGATCGCCAGACCTCAAACCTATAGAGCATGTCTGGTACGTTCTGAGGAGGGCAATTACAACTAGCTCCCCCTCCCTCCGAGAACCAGCTAGGGAATGAAAACAGTGTTGCTGAACGAGTGGGACCAATCGCTACAGGAAATGATTAACTGCCTAATTTCAAGTATGAAATCACACTGAAAGGCCTGTATATCTGTAAAAGGGCCCCTGATAACCCCTGTTAATGCCCCCTGTTAACCCATTTTTTGTTTATGCTGCAACTGCTGTTTCATACCTTCCGACTCCAACGAGTGTTACGCACTATCATGCGTGTGTATTACAATTGTTGTATGGTTATTTCTGAATTGTATCAATGTACATATCAAATTTCATTAAAATCGGTCCAGTAGTTCTAGAGATAATCGACCAAGTCTGCAAATTCTCTTAATTTTTTACACCAACGTATATATATATATATATATATATATATATATATATATATATATATATATATATATATATATATATATATATATATATATATATATATATATATATATATATATATATATATATATATAATAGAAACTACAGAAAAGACAAAAAAAAATTTTAAAAAAACGAAGAAAATTAAGAAAAACAATAAGTTTTATTTACTGCGCATAAGCTGCAGGTAAATAGAACTCATAAAATAGGCTCAAAATGTGGAGAAAACATGGAAAAATTACGGAACAATGAAAAAAGAGAAAAAGAAAAATAATAATAAAAATAATTAAAAAAAATATTGAAAAAATGATAATAAAAAAAAAATTTCCAAACAAAGGAAAAAAATAATAATGAAAATTCGGAAAATAAATAATAAGAAATGTCCGGAAAATAAAAGATAGAATCTATATCTTTTATTTTCCGGATTTTTATAATTATTTTCTTCCCTTTTTCGGAAATTTTTTTCAGAATTTTTTTTTTATTATTCTTATTATTATTTTTATTTTCCCTTTTTTTCATTGTTCTGTAATTTTTCCATGTTTTCTCTACATTTTCTCCCTTATATATGCGTATATATATATATATATATATATATATATATATATATATATATATATATATATATATATATATATATATATATATATATATATATATATATATATATATATATATATATATATATATAGAGAGAGAGAGAGAGAGAGAGAGAGAGAGAGATATATAGAGAGAGAGAGACTTTGATATTTTTGTAAGTCAAAAATGAATGAAAAATACTGCTAAAAGTACTGCCACTGATTTTTCTCTTAGGTTAATTTTGTAAATAGAAAAAATAAAAGAATTAAATTAATGTTTATTTTAACCCAAACTATATATAAACATTAATAGGCAAGCAAAATAATTGCAATGATTGTTTTATTTGGTCCCATCACGTATTTAGTACGTGGATGCAGAAGATAATCGTGGCAGTAAACGTGATGTAATAATTAAATTAATATACGCAAAATTTGTAAGTACCACGGGTTTTAAAAAGCAGCTAGTTGTCTAAAAATAGTGATGAAGATTGCCTGCTTTGTAAAATTTGGTTTTAAAACTCAATTTTATTAACTTATGTTCTTTCTGAACACGAATTTAGAATATTAGTAAAAGAACATAACCATAAATGACTTCAATTATAATGTCTATCTATCTATATATATATAAATAAAATAAAAAAACGCGTGTTAAAATAATATATATATATATATAATATTATTTGCCGACATACTGTTAGGATAATAATGATTATTACTTTCTTGCGCACGCGTTACCCTAAATTTTGCGTTGATCCTAAACATTGCTCAATATAATGCGAGCTTTTTTTTTTTTTTCCTGTCCTTGACTATTGCAGTTTTTAGTATTTCTGAGTAAAGTAAAAGAGTATTTACACAGAAATTTTCCAACATCTTTTCAATTATTTTTTTTGTTTTCAATAAATTGGATTTAATAAAGAACAACCAAAGCTTAATGCAGAAAAAAAAATTCCAGATTGCAGTTTTAAGTTTTACAATCTAAAATTATTATTAACCACTTTTAAAGATCCAAAAATAATGGAAACTTTAACATAGGCATATATTTGCGAATAGCTAGAATTTGATGCGTAAAAAAACTAAAATAGAAATATAAAATTTGCGAAATTGTAGTTTGAAGTTTTTCAACATGAAATTTAAATTTAGACTGACATTTTTATTCACTTTTTATAATTAGAAATGAAATTGAAATCGTAATATGGGGAAAAATTTTAAAATCTCTCCACTTTGTGAATAATAACTAGTTCAACGTAGTTGAGAAAAATAGCAAAAAAAGTCATAAATGTTTCTAGATTTTGCATTTTTTTAAATGCTTGATCCTAAATTTAAGTATAGGCTGACCTTTTTCATCACTTTTGACAATTTAAAAAAAAAAAAAGGTGATTGTAACATTTGTTAGGATCTGAAAAATTTTCTTTGTTTGCAAGAGACAATGAAAATAAAACGTGGTTAACGAGAATGACGTGGACAACGAAAATCGGTAACGAAAATTAAAACAATCCATAAAAATTTATGGATAGCCATTTTTAAATATTTAATCGGAAACTTAGGTTTAGGCTGCCATTTTCATAGCTTTTGATATTTTTTAAAAATTCAGAAAATTTTAATATTTTGTGGAATCTGAAAATTTGCTTACTTTATAAGAAATATTAAAATAAAACGTGGATCACGAAAATAGGTAATGAAAATAAAAACAATCCATAAGAATTTCTAATTGGCAATTTTTAAACGATCTGTCTGAAATTTAAGTTAAGGCTGATATTTTTCATCACTTTTGATAATTTTCAAAAACTCAGAAAATTTTAATGTTATGTGAAATCTGAAAACTTGCATTTTTTACAGGTGATAATGAAAATAGCCATGATGTCTCGGATAAAGCATAGAGTGCTTGCCACCAAGTGAGGTGACTGGGGTTCGAATCCCTGGTCGACGTGAATTCTGCACCCGTCTCGCACCCACCTTAATTCAGTGCTGACGTAAAATGTATATCCTCAGTAATCGATGGATCATGTGTTCTCCTTGTCGTCAGGCTAACCGTGTTAGGTTTTCGCGGTTTTCCTCTCCATGTAACACAAATACGAATTACTTCAATCAAAAAGTCCTTCACGAAGGCGAATTTCTCTGAATACTTGATCCAGGAGTTCCCTTGTCTTCCATATTAGGTTCAAAATTAAGAGGGTACGGAGATGAACATTAGTAGCTGTAGACTCAAAATTGGGTTGGTTCAACGACGGTAATTAAAAAAAAAAAAGAAAAGAAAAAAAGATGAGGAAAATAAAACGTGGATGGTGATACAAACAAGCTATCAAAATTCTAGTTTGCAATTTTTAAATTTTCAATCTAAAATCTAAGTTAAGGCTGACATTTTTCCTAACTTTGACAATAAGTTTAAGAAATTGTAATACTCGGTGAAATCTGAAATCTGTCTACTTTATAGGAGATAATGAAAATAAAACGTGGATAACGAAAATAAAAGCAATCCATAAAATTTTCTAGTTTGCAATTTTTAGACGTTTAATCTGAAATTTCAGTTTATTTGGACATTTTTCTTCACTTTTGACAGTTTTTAAAAAATTGGAAAAATTTATATTTGGTGCGATTTGAAAATTTTCTTACTTTGCAAAAGATAATGAAAATAAAACGTGGATGATGAAAATGATGGGGATAACAAAACATAAGAAATCGTTCTCGAAACTAATATTTTTCTTTTCTTTTCGATTTTAAATTTTTTTTTTCTTCTTTGAAACGGCCACTTGTAGAAGCTTATAAAGTTAAACCTCCCAAAATAAAAGCAAACCACAATTTGGAACTAAATTGGATTAAGCAAGAAACTTATTTTATGTCTTCAAAAATTACTTTAACTTGAAAGTATTTAATCAGTTTTTCATGCCTTTTAAGAAGACTTTCTTATCAGAGAATAACATGGTGCTCAATAACTAAACTTCTTGGACTGTGATTGCTAAGGAAGGATTTAGTCTTTCTGAGTCATACCTAATAAAACTCTCCTCACAAACATAACTTCTTCCAGAAACTGATTGGATGACGAGCAGTCTCTATGGCAACAACCTAGCCGGCTGCCAATTCCGGTAATGGTGTTATTTTATTTTTGTTCCACAATAAGGGGGTCTGAAAAAAAGGTACCAAAACAATCACTTTTTTTCAGCGCCATTTAGAAACATAATGATTAAAAGCGAATTTTATTGCTGCGATTTATTAGATATCCAAGTTCATGGAACTTTCTTATAAACTTAGATGTTTCAGTTTGCTGAAAAATCTTATAATTTTGCATCAAATATTGATTAGTCACATTTTTATAGACAGAAAGTTAAATAGAGTTATTAATACGTTGAACAAAAGAGGCTTCATTTTGCATCAAATATTGATTATTAATATTTTTACGGATGGAGTATAACGAAGGGAAGCAGCTGTTGACAATTTTAGTAAAAATATACTACAAATATTTTTCATAATTTATATTAAAATAGGTTAAAACTAAAATCGAGTGAAACAGTCATTAACAATTGAGGAAAGAAAGGCATTTTCATGTTGCACACATTGATTATTATTTTTTTATGGACAAAAAGTTCTAGTGAGTGGTACAGAGAGAAATAATTTAAATTCACTAATAAATCTTAATAATATCATAAGGGAAGTACTCAGACGTGGGTGGAGGCGGCACAAGTGAATTTTTTCTTTAGTACATATATTTTTAGTTTAGTAATTCCAACTATTTTACGCCAAAAAACAGAAATTATTGCTAAACAATCATCGGGGTTGGCGAGCGTCAGTGAACAGGGGCTTAGCTCCCTCGTACTACAATAATTTTGCATCAAATATTAATAATTTTAATTTAAATGGATTAAAAGTAAAACCGAGTGAACTAGTTATTAACAATTAAGGAAGAAAAGGTATATTCATTTTGCATCAAATATTGATTGCTTAGTTTTTTTAACAGAAATTTTTAAGATAGTAAAGTGAAACAGTTAATAACAATTAAAAAAAAGTATATATGTATATATTGTAGCAAATTTTGATTGCTCATAGTTTAAGAGACTAAAAGTAAATATCTAATATAGCAGTTATTAAACAATTTAGGAGAAAATTGAATATTCATTTTGTATCACATATCGATTAATGTTATTATTTTTTTTTTTAAGGACAAATTGTTCAAAAGAGTGAATTAATAACAAATAAAGCAATATAAGGTATAGTCATTTTACATCAAGTAGTATAGATTGCTTATATTTTTTAACAGAAATTTTATAAGGGTGAATTCACAATTAAGAAAAGGCAAGTCTATTTTGCATCAAGTATTAGTAATTTTAATTTAAGTGGATTAAAAGTAAAACCGAGAGAACTAGTTATTAACAAGTAAGGAAAGAAAGATATATTAATTTTGCATCAAATATTGATTGCTTACTTTTTTTAACAGAAATTTTTAAGATAGTAAAGTGAAACAGTTGATAACAATGAAAAAAAGTATATTTTATAGCAAATTTTGATTGCTCATAGTTTAAGGGACTAAAAGTAAATATCTAGGATAGCAGTTATTAACAATTTAGGAAAAAAATTAACATTCATTTTGCATCACATATCGATAAATGTTTTTTTTTTTTTTTAGGAACAAAATGTTTAAAAGAGTGAACCAGTAACAAATAAAGCAATATAAGGTGTAGTCATTTTGCATCAAGTATAGATTGCTTATATTTTTTAACAGAAATTTTAAGAGAGTGAATTCACAATTAAAAAAAAGCAAGTCTATATCGCATCAAATATTAATTATGGGCGAAAAGTTCAAAACCGGGAAATAATTATCAACAAATAAAGAAAAATAGGCGTATTCATTTTGCATCAAATATTAACGATTCATATTTTTACGGACTAAAATTTTAACAGCTTGAAACAGTAATTATTAGTTTAGGAAATATTGGTAAGAAAATAGAAATAATAAAAATAGGTATAATGAAAGTATAGTTTCAAGAACTAGAAGTTATGTTTAGTGTGTATTTTAAAGATATTTAAATATAGTTGTAGTTATTTTAAACAAATCACTTTATTTTCTTTCTCATTTTCATAACAAAATTGACCTTTACAAAAATTTGGTGCATTCGGTAGTGTTTTTA
Organism: Parasteatoda tepidariorum; assembly: GCF_982258835.1. Classification (NCBI taxonomy): domain Eukaryota; kingdom Metazoa; phylum Arthropoda; class Arachnida; order Araneae; family Theridiidae; genus Parasteatoda; species Parasteatoda tepidariorum. The sequence goes on from NC_141761.1 coordinate 76,782,559, forward strand.
AAGCTTCATCGATGTTTTGTAACAGTTTATAAAAATTTTTACCCACTTTTTTTCGCCATAATCAGTTATAAAGGACTGCTATTGATATGGAATTGATAATGTAAATGCAAACATAAAATAAACACAAGCATTTAATGAGTTAAAAAAAGATGTAAGTAAGGCAAAACTATAAATCACATCTTAAACAATTAAATGATTGTATTAAAATATCACTCTCAACAAAATATTTTATTACCTAACTATAAAGTGCATCTTTAATACATTAAAAGTTGCATCAATTGTATTCTGAATAAAAAAAAATATAAAGATTTGGAACTACGAAGATTAAAAGCTTTAAAGATCTTTATATTTTTAGAGCAGATCTTTAACCTATTAAAATTCATATCAATTGCATTTTGGAAAAGAAAAAAGAAGAGATTATGGCTAAATGTAGACAGTAAAGAACCTTGTTCGGCTTTTAAATCACTTTCTGGTGTTTTTATTATACTATAACAGCTGAAAGTTTTATTATTCCATAACAACTGAAACTTTTAAACATGATATGGGAACTGAAAGTAAATCAAACTTAGTTATTATTCCGGCTTTTTATTGAATAAATTATCCTTAATATGGCATTTATTTATGATAGAAGTTCGTACAATGTCTTAAAAAATAGTAGGTAATAAAAAAAGCGTGAGACAAAGAATTTAAAGAAGAAGGTAACAACAAAAAATGTAACGCAAAAAAAGCATGAAAAAAAAAATATGTATCGAAGCATTTGTTAAAAAAAAAATTAAATTTTGTAAAAGAAAAAATATAAGTACATGAATAAATAAATAATAATAATGAAGTACGAAAATTTACGAATGTAATAAACAGCGTTTAAAAATTCACGTAATTCCCTTTCAAATCAAAAAAATATATATACATTTCAATAAACTATATAATTTTTCTTTGTTATTTTTGGAACTGGAATGAGTAATAATGTGATATTTATTTAGCAGGAAATGTTCGAATAGTACATAAGCACCTAATGGGGGATATGTTTTGTGGTTTGCTTATTTTTGCTAACATGGGGGGAGGAGGGGCAGGGCAATGCTCACATAAGACATTAAAATCCCTTCATTTTTCAATTGCTTCTTAAAAAACAAAATAAAATTGTAATAAAAAATTACGCGTAAAAAAATTTCAAATTTTAAATTTTCCGGAAAATGAAAAATTGAAGACTATACTAAAAGAAAAGAAAAAAAAATATTTATTTGAAGAGTTTTCAGATGTTAAGAGTATTGAACACGAATGATTCCTAAAGAATATTCTACTTGAAATTTTATAAATTAAAACTTACATTTTGTTTTAAACGAAGAATTAATTTCATCTCCAAACTAGAATACTACAGTTAAAGTCATAATTAAAGCAAACCAAAGGCAGGTGATGCAACTTTCTTACGTATTAAAGCATGAAAGAGGTTTGTGATTGGCTTATTTTTGCTGAAAGGGAGGGAGGAGATATTCAATATTTGTCAAAATTAGCTTTCATAATATTTAAATGTTTAAAAAAAATGAGTAAAATAAAAACAAAAGTTAAAATAAGTAATATATATATATATATATATATATATATATATATATATATATATATATATATATATATATATATATATATATATATATATATAAAGAATAATTTTTATCTTAGGATAATTATTCTTTATTCAGAAATATCGCATTTATGGCAATTAGATGTGTCTTGACAACGACTATTTGCTTTTACCATTCTTGTTGCTCTACCATTTAGTTTTTTATTTTATTCATGTTTTTCATGTTAATTTGTATATATATATATATATATATATATATATATATATATATATATATATATATATATATACAAATGCAAAATGAATAAGCTTAGGTAAAGAAAAATACTGTGAAATGTTGCCAAAAAAAGGTGTAAAAAATATATTTAAGTTCCTTAAAATCAGAAGGTAAAGATTAAAAATGCATTTTAAAAACCAATTTTATATTTGACTTTAGCCTTTTTCCCTCTAATGGCGATCAAAAGAATCGAATGCGGAGTTTTGAAGAAAAAAAATGAAGGAAAAAGAAAATAATAATAAAAAAAATACAACAAAAAACTGCAGGCCCTAGAAACAATTTTCTTTTTTCGCATTTGATTTTTAGAGGTTGAGAGGCAAATAAGGTGACGACAGGAATGAAATATAGAGCTAGAGAAAGTTTTCTCGATGGATACGATAAATATAGGATTGCTTTTTCTCTAGAGCTTTCTTTTTCTTCTCTTTCAAATGATGCCTGAGCCAAAGCAGTAACTTTGATGGTATATTTGTTACTCAAACCGAAATAGAAGGTAGTATGCGAAATGTCAGATTAAACTTGTGAGACAGTCTAGTTGAAAAGCAACAAATATATTAGTGCTGTTTGTTTCCATTTCTAGTGAATAATCTTCGCTTTCCTCAAAATACAACCGATTTATATTCCTCTCTTACCCTTCAAAATTTCTTTCTAAATTTTGATGTCCTTAAGGGGAAATAGTTCTTTTTCCGTATTTTTTATTATTCATAATCTCGGGAGATTTTTTTTTATTCATAATCTTGTTTTACTTTTTTTACCCGATTTATAATTGGTACTCATAGCACATTATGTCTGCTAATTTCCATAAATAATAAAATTTACTTTTAAAAAATTATCTTTTGCTTAGCATTTATAAATAGTGCTATTTGTTTCCTTAATTTGTTATTTGATTCTTAAAATTTTCAATAAAGCAAAATAAAAATATTTCAATAAAATATTCATTGAAAATAGTCAGCAGAATTATTTTTCAGATAAAAATTTTCTTAGAATACAGTAAGTCAATGCCAACTAAATACAAATTTACAAAAAAATGTAGATGCACTTAAAAAAAAGAGAGAGAGAGGAAGGGCGGCTTTTGTATAGCGATTTTAAATTGTTACATCTATTTCAAATGTACTATTTGCCACTTAGCACTTTCAATAAAGGATAATAAAAATATTTCTTTAAAACAATTTGAAAATTTTCAATAAAATTTTCTTTTAGCAATATAGTTTTTTTGAGAATTGCTTAATATATAGTTGGGACATGAAGTCCATGGAGTCAAGAATTTAGAATTAGTCCAAAGAATAAGTTATTCTTAAATAATAAAAAAAATTGCGGGAAAAAGGCATTTTAAATTAAAATTATAAACACATTAAGCGAATAATCCCAAGAAACAGAGGCGGTAAGATATTACGCATTGAAAAACTTTAAAAACATGCTAATGAAAGTAAAAGTCGACATGTTTTAAATGCTCAAAAGCTGATCCCCATTTTCAAGACTTGCCAGACATGAATGAGAAGAAAAAAAATTATTTGAAATATAAAGCGTAAAGGACAAAAGTGATTTGGAATGAGAAGGTTTTATATTTCAAATCACTTTTGTTTCTCCTCATTCAAGTCTAGCAAGTCTTGAGAATGAGCGCCTATTTTTGAGTGCTTGAAACATGTCCCTTTCTATAAGCAGATTTTTAAAACAAATGAAATTTTTTACTATGTAATACAAACACTTTACTTAAGGTAGAAATAACGAGCATAAATCTAATTTTTAAGATTAATATAATTATAGTTAACATTTTAGTAAACCAGAATAAGATGGAAACACTCTTAATAATATTCACGATGAGGCTTCATTCTAAACTAATAAATCTGTCCTGCTTAACTCTTTCCATCGATAGTTATTACATCACTATTACCAATGATAGTTACCAGAGTCTTGTTGCATTTTATTAACATGATGCTGGTCCTCTTTTTGCCTCGATGTCTGACTACACATATCTAAAGAGTCTTTCCACTAATTTTTGATAGCGGACCAAAGATATTGACTTCCAGGATTTCATCACAACTGAAGTGAGTGCTGACAGGGAGAATGGTCAATTTGGCTGCGTAATCTACGTTGTTGTAACTAGAGTGCCTAGTACTGTTCTATGGGATCTAGTTTGTACTGTTCTAGTATCTGTAGTACTGTTCTAGTACTGTTCTATGGGATCTAGTTTGGGGTTCTGAGAGGGGCAATCCAGTTTTCGAACACCTATTTCACCAAACCATGGCCAAGTCTTGATGTGTAGTTTTCTTGATGGATCAGTTTTCTTGAAGAAAGAGAAATAAGCCATCCTCGAAATATTGTCATAGAGTTGGAAGAGCAGCATTTCCCAGTATGTCCACATTCATCTTAGAGTGTATGCTTCCAACAGCAAAAACTAAAGGACATAGACCTAATCATGAAAAGAGTAACATGATGCTTTTGGAAGGGATTTCACGTGCTTTTGATCCCTGATAGGTATAAAAAGTAAGCAAATCTGAAGAAAGGTCAATTTGTAGACCAATAACAAGTTGTTTTTTGCATAATTTCTAAACTAGATGTGATATTGTGAAGATTTATTTTCAAATATATATGCACTTAAATTTCCGGAAGTAATTAAGTTTTTATTTACAAATGGATCTTTTTCAACTCTCAGTTTTGACGATTCAGAAATCCTTGAGCTGTATTTGGTTAATTATAAAAATCATTTTGTCACGAAATCACGTGATTTCTGACAAAACACGAATTCTCAAATATGTGACGAAAATGTTTCCTCAACTTGGAATCTCAGCTATAAAGACTAGACATTCGAAAATAAAGTTCCGAAAGAAGTTGACCGGCATGTATGGTGGTCAAGGCGTTGGCCTCATGCTAGGAATATCCCGGGCTCGAATCCCGTTTCGGACATGTGAGCAGTTTATCTCCATAACGTGATTGTTAGAAAAGTTAAAGTTAAATTAATTGTTATTAAATTAAGCGCTACGAGTGTTTTTTTTTTTTTTTTTTTTTTTGAAATATAGAATGCTGAAATATTTCTTTAATTCTGACGAAATTCGCATCCCTGATGAAGTGACGAAGGTTATTCCGCCACTTTGACGAAATTTTTAATCGGAGCCTTATAGCAGAAAACAGTTTCGTCAAAAACGAAGAAAGCTTCGTTACATCTGAGCATCCATTTTATTCAGTGTGGTAGTTACAACAAACTGTGAATTTTGAAATATTCTAGAAAGCTAATTTTGAAATAGTTTCTACTAACGAGAAGAGTAAAAGATTTTATATGTTTCAACACTCGAATGTATATTTAGATACAGACAGTTCAAGAATAATTTTAACGAAAGAATTCTATCTATTGAAGGGTTTAAATTATTTTCTTTGTATTTTCTCAGAATTCTGATCTATACCATTATTCAAGTTAGATAATTAAAATTCTTTATATTAAAAAAAACACTCATTAATATAATTTCGTAGTATCTTTGCTATTTTGAATTAAAACGCATCATGACTAATTGTAACAGCTCTGGGATGGTTCCACTAAAGTTGATTTAACAAAAAAAAAAAATGAATTAACCCCACCCTCTTGCGAAAGAAAAGTCCACTTACAAGATATAAGTGGTAATTTGTGTTTTCTGTGCAAAAGGTCGAGTGTTTCCCATTGAGCCGAGCAAAGAAAAGTCAAGGGCGCAATTTGCACATAAAGCCCCGAGAGGTCAAGAATAATGGATAAAAGGAAGATAGTCAAATAAAATAGTACCATCATACAATGAAATCAGTAAGGATAAGTTTATTTCATATAGTCAAAGTGAAAGTCGAATAAAAAATGGATGAATGACAAAATATAATTTGTAATGCTGACAATTTAATGAGAGTTTACTGGCCATCTGATCACCGAGAGGTAATGGTAAATTGTTGAAAATGTTGTAGGTGGATCAGGATGTAGTTTGAATCCTGTTACAATGACCCGCGAAAGGGTTGCCATAACTGAATCTATATACAGAGAGACAGGGAGAGAGAGAAAGCATGTATAAAATTACAGAACAATGAAAATGGAAAATAATAATAAAAAAAATAAGAATCCGGAAAAAAAATCCAAAAAGAAGGATCTTTTCATCAGCTCACACGATCATATTCGCAAAAAGGAGTGCTTTCTAATAATGTATCAATATAGCCAAAGCAAAATATATCAATTCAATAGTAAGAGGAGCACTCAAAAAAATTTTTGCAAAAATCTACACCAAATAAAATCGAACACACCAAGTAAAAATATCACGTAAAAACAGAAAATAAAATATAAAGAAAATTAATAAAGATTTTTATAAATTTAAAAAATTTTTTTCTTCCTTTTTTTGGATTTTTTTTCCTCCTGATTCTTATTATTTTTATTTTTAATTTTCTTTTTCACCTTTTTTCATTGTTCTGTAATTTTATCCATGTTTCCTCGACATTTTGAACTTATTTTATGAGTTCGATTTACTTGCAGCTTATGCGAAGTAAATAAAACCTATTGTTTTTCTAAATTTCCTTCGTGTTTTTTTTGTCCTATTTATATATATATATACAATATAATAATAAAACACGACAAAGAAATGTACAATCTTACGAGTCATTGCTACAAATTGAAGCTCCAGCTTATCATAATTAAAAAAAGTTTCAGTATATCATAATTAAAGAAGTTCTAGTTCATAATAATTAATGAAGTTCCAACTAATCATAACTAATAAAGTTCCAGCTTATCATAATTAAAAAAATACCAGCTTATCATAATTAATAAAGTTCTAGCTCATCATAATTAATTAAGTTCCAGGTTATCGTAAACCTTCAAAAAATGATCTATAAAGCAATGCATAATATTTAATGGGACAGTAAACACACTTTTTAATTTTTATTTCTTGAAACCAAATCTTTTTGTGTTACGTAGATAAACTATATACAATGTGTACGATGTTTCATAAAAATATTTAAGAATGTATGAATATTAAAGCATTAACACAACATTGACTTGAATTTCTTTTATAAATTTTTAATTGCATTAAAAACATTTTTAATTTCATTTTTAATTACATCTCATTTAAAATACTCTTAGAAACTATTTCTTAAAAAAACGCTTTCACTTTTTTTTTTAAATTTTAGTCATAAATACAATTAAGGGCAAATTTTACCTAAAATATTTTTTAAACATAAAGTAACGGTTCAAACATAAATAAGTTTTTTTTTAAAAAATCTTTTGAATACAATTATAAGCATAAAGTTTTTTTTACTGTGCTAACAGTGTCTATTATTGTCATAATAGCAATAGTATGATACGCTTTTTTATTGTTGCTCTCTTCCCCGACAAATATGAAACTATACGATATAATTATTTTGATTTGCTTTGTAATAGTAGCCATCTATTTTCTTTAAATTTAGATACACTTAATTGAAGGTACGCAAAGAAAATGTACCCAATGAAATGCCTCCGATCATTGATTTATTTCAATTATCTGCCATATAAATTAGATCACGGATAATCGGAGTTTTCCAGCATACCGCAGAACATTTTGTTAATACTTAACGATGACTCAGTTAATCAATATATCAACATTTAAAAAAAAAAAAAAAAAAAACAATGACAGCTAGGATTTTAAAAATTCGGGGTATAAAAGGATGTTAATTCGATGCACACCTAGAAAATGTACTTAATTGAGCATATCTGATTACCTAATATTTTTGATAGTGTCTCATACAACTGGGATCTCGGATAATTGGTGTTTTCCTGCATAGTGCATAACACTTTTTGCCACTTAACTATGACACAGCTCTTCGATATCTCAGGAATTCAGGATGTGAAAAAGATGTAAATTTATTGTACACCTAGAATTTCTGATTGCAAAATTATTCCGATTGTCTCTCATACAACTGGGATCTCAGATAATCGCAGTTCTCCTACATAACACATAATACCTTCTCACACTTAACGATGACTCAGCTATTCGATATCCCAATGATTTCGATTGTCTCTCATACAACTAGGATCTTCGATAATCGGAGTTCTCCTATAAACGCATAATACCTTCTCACACTTAACGATGACTCAGCTATTCGATATCCCAATGCCCAATAATTTCGATTGTCTCTCATACAACTAGGATCTTCGATAATCGGAGTTCTCCTATAAACGCATAATACCTTCTCACACTTAACGATGACGCAGCTATTCGATATCCCAATGCCCAATAATTTCGATTGTCTCTCATACAACTAGGATCTCCGATAATCGGAGTTCTCCTACATAACGCATAATACCTTCTCACACTTAACGATGACTCAGCTATTCGATATCTCAAGAATTCAGAACATAAAAAAGATGTAAATTTGATGCACACCTAGAAAATGTATTTAATGAAGTTTTTCTGATTGCATAATGATTTCTATTGTTTCTCATACAAATGGGATCTCGGATAACCGGAGTTCTCCTGCATAACGCATAATGCTTTTTAGTTACCACTTAATGATGACTCAGCTATTCGATATGTCAAAATTTAAGGATATAAAAAAGATGTTAAATTTTGCCTTTTTCAATACAACCTTGCTTGACTTGTTTACAATATGTCATTCAAATTGTTGTGTTTATTTGAGACTGCACGTGTCCCAGTAAAAACTGACAGATCTAGACCACAAAGACTTGAAAGGAGTTAAAAGAGAAGAGTTTATCGAAGGGAAGGTAAATAAAACTCGTGAAAAATCAGGCTTCCTACCATCCGCAGCTTTGTTGATTTTGTTTGCAAAGCCATTGAATGACTGCTAAATGCTAACCTCGTGAAAAAGGTAAAAAAAAGAACTTCAGAAAAGAAATTTTCCCTTCCATGCACCTGGGCATCTTGTAATATGGTTTTAGACTGTGAAACTTTTGACATCTGACATACTAGGAATGATATTTACGAGAATAAAAAAAAATTTCTACTAATCTGGCGAAGGGAAATAATTCAATAACTAAATATTTTTATTTTTAAAATAAATGAGGCTATTAGATCTAAAAAAATGATTTGTTTTTATTGCAATTACTTGAAATTCTCTACTTGTTCAAGAAAAATTATCGCAGAAGTTCTCTTAAGAATGTTTTCGCCAAATGTTTGGTATAGGTATACCCGGTCGGCACATTTTCTCTTAAGGAATATGTAAAATGGCTTATCCACTATTGCTTTAATGTAAGTACCTACCTATAAAGAACCTTAATGAGCTTTATTTCATTTATAAAGATCATTAGCAATTTTGTTTAAATAATTTATTAGTTAAATAAACTAAATATTGACCAAATAAACTATAGATCAGTGGCTACCAACTGGCCGCCCGTGGGCCGCATCCGGACCACGAAGCCTTTTTTGTGGCCAGCGGACTAAAATATATTAGTTGTCATTTTTTTGCGGACAGTTTTCGTAAAAAATCTATATAGGTTTAAAATACTCTTCTTTCGATAAAAAAAAAAACTAATTTCTTCGTTTCTGTGAAATTTAACATACTAACGGTGAGAAACAATTTATTTTTCAGGTTTTGCATCCAAGAAAAGGTTTTGGTATTCAAGAAAATATTTGCTATTATTTGTAATTCAATACTTTTATTCTGAACAACTTGATAAAAATCTGACGGTAATATTTAATGCTCCTTCAAACATAAAAGAGTCCTATATAAAATTTTGACAAAGTTGCTGCTGGTCATTTGACTAGTGTCTTTAATAGTGGCCCCCGGCCTCATGTAAGTTGAAAACCCCTGCTATAGATTATTTTAAAAATGCTTAATTTGAAGAATAAAATCTTTTCAACGTTTTAACAATAATACGTGAGAGAGAAATGCAGCTAAAATTACCGTACTATATGGTAAGGACATTTCTGGTAAAAAAAGGTACAATTCCCAGCGACAGCTGGTCGATATGAATTCCGCACCCTGCTAGCACCGGCCACAGTGCTGACGTAAGATATCCTCAGTGGTAGACGGATCAAGGGTTAGAGTCCCCTTGTCGTCAGGCTTACTATGGGAGGTCTTCGCTGTTTTCCTCCCCAATAGTTCCCTTGTCTTCTGGATTGCGTTCAAAATTACAAGCTACGGAGTTGAACATTAGTAGTCGTAAACCATAAATTTGGTCTGCTGTTCAACGAGGGTTAGAATATAAAATAAAATAAAACCCATACTTCTGGTAATAAAAGCTGAAATGCGGTATTTAAACCATTCATATTGTAGCGGTCTCCTTCATATAGTAACTGTATACCGAAAATCCTGGTTTTCAAAATTAGAGTTCTTATTACCCCACATTTAATAAAAATACAAATCTGAGAAGTAAATTTAACTGAATAAATGGTGTTTATACCACGCTCTAAGGTAACATGAAAAAATTACAAAATTTTACCGCATTTATCAAATTTTAACATGTATTAGAAAACAATAATGTCAATTTTACCAAAATCATTACAAAGCGCTTTGGTAAAAATTATCGTGCTTTTTGGTGTTCCCATAATATAATTATATACCAGAATATGGTAAATTTTACCATATTCTTATAGGATCATATCTGGCTGCATCATACTTTTTCTCAGTATATTTTTAAAATTGGATTTTATCTGAGACAATTGAATTCGGAGGGCTCTGGAGCGTATCCTGTTTAGTTTTAAAGCAGTTTGTGGTGTCTGAAATAGTAATAATAAAAATAATAAATATTAAGAATTTACGAATTAAATTTTTTCAAAATTAGAATTAGGCTTAATATTCCTAAGTATTTTATTCTTTAGTATCCTTTTACTATATTTAGTATTCTTTTATCCCTTTACATATTTTTTAGTATTCTTTTATCTTTTTATTACATTTTAGTATTCTTTTATTCTTTTATATATTTTGTAGTATTCTTTTATCCTTTTAATATTTTATTTGCCAAGAAAAATATCACATAGAATTTTATAATTTATTAAATATCACTATCGAATTTTGCATTATAAAAATTAGCCAATTATTTTCAGAACTAATAAAATTTAATCGTTTTATATTGGTTTTCCAAAGATAATATAATCTATAAATCTTTTTTTTTGTTCGTTTTGTTTTGTGAATCGTAGTTTATGCTTTTTCTTGGAAAATAAAATTCATAATTTAAATCTATGAGACTTAGTATTTCTATAAAATTTAAGCATATCGTTATCGCTTAAGAGACTGAAATTCAACTTGACTCTCTTTTCCTTATATTTTGTTTTGTAAAATTTTATTCGACTAGTTAGAAAAAAAAATTTTTTTTAAAAAAAGAGAAAGAAAAAAATTGTCTATTTAAAATTATGAAAATGGTTTGAAATATTTATTTATTTTTATTTTTTTTTTTGCTGATTTTTAAAAACTTTTATTTTAAAACTTTAATTTTTCCCAATTGTAAAACAGTTACTAAATCTAAGTTTTGATTTTAAAGAAACTTAATACGTTTTGTAAAAAAAAAAAATATCTCTTCCTGCTAGTTCAAATACATTATAAATATTTTTATATTCCAGCTTTAATTTCAGAACATTTTTCCAAAAGATCTTTATTTTTTATTTTTTTGCTTTAAAAAACTTGCTTTAAAAAAGTATTTTTTGAAGGCGACAATTTTCAAAATTATGTTTAACTGGTATCTTCTTCTTTGTAAAAGGAAGCAAAAACAAATAAAGTTTGGAGTTGGTGGACGACACAATACCATATGTATTTGATCCTATGGGATATTTTCCACCTGCAAAATCGCAGAACGTGGGAAACGGCTCACTTTGCTAACCTAAAGACCCAAAAGGCGGTGATTTGCGAACTTTGTTTTATTCAATTGCTGAGACCCGCTGCGGATAATATTGGGCACCGATTGTTCAACTCTCCTTTTTTCGCTAACACGCAGAAAGGACCCATGTAATTCTCTGCTTTTTTATTTTACTTTTCCATTTTCTACATTATATGACTATTCCAAAATTTAAACTAAAAATTATATAAATCAAAATTCATTTAATACGTTTCAAAATAATTTTAAATCTGCGTATTTTAAATGAACAAAGTTGTAGTACCATAAGTTATATAGCTAAAAATAGAGCAGTGGTTGGTAAAAGAGTCTAACAAATACAATAGGTGAATGCATTTAAAATACAAGGTTTAATAATTCAAAACATTGTTTATACAAATGATTCGGGTAAATTTTTTTATTCAAATCATTTGACTCATGAAATTATAACTAAAACCAGCAGTTTATATTTCCTCTAATGAAATAAAATTTAGATATAGATGCAATAGGTGAATGCATTTAAAATACAAGGTTTAATAGTTTAAAACCTCATTTGTACAAATGTTTTGGGTAATATTTTTATGCAAATAATTTGGCACATGAAAGAGTATTCTTACGATAACTAATACTTCCTCTAAATAAATTAAATTTAGCTAAGGAAGAAAAAAATTCAAATATATATTTAAAATATTTTTTGCATTGTTTTCTCTAAAAAATTCGTTACAAACTGCATTTTATAAATGACTCTAAGTGGTAAAACGCTATACAATTAAAGGACGCAATAAATATGTTACCATTACACCATTAACATGATTATTATAAAAAATAAGTTTTAAAAACTTAAATTATGTACGAAACAACCTTTTTTAGTTTAATATCTACACAGAGGAAAAAATTCCGATATAACTACCTTAGAGTGGGGTAATAACATTACTGGTTTGAAAAAAAAAGCCAAATTTTGTTTAATAAAACCACAATATACATTATTTATATCATTCATTTCGTAACTTTTATGTTCATATAGTATCGGGCTCTGAGATATCATGTTAAAATTACCAAATTTTATCACATTTACTAAATTTTATTACATATTATTAATATATTATTCTTCATTTTATTTAATAATATTTTATTCTTCATTTTATCAAAATCATGACCAATGATCTCCGGTAGAAATTAGCGAGTTTTTTTGATGTTCCCATACAGCAAGACAAACTGTAAATTTCATCATATTCTGGTAGTTTTGGTCACAATTTTTTCAAAGAGTATAGTAAAATCTTGATTATGGTAAACATTTAAAAAAAATTGTATCTCAGCATTTGTATTTTTACTTTCATCTTTTGAAGGTTTATAATTGAAAATATGAAAGTTTTCAAACTTAAAGTTATTTGAGCCAAAATAAATTTTTAACTCCAATTCTGAAGAGGTTAGGTGAGCTATTTATGGTTTCCGTTTATTGTTTATCTCGCGTCATTTTAATACCTTTTGCACTGCAGATAAAAAAAAATGTTTCACAATATTTGTATTTTTTATAATTTCATTATGAATAAATTGTGCTTCTAGTGTTTCGTTTCATAAACTGTAAAAATGAAAACGGAGGTGATTTTACTGACTTTTTATCCCCTCCGCAAGGTTTGTACTGTAACTGGGTTAAAAAAGAACTTGGAAAGATAAACCGCCAAAATCCAAATATAGTAACTGAATTTAGTAAGAATTGAGTAAATTTCTATTTAACTTTACTTTAAAAATACAGTGCGTAATTTACAAAATATTGTGCTGCAGATATGCTGGTTGTCTAATTTTTTAATATTTCAAATCCTACTTCAATGGGCTCATAAAAATTTGCAAAAACTGACAATAATTCGGGGATTTTAATAAATTTTATCTAGGTCGCAAATTTGGTGATTTTTAAAAAAGTTTGAAAATTTTAAAATATATAAGTTATTTGTCTGTTTTAAAGCTCTTCACAACAAGGATATATATAGAGTTTAAAATCACCTTCTTGCTTCAAGTGTAAGGCACTTAAACTATGCCTCTTTAATTTCCTTGGCGACAGATTTTCGAAAAACAGCTTTATATAAATTGTAATATATAAATATGAAAATATTAAAATCGAAAATATAATTTATGTAATTTATAGCTTATTCTACTGTTGGAATTCAAACTTTTGAATTTATTCTTTTAAATCGCAAATATTACAGTTTCCGTGTTTAGAGAATTTTCTGTGTGTCTTGAATTAACTTTCTATAACTAACAATGTTCTTCGTTTGAGGAATGATTTAAATTTGGCTGCCAAAAACATTCAGTTTTTATCAGTTTAGGAACATTAATTATTTCAAAATCGTCAAGATAAAGTTAATATATGATTTCAGAACCTACAAATATATCGATAAAAAAAATTCAAAAATTACTTCGGATGAGCGAGTGTGTTACTTCGGGTACTTTCCTTGTTAAACGCTTTATTTGTCCTCTCTCTCTTTATATATATATATATATATATATATATATACAGGGTGTCCCAAAAGGTCGTTTACAAACTTAACATGCTGGTCTGTCATATCATGATGAACAAGATTTACATAGGAACTTGTGTCCGAAAATTAAAACTGCGACCACTAGAGGGCGATAATTGCACGAAAACGGGAGAGTGGGAAAAACAATCATTTCAGGCGTGGACGTTGAAGGAGAAGGATGAATGAGTTTAGTAACGCAGAAATGGCCGACATGCATTACGTATAAGGCGCCGCTGATGGAAATGAACGAGCCGCGGCACGGACGTACCTTGAGCGCTTCCCAAACAGACGTCAGCCAAGTCATGTTTTGTTTGGACGATTGCACCGCAGATTATGTGAATCAGGTGCTTTGGTAGCACGTAGCCACATCGGTCGAGAACGTGCTACACGCACACCTGTCGTAGAGGAAACCGTGCTACAGGGGTATGCCATCAACCCGCAAAGAAGTCTCCGAGAAGGTGAACGTGTCTTGGGTGTAGCTCGTTCCATAATAATGCGCATACTGCACGATGACATGCAACACCCTTACCAATTCCAAAAAGTACAGGCATTGTGCGCTGACGATTATCCCAAACGCATTGCATTCTCACGCTGGTATTTGCAACAGCGGGTCGCACAGCCAGATTTTCCATCATGGATTTTGTTTTCTGATGAATCCTGCTTTACACGGGATGGTGTCGTGAACCTGCACAACATGCACGTATGGGGGCATGAAAACCCAAGATGTACACGTGCCCATGCACATCAACAACGTTTCAGTGCAAACGTTTGGGCTGGTATTATCGGTGACATGTTGATTGGCCCCTACCTTCTACCTGAACGCCTCGACGAAATACCTATCGCATTTTTTTAGAAAGAGTTTTGCCGGATCTGATGGGTGACGTTCCAGCCGCTACACGCCGAAACATCTGGTTTCAGCATGATGGAGCGCCTGCCCACTTTAGCTACGCTGTTCGAGAATACCTCGATAGGATTTATCCTAATCGCTGGATCGGTAGAGACGGATCAGTCCCATGGCCGCCGCGATCCCCCGACCTGACTCCCCTGGATTTCTACCTGTGGGGACACATGAAGTCCATAGTGTACGAGACACCTGTAACATCGGACATGGATCTTATCGCCAGGATCGCGGAAGCGGCAGCACGTGTCCGTGACACTCCTGGCCAATTTGAACGGGTTCGTGAATCCATGCGCCGACGCTGTGAAACGTGCATTGTGGCGAATGGAAGGAATTTTGAGCATTTGCTGTGATGTAATGATGTTTTATAATAAAAATCATATTAACACCGCCATCGATATCATTTTTTTCTCCTCATCCAAACCTGCACTTATCGCCCTCTACCGGTCTCAGTTTTAATTTTCGGACACAAGTTCCTATGTAAATCTTGTTCATCATGATATGACAGACCAGCATGTTAAGTTTGTAAACGACCTTTTGGGACACCCTGTATATATATATATATATATATATATATATATATATATATATATATATATATATATATATATATATAAAATTTTTTTAATGTTTTTTTAATTTTTGAAAACATTTCAATTATTTTTCTGTCTTTTAAAAATGTTTATCCGGTTTTATTCTTTTCCTTGATTCCTTTGTATGTATATTTATATATGTTAGCGTGAAAACCAATCGAATGAGCATAAAAATATTAAATATTTCATATTTCCACCATATTTATTGTTGCGCTATTAAGCCATTAACAAATATTTAATTATTAAATTCTAAATCTAATTTTCTATTCGGGATGTTTTGATCAAAAAGCATTATTTCTGTGTCAAATGCAAAACGTTCGAGAAACTTTCAACGCATATAAAAATTATATTTGATATCTGTGGTACCTTTTTGTTTTACAAATCTGTATTCATGTACGCGTGAAAGGACAGAGACGATCGAACCCGTTACAGTGTGTTAGTTCTGGCGCTACCATGACTACCGTGACCACCCTCTGCCGGCCACACCTGTCCAGTTTCTTTCATATTGGGCTGTTTATTTTTACATTTGTTTTTACTGCTCCCCCTCCTTCAGTAGCATTTGTCAGCATTCCCATTTTTTTTTCCTAACATGAGTCCAGCAAGATAAAATTGGTCGCCATATGGTTTGGGAAACTCGTTATGGGAGTTAGCAACACCTGGTATTGTCGCAATGTATTGTAATGTTCATAAAGATTGTGTTACATTATGTGAAACAATGTTCTTGAATTTAAATATACGCTGAGAAAAAATGTCGAAACTACCAGAATATGATAAATTTTGGTAGTTTGTATCCCACATATGTTATGGTATCGTACATTTCTTTTAATTAGCTATTATGGTATCGTACATTTCTTTTAATTAGCTATTAAAAAAAAACAGAAAAACAATAATATTTAGATATAATTTTGAGTTGGTCATCTTCTTCAAACTGCTATTTTATTTTCTGTGCATTATTTTGAGCAGAATCGTGTTATATGTATAAAAGAATTAGCATTTAGTAATTAAATCACACTTGCTCTCATCTTTAAATAACAATTTCGTATATATTAATATTAACATTCTAATCGTAAAATAATTACATTTTTAACATAAAGAACCGTATTAAATAAATATGTGTGATAACTTCGTTAAAATGCTGTATTTGTGTTTTTAAAGAATTTTTCATGTTCTGAATATAGAAATAATATTCCCTTTTATAAAAATTGATAATATAAATCAATTTTTATAAAAAGGGAATATTATTCAATTCTTATAAATATAATATATATTAATAAGAATTAATTTACGTATTTTAAGAACATTATTTTCAGTTACCAAAGAAGGTTTATCCTATTTTTCAATGTGCCCATTGAATTCTTCTATTTATGCACAGTTCAGGTTTTTTAATGCTTAGATGTTTTAATAAATATTAATAAATATTTATTAATATATCTTAAAAATTTTTTTTAAGCCTTTAGGCATTAAAAATACTTTTTGTGTGATTTATCATTCTTTTTTTAAAGCTATATAATCGTTATAGATTATACAGTGGATTATACTTTCTTCCTTTTTGCCGAAATCGTTTCCTGGTATATGCTCCAAGCTAAAATTACGTCAAAGTGACGAAATAACAATAGTCATTTCTCCTGGGAAATGAATTTCGTAAAAGTTTAAAAAAGCATTTCGTCTTTCTATTTTTTTCCCTCCAAAAAGTGCCTAATTTCTTTAGTAATCACTTTAATGCAAGCACCATACATGTGCCTCAGCACAAAAATGACGGATAGAGCAGACAGGTAACCTACACCCAAGACCGAAGCGGGATTTGAACCCCGGATCTTCCTGGAACTCTTCAACCATTATGCAGGCTGGTCTTTACAAGTTGGTTCATTATACAGGCTGGTGATTTTATTTTCGATTGTTTAGTCTCCATCCTAGTTCCGTTATTCTAGTTAAGAATTTCTCACAATGCACAACGATGAGTTTTCGAGTTTAGGAAGCATTTTTGTCAGATATCTCTGAGTTCGCGTCTCGTCACAAATCGAGATTTCGTGATGAAATGATTTTTGAAACTAACGATCGAGGATTGCTGAATCGTTAAAAGTGAGGGTTTTATTTCTAATAGTGTAGTCCTGATAGATGCAAATGATATAATAATCGATATACTAGATCAGGTAGGAAGAAGATATTTTTTAAAACTGTTGATTAATGATTCTGTTTAAATGAAATTTAAGATCTTTATTGTTTCGAAAAAAATCATAAAATTTTCTTATGCATCTCACCAATTAGATTAGCTTTAGAAATGTATGCGAAATATATAAATATAATAAAATAATTAAACAATAAACAAGCATGTTCAGTGAATTAACCATGCAAAGTAAAATAAATAAGCACAAACTAGTTCAAAAAGTTTCTGATGATTTATTATGTACACATTTAATTAATATAACTTATACAAACGGCATACTCTCGTATATAGATATTTATATGTATAATATAATACAATCATGAACCTGCAAGCTACAAAAAGATTTCAGAATTCCGGTAAACGTATCTGTGATAATTTATATACATTTTCTTTATTAAATTCTCTTTCAATAAAACCTAATTCTGACCAAACATCCAGAACAAAAAAAAATAATGAAAGTTCAGTTTAATTCATTAGGTACTGTTATGTTTCACAGGTTGTGAATCATATGACTTAGAAGTAAAATAATAAAAGTCTTGCATAGTTTGTGACTATGTGCAGATTGTTTGATTAACTGTAACCTCCAACAAGAAATGCCAGTTCAGTTTTTCATGGTCTGAAAGACTGTGCGCTGTGTGTTTCTTTCCTCACGTT
Source organism: Parasteatoda tepidariorum (assembly GCF_982258835.1). Taxonomy (NCBI): domain Eukaryota; kingdom Metazoa; phylum Arthropoda; class Arachnida; order Araneae; family Theridiidae; genus Parasteatoda; species Parasteatoda tepidariorum. Next base: position 76,800,967 of record NC_141761.1, read on the forward strand.
TTCAGTATGATATTTTCATTAATCACCATGACATCACTTTTTTTATTTTAATGAACAGCAGGAGTTAAAGGAATTAATAGTTTGAGTTGAGAGTAATAAATAATTACAATATGGAAAGAAATATGAATATTATTTTGGCACTTTTTCATTAATGGTAAGGATATTAGAATTTGTTCAAAGTTCTTTGTTTGTATTTTGTTCATAATATAAAAGGAAAAGATTTGGTTAATTGCTATTATTAATATTTTAATACTTAAGAGCGATCGTTTAATTTTTTTTTTTTGAGAAACACTTTTGTAATCGTTTTTTAAATATATCAATAATAAGGGAAATCAAAATTTATATTAAAAGACGGAAAATTTGTTAATTTATAAAATCATTTGTTTGCAAAACTTGTTAATTAAATATTTTTAAATAACATATAAATTTCCCTACGGCAGTTATTGCTATTTATCAGCAAAAATTCTAATTTCTCAACTAAAACATCGTTTAAATGTTTGCAATTTAAAATGAAATGATGTAAAAATCTGATCATTCAAATGTAAGTAAAAACGCAATTTATGAAATATTTTTCAATTCTTTTACATGAAAGCTTTTTTTAACACTAGTAAGTATGGAAACTAAGTGTAGTTAAAGTACTGTAGCATATTTAATGAACTATATAGATTTTAATAAATACAAAAATTTACAATTTTTATAGATATGCAGTTGTATTTTTCGCTTCGAGTCGATGTGTTAAATTAAACGCTCTATAAGTTTGCCAGTTTAAAAATTTAAATACAACAACGTATTCTCCTTTAAGTCATCCTTTAAATATTTATTATGAATAGTTTTTATTAAGTTTAGACAATTACGAGAGATTAATTGCAGAAATATACCAAAATTAAGAAAGATATGAGATGTGGTCCATAACATAATTGCTCATCTTAACTGTATAAAATAATTATATTTTTAAATTTGGGGAAATTATTAATATATATTAAGACAGCTATACAGCTTCCATTAGTTTCTATCAAGACTTATTCTAAAATATTTTTTTAAGTAGTTAACCTGGAAAGTTTCATAACACTAGTGTTATTTCATAAAGCTATGAATTTTGTATCAAATTATGCTTTTTGAAGGGAGAAAAATTTCTGCTATTTTTTAGTTGTTCCAAAATGGACATTTCATTTCGATTTGTTTGCACATAGTCCTGCTGTCATTTTTCATAGTTTATTTGAGTTGTCTGAAAGCTCCTTGAATTATTTGTGTGTGCGATCAACTGTACGAATGGTTTCCTTGAAAACTTTCGTCGGATGCAGTTCGGGGTGGACGACCCCTCCTCGGCCGGGTATTTTGGCGACCACCGGTGGGGGTCGGGGTGAAGCATCATTCACTAGTTGGGCTAGATAGTTCTGATGGTGTTCCTGGTATGTGTGAAGAGAGATTGCTCGGAGGTTGATGTAAGGAATGATCATCCGTCAGAAATGGCGGAAGTTGATGCGGAGGACCATGTACGCCTGGCGGCATCACGTGATGTTCAGGGCCGGGATCTCCGTAACCATGCATCTAGAAAAAATAAAAGATACATAAGAAACTGTGCTTAGTTATTGGGTATTTTCAATTGCTTTCATTAATACCGATTTATACTTTTTTGCAGACAGTAAAAATTATTGCAATTTACCACCACTTTATTACAAATCGACATGATTCTAAACGAAATTTTAAGCATGGGAAAATTTTCTTCATTTTTCATTTTTTTTGTGCGGATGCATTGTACAAAAATATACTAAATTTAATCTAAAGCGTCTTTTATTGTTTTTTAATCCATATTTTAAAATTCAAAATCTGAAAGATAATTATTTTCCTATATATAAAATTTTTTTGAAATTAGTTTCCCTGAAATTTTTTCTTCTTACCTTTAATGCAAGAATATGATAATAAAACTTACGCATTAATTCCTTCCGATAAAGCTAAATGCTATACAATATAAAATATATGTGACTGTACGAAAATGTATCATAAAGCAAAACTTATCTTTAATTGAAATTATCTTCTAAATTTTCGCATTAAATTTTTTGTTAACTATTTTATTGATTTATATTAAAAATTTTTTATTCCCTAATTAATACTGAAACTAAACCATATTTGGTTCGAATAAGTAAATTGAATTGCTTAATTAATACACTTTATGTATCCAAAACACATAATATCTGGCGTTATAAGAAAAGTAGTAATAATAAAGAAATAAAAAGTAACGATAATAAAGCTTTAAAATATTTAGATGAGTATTCAGAAATTCTTGAAAGAAAGTTTTATTTTGCTTAAAAGTCGAATTTTGAAAAAAAAAATAATTAGTTGTATTGCATAGTTTTGACATCATACACAGGGAAAAAAGTCTGGTAAAATTACCGCACTGTATGATAATGACATTTCTGATGGGAAAAAGCATATTTCTGGTACTGTAAACCAAAATATAGGTTGTTTAAACCATTATTTTGGTAATTTTTCCGTTTATATGATAAAGGTTTATTGGAAATTCTGATGTTCTAAATTATAGCTCTTTTATTTCAATTTAGTAAATTTCGCTGAATAAATGATTTTTATGCAATGCTCTGAGATATTTTAAAATTACCTCTAATAATTAAGAGCACTGAATATTTTAAATTTAATAATATTCGGAATTAATTAGATTATTTAAATTTTACCACATTTACCAAATTTTATTACATTATATAAAACCATATTTTTTTGTTAATTTTATCAAAATTATTGGGAAAGCACCTCGGTAAGAATTACCGAGCTTTTTAATGTTCTCATTGAGCCAGAAACACGGTAAATTTTATCATTTTCTGGTAGTTTTAACCATACTTTTTTTTTCTCAGTTCAGGGTGTCATTTGTAATAGGAACATGATTAATTAGGATGCCATTTGTTATATTAACATGATTTTTCTCGTGAAAAAATCTACATTATTGCTTGAAGAATACATATTATTAAAGGAGTCTACACAATATTTAACTATGTTATTAACTATATTATTATTACAAATTAAAGCAATTAACATATATAAATGATATATTACATGATTTTGCTAACTAAAGTACTAGATTCACTTAACTAAGGTATAATGCTATAGAAAAACATTTTATAAAAACTATGAAATGCTTAATTTAAAAAAATCAAATGGGTTCTGTTGGTTTTGAAAACTTTCCTTAACTTCTGATGAAAGATAAGAATATAAGACACCTTAAATGATAACAATAATAATAGATGAAAAGTTTGAATTAATTACTTGCAGCTTAATTACTGGTTTCAGATATTTATAACTATTATTATTAATCATCGGCGAAAAATTTTGAACAGAAGTCTATTTTCATATAAATATGAAGAATCACCAATAAATAATATTTAAAATTTTTCATGTATTTTAAATTATAACACAAATACTTTAAAAGAAAAAAAAATGAGTTCTGCTTCATGTTATATCTAGGTCCTTCAACTTCTACGTCACTGCAATTAAGCCTTTAAGTTTTCTGCCAACTTGTTCACATTGTTTCCACTAAGGTTAGACTAGTGAACTTAAGCTCACCATTGAGCAAACTACATGACAATTTGATTAGAGATAAACGCCTGTGTTTATGTCCTTTACATGCCAAAGCTCTGATTACAAAACTTTAAGGTTAAAAAAAAAATTGTGAAGGGTACTCGTGGTTAGAGAAATTGCAAAGAACCTAACCTCAATTGCTTCCGCGAAAGAACTGTGGAAGCTGGTAATCTGTTCCGCCCGTCTTTTTCTTTCACGGGCCATTTGCCAATCATTGTTATGATTGCCCGCCTCCAGACACAATTCTGCAAAGCATTGCAGGGAGGTCCGAATGCTAAATACCTTCGACGTAAGCCGCACGTTTTCCAACAAAAGTTGGGATGTCAAAGTGTCAGGCAAGTTTCACGAGGGTTCAGACGTCAGCCATTTTGGACTGATGTTTCGCGAGAAATAAATAAATAACCCCGAAATCCGGCATCTCGAGAGGAAGAATAAATATCTGAGTGACTTTTCGTAACCCTCCCCACACCTACTTCAGTTCTTCTGTTTATGCTTTTGTTGAGATTTGACTCGGAATGGATGTTGTTGTGCAAAAAGCCTTGGAATGTCTTCATTTCACACTGACACTTAAAATGCGAAATTCTGTTTGCAAAATAACAGTTTCCTTCGGAATATGTTAGGAAGTAGGATTTATCTGACATTAGAGTGCAGTGAATGGTTGCGTGTTCAGCAAGTTATATTTATGTCCGTTAGATTATGTTCATTGTAAGTTAGGCTTATGTCCATCAGATTATGACCATTGCTAGTTAGATTCATGTTCATTAGATTGTGTTATTGCAAGTTAGATTAATGCTTATTAGATTATGTCCATTGCGAGTTAGAATTATGTTCATTAGATTATGTCCATTGCAAGTTAGATTCATGTTCATAAGATTATGTTATTGCAAGTTAGATGAATGCTTATTAGATTATGTCCATTGCAAGTTAGAATTATGTTCATTAGATTATGTCCATTGCAAGTTAGATTCATGTCCATTTGATTATGCGCATTGCAAGTTAGATTTATTTACATTAGATTATGTCTATTGCAAGTTAGATTTATGTCTATTGCGAATCAGATTTATATTCCTCAGATTGTGTCCATTGCAAGTTAGATTGCTGTCCATTAAGTTCAATAATCTTGGATTTGAATGTTTGATGCAAAGCGTAAACCTCACACAGCCATCCATTTTTATTTAATCTTTCTGATTTAAATCAAGCGATATTTAGGCTTATGTTCTTTGAATCAAATTTTATTTATCACTCCAATGTTTAAACTACAAACATAAATGAATAATAATATCAGCAATCATTGTTTCTTGCTCGTTGCAAATTTTTTTTCTCTTGTATACACACACACAAAAAAAAAAGTGTTTTGAAATTTAAATCAATTTGACTTATTTTAATTAGCTTATTTTACATAAATGTAGTTAAAACTAGGATACTTCGCCACGTCTGTATTTAGTATTTTCAGTGATCAACAGAGGACTAAAAGGGGTTCAAATTTAGGTATTAACGGGAATAAGAAGTATTTATTTAATTTTAATTTTGAATAATTTAAACATTACTAAATATCTATAGCAAGTTTGATTGAATAGTATAAAATAATAAAGGCTTCTCTTCGAAGGCTGTTCTTCGAAATGCTTATTATCATATGAACTGACGATTTTTAGCGAAAACTGTGCTATTTTTATGACTGTTGTGAGTGTAAAGCAGTTATTTGTGTTTTTTTGACAACTTTTCGATTACACCCGGCTAATTTAAAAGTACCCATTAAGTTTTGTTCATCTTTAACTACATTTATTTATGTTAATTAAGGAAATAGGTGCGAAACGTTAATATGGAGAAAAGTCAAATTTTCGCAAAAACGAATAACGTTTTTGAATAAATTTTTTTTAACATTTAAAGGTTATTCCAACTTTGCATTGTTTGAGTTCATAAAAATATGCAAAAACTGAATATTATTCATAGATTTTAGTCACTTTTTAGGTAGAAAAACTCCGCCAAACCAGCAATTTTTCAAAAACAATTGAAATTTTTTCTTATGAAATATTTATACCATTCGTCCATTCAGATAATTCTTTACTTCAAACAGTATAATATGTACAGTTTATATCTACAGATAAAAATTATAGCTTTACTTTGAGTTTAAGGCAATAAAACTGTGGCTTTCTTTATTTTCCATATTGTATAAAGTATTTGAATATGCAGTGAATAATCAGAATTTTTAATTCGCTTAAATGATACATAATCAGGAGTAATATCTAATTTCTTCTCAAAATTACTGTAAAACTTCTTTAAATGAAAAAGTTTTTCCAAAATCACAATTTCTTTCAGCTGTTAAAGAGCTGATTTCTCTATTGCTCATAAAAAAAGAAGGAAAGAAAGAGCGAAGATTACAATATTTAAGCAATTCCATTTATCGAGCTGACATCACTATATTAAAAAAAAGTAGATTCTTTTAAATATAAGAAAAAGTATATCATAACCTGTATAAAGAAAAGGAAGTTTTCTTCAAACTTATCAATTGGAGAAAGTTAAGTAAGAAAAAAAAAAAGAATTCTGACTGAAAGAAAACAGTATTACTACAGCAAATTATTTCTTTTCGAAATAAAAATATTTATCCGAATCTAAAAGTCCTTGTGAATTTAAGTTTTCCTTGTAAATTCCAGATTGAGTATCAAGGAAAAGTTTCAATACTGCAAAACATGCATCACAATACTAGAAGAAATATCAACAAACAGAAAGAGACAGGGCAAGGGGACAAGAAGGAAATGAAAGCTGGGTAGAAAAGAAGAAAAAAAAAGCAGGGATCATACGTAAAAAGCTAGGCAATAAAAGTTGTTTCGCTTTTACATTCATTGCAGACAAGATGGCAGCGAGGAACGTCTGCTTGGATAAGATGAGCAAGGAAGAGGTAGAGGCGGAGAAAAAGAATGAGCAGCCTTGGTGGAGAGATATAGAACCACATAGAAGCACTCTCAACTAAAAGAGGAAAGAAGACAGAGGCAAAAGGAGGATGAAAAAAAGAAAAAAAAGAAGAGGTAAAGAGAAAATAGTTGGGGGTGGGGAGGATTGCCTGGAATATGTCAGAATTGAATCGATGAAGGTAGAAACGCTGCCTCCCATCCCTGATGCCAAAAAGCTCCCCTTTTTTTCCCTTCTTCTTTCCCCTCTGTGTAGTTTTTTTACCGATATATTTTTTTTCTCCATCTTTTCCGGGCGTGGTACGATGCCGATCTTTTTTTTTCTTTTCGTTTTCTAAATTTTTTGTCGTCTTTCTTTTAAAATTTGAAGAGAAAGAAAAGCGCCTTCTTTCTTCCAGCGTACGGGGTATTTTTTTGTTGTGAAGTTTTTCTTTATTCGTATGAGTGAGCAGTTTTATTTAATATTTTTATTTGCAGTTTTTTAACGAATAAAAGAAAACATTCACAAGGCTTTCGCTGAAAAGCGCATTATTTTTTTCTTCTACTTTCATTCCCCTGCATTCACGGTTCGGTGCGGATAAGCATGCACATATGCGTACTTATTATCGGTGATTAATTAATAGGAAAAAATCTAATAAAAATCTAAGAGGAATTTAATTTTCTAAAATGTACATACTGTCTCTAAAATATTTAGACCGTAAAGAAGAAAGGAATAATAGTGATGTCAATTATAAAAATTTGCATTTTAAAGTCAAAGGAAAAAACTATTTCTAAGGAATTTGTTTAACTTTTTATAAATACATACCAAAGGAATTATAAATTTGCATTGTAAAATTGTTCAAATATATTTTGCATTCTAAATATAAAATAAGCATTTTCTAAAATGGGTGATTTAACGTTTAAGAAAATAAGGAGCAGTAAATGTATATAATAAAGAAGAAATAAAAATAAATAAGTATGGAACAAATACTTGTGATGATTAAAAAATATTCAATCAATTTAATAAAAATAGTCACGATCCATTTTTGCACTATATAATAATGGTAACACCGTATGAGAATAATTTTAGTAGTACTATAGTTCAGATAATTAATGGTTTTCAAAAATAATAATTATGAAACCAATTGGTTAATCAATAAGAAATAGTTTTAAAGGGAAAAAATTATACTCCTGATAGTACATTTTCGCAATGATGGTTAGTATTTTTACGTAAGCAAATAGCTGCCCGATGATCAAACTCATATGAATGAGACAAACGAGTGTTATAAAAATTTGACAAATACTGATTTCAAAATAAACTCGGGGGTCATTATAGTAAAATGAGTGCCATAAAAGCGTGACAAATAATAGAAGTAATTAAGACAAATAATTATATGTTATAGAATATAACAATTATATATTGCAGTAATTATAATTCATATAAATTACATTGAATTATTACAATAATAATGAGTTCAGTTAATACGGGGTTTTCAAAAATAATAATTATAAAACCGATAGGTGAACCAAAAAGAGATAGTTCTAAAAAGAAAGAAATTACGTCCCTGATAATAAATTTTTGCAATAATAATCATTATTTTTCGGAAGCAACTGGCTGTCCTATGACCAAATTCACATGAATGAGACAAATTAGTGTCATAAAAACTTGACAAATACTGACTTCAAAATAAACTCGGGAGTCATTATAGTAGATATTTTTGAGGCTAGCCAGCGGTGGCGGCAGGCCGCGCCTGGGAATGAAAATATCAGTTGTTTGGGGGGCAAATTAGAATTGACGTCTTCCGTAGAACAGACACAAATCGCTGTTTTATCTTTTTTAGCAAGTGGCCCGCCCAAGGGTGCGAGAAGGCGATGGAAAGAAGTCTCCAACGCAGCCAGACAACTATAAATCAAGCCAATGGTCACCTGATACATCACGTGACAAGTTCTTGATAACTCCTGAGCTTCCCCTTCATTTGAAGGCTTGAAAAATTACTCCTTCGCAAAAAAAAAAAAAAAAAAAAAGGACAAAAAAGATACCAATTTCTTTTTTTAAATGAGCAAAAAAATGTGTGCTTTTTTTTATCGTAGTTTGCTGTCTTATGAAGTTAATAGGAACTTAAAAATTAGAAAAGAACAGATATAACTTCCTTTATTTTAATTCAATATGATGTGACAAATTTAACAGACGATAATTTTAGTGATACGGAGTTAACAGGAGCTTGAGTTAGTAACTTAAAACTGAAATTTCACGAATAGAATCAGATGATAATATCCACATTTATTTTGATTCAATCTGATATTGTAGTTTTTCAGATAAGCTTATTTTTGTAATACAAAAAAGATAAAAGGTTACATTTTTTCCTTCTTTTACATAAGAATAAAAATTTGTATGTTTCTCTTAAAGTTTTTGATCTTACAAAATTAAACAAAAAGTTAAGTTAGCAAAATAAACCCAAAATTTTACAATAGAATCTTTAAAAAAAATGTCTAAATTTGTTTTGATTCGTTTAACAAAATTTAACAAAAAAGTTTAATTTAGAAAAACGCCTTCAAGGAAAATTTCCTTTTAAAATTTGAAAAAAAAAAACATATTTGTATTAATTCATGACGTAAGGAATTAATGTAGTAAATCATTATCATTTTGTTAACAGAATAAAAAAGGAAAAAAACTCATTCTGAAAAAAAAAAATCTTTGCTTTAGTTCTCGATCAAAGTTTAACAGAAAATTTATATAAACAGAATTAAAAGAATTCAATTTCGAAAAAAAAAAAGATTTTTGTTCCATATTTGTTTTCACTCAGGATATTTCAAATTTAGTTTATTGTCAAAATTTTACGTATTACAGAAGATGCACAAAATATTATTGTAGTCTTAAAATTAATCCTCCAAATTATTTAGCAACCTTAAAATATTTGTCTGAGCATATATGTAACAACTTAAAGTGCTTTTCATATCGAAAAAAACATTGTAAAATGACGCAGCAGTTGATACGAATGAAAATTTGATCCAAGTTTTGTATTTTAGGAGGAAAGTTTATACAATCTGGAAAAAAAAGCATTATTTTTTTCCTTTATTTTCAATTATGTATCGCATTCACTGTTTGTCAATTATTGTAATCGTTTTTTTATTTTTGAGTCTCCTAAATTCACTAACAAATATTAAACAGCGTTTATCCTTCTATAAAAATTTCGATATAATAAATTTATCATTTCTCTAACCATAAATTTATAGGAGAAATGGCAGGTCAAATTATTATTACAGTTCTCAAACACTTTTAAGATTTACAATCATTATAAAAACTGATAATACAATAATCTATTCAATTTTAGTTTTGGCTTTTATAACTCCCTATGCAAGCTCATTTACAATTTTCTCCTCAATATTCTACGCTTATATTGAATATCTGGGAGGAAAACTTGAATGTTCGGCAGAAAAACAGTCGCGTATAAATGCTAGAAATTTCGGGTCAAATGCTAAGAGACTTAAAGTTTGCAATGGCAATGCGCTATTTTAATCAATTTATTTATAAAACAATATGAGAAATTCACAAAAAACCTCAGATTTTATTATTTATTTTAACATTTTAAAGACTTGATTGAAAATTCCATTTTATTTATTTGTTTTATTTATCTCTTAAAGAAAATGTACACCGGTCTACATTTTTATATACTTTATAGCATTTACTATGACTTATATTAAGTAAAGAAGTTAGTAGTGTTAACCTTGAAACAACAGCTATTGGAAACTTACTGTTGACTGACACCTTTTGCTCTTTTGTTCTTATTGTTGTAATTCATCAAAAATTATTTCCTGTTTCAAGACATAGCAAGAATTTGGAATGCATATCTTATTTTGGAGAAAAAAAAATTCTGTTTGAATTTAGCAATAATAGCTAATTTCCTCACGAATTAGCTAACATTTTATTCTGAGTTTAGCTGAGACTACTAATTCTTTTCTTTCTAAGAAAATGTCTTATTTTCTAAGATTTTGATTGGGTTTTGAATTGCATAGTAAAAAGTACTCTTTTTAATTTTTTCTCCTTTAAAAAAATAAATAAAAAAAATAAAATGCCTGTCTGCTATTTAATCAGATTACAGAGTTTTTACGAGCATTGGGAGGGGATTCTGAGAATAAATATATTTTACATTACTGCTTAATACCTGTGGTATCTTATACAAAATAAAATTTCCAAACTAATTTTCAAAAATATCACACGAATCTACAAATCTTAATAAAAAAAAATTACTGATAATCCAACTTAATTTCTTAGTAAACTGCGTCCTTGAGACAAATTACGCAATTAAAATGCCATAAAAAGCTTTTAAAAATAAATAGCGGTTTTTTCACAGAAATTTTTTTATCAATTTTATTTTAAATAAATCTCAGAAACAAGGTGATATACACGAAAAACTTATTAGACAAACCTTCAGTCTTAACCTTGAAAGTTTAATTGTAAGAATAAAAATTTCTTCGGATGATGCTTTTAAGTATAATATGATATATCTCGCTTTATTTATCTTAATAGCTTGTAATAGCTATGTCCTTCCGAAGAAAGACATCGATAAAAAAAGTGCTATATTCTTTTTTACGTGCTTGCATTACATCATTTTTTTTTGTCCGATCCCATCAAATTGTAACCGTTTCTTGCAAAAGAAAAATTAATCTTGTCGTTTTACGCAACTCGCTTTGTCCCAAACAGAAGCTCTTCGTATGGAAGTAAATTAAACCAGCACTTTTTAGCTTATCAGAAAAAAATGTTTTACGGCGAGCTTTTCATCCTCGCTGAAACGACAATAAATTTTAAAATAAAAGATCCAGCAGCAAAATCTGACTTCTCTGTTTCGGGAGCAGTTTTAATCTGGATTACACAGAGAACTTAATGTTCTTAGAATCACTTGTATAATTCCACGAATACCAATAAATCGCGAGGAGTAATCGGATATGTTGGGAATCGTTCTGTTTAAAAAAGCTTTCATTTCATTTTCAGTTGTTATTATTACGTATTTGTAAGTTTTTTCCCTTCAATTTATCACTGTGATTTTAATACCAATATGAATTTGCTTTTATTTTACATTTTATGTATAAATTGTTTCTTTATATTTAATTGTTATATATATATATATATATATATATATATATATATATATATATATATATATATATATATATATATATATATATGTAATACAAAAGTTAAATACTTTTGTATTAATAAAAGCATTAAAACTTCATTCCTTTTCATAAAATATCTTTAGTAAAGGATAAGGGTAGAAATTCTATTTTGGGACTTCAAGGCTAAAAACATGCCAATGAATAATAATTAGATTTATACTTCAAAAGAAAAGTTATTTTAAGATCTTTCACTTCCATATAAGGAAAGATTAAACGATTTGCTATGAGTAATAAATAAATTGATGAGGCGTAAGAATACAGAAAAAGGCAATCATGACTGGCCGCTTTACAACTGGTAATCATCCTATAAAACGCAGGACCGAATGTTTTTGCGTGGCTTTTGTTGTTTATCATGCTTAAATAAAATCCGTCAGCTTAGACGGGATATGTGTTCCCCCTCTCCCGCTTTGGAGAGGGGTTAAACTGCTATTTCACCATCGTTTAGTAAAATAAAAGATTATGCACAACATGACTCATTAATCATGCTGCTTTTACGTTATTAACTGAAAAATATCGGTGTGGATACACCGAATATTTCATATATATATATATATATATATATATATATATATGAAATAACGGTGGAGCCACACCGATATTTTTTAGTTAATTAAGAGTCAAAACAGCATGATTAACGAGTCCAGTTTCGGCATAATCTTTTTTATTTACTAACTATGGTGAAAGCATACATCTCAGCCCCCTCCAAGCTGGAGAGGGGAGACCCATATCCCGTCTAAGCTGACGGATTTTAGTTAGGCATGATAAACAACAAATAGCCACGCAAAAATATTCGATCCTGCGTTTTATAGGATGATTAAAAAGTGTGAAGAGGCCAGTCCTATTGCCTTTTCTGTATTCTTACACCTCATCAAAATTATTTATTACTCATAGCAAATCGTTTAATTTTTCCTTATATGGAAGTGAAAGATCTTAAAATAACTTCTCTTTTGAAATATAAATCTAATTATTATTCATTGATATGTTTTTAGCCTTGAAGTCCCAAAATGGAATATCTGCATTTTATGAACACGAAAAATTAATTATTTATTAATACAAAAGTATTTTTATAACTTTTATATATATATATATATATATATATATATATATATATATATATATATATATATATATATATATATATATATATATATATATATATATATATATATATATATATATATATATATATATATATATATATATATATATATATATATATATATATATATATATATATATATATATATATATATATATATATATATATATATATATATATATATATATATATATATATATATATATATATATATATATATATATATATATATATATATATATATCTGTGTGTGTGTGTACTGAACTACACTACGAAATCATGCACAAAACTGAAAGACATGTTTCGACGCGATTGAAGTGCTTAGTATAAGAACCAGGTAAGTGACATTTTTAGGGGAGTTTATAAATCTGCGAAAATAACAGAGTGGTTGCCTCAATATGGATATATTTAATGTAACATAATTGTTTTTGCTTTCACTTTAATCTTAACATAACTTATCCACATTTGTTTTTAGTAAGTTTGCATGATTTTTATTTTAAAATTAGGCAGTAGTAAATTAAATAAGACAACGTATTTATTGGTCTTGCCCTCTAATAAATCGGTAATAAAATAGTTTGAAGACTACTTAATCTCTAACCCTGATTGTAGCCTCTTTGAAAATGTCAGTTGTCTAATTTTTTCCACTAAGCTCTAAAATTAATAAAGCAAAAATAATATTATTTTTTTATTCATTATTGTTTGTTACCATTTCAGCAGCTTTATCTTATTATCTTAAGAAAAACATATGTTTTGTAGTTCATCTCATCAGAATAGATATTAACTGCATTTAGCATCTCTTGAAGTGTAGTAGGTAAGTAATTTTTTTTTAATTTCAATTTAACAACATTAATTAAGCATCATTGTCGTCAATAATAGTAAGGCAATTTTTTACAGTTCCTCTAAAAAAACAAGTATCTTTACTGTATTAATTTTGTTGTTCAGTACATGACTTATTTCAATATGCATTTATTACCTAAATTGATTAAGAATCATTGGCTCAATTTCTGCCGTTTCCCCTAAGCGAATCAGTACCACCACTTTTTTTTTATTATTTATTTTGCCTTTTTATAATACATAATTAATTTTTTTTAATTCAATTACCGTTGATTTTAAATTAAATAAAAATAAACACATCGTTTCAGATGTTTGAAATATTAATTTGAGGACATAGTTTACGAATATTACCACATTGATTTTGTTCATTGAATTTATCCGACATAGCGAATAAAAATTTATAAAATTTTAATATACGAACAATCTGTATGTCGAACTATCTCCTGTATGCCAAATTTCATCGCTTTTTGTCGGGTAGTTCAAGAGTCTATAAAGGACAGACAGACATTTATATATAGTATCTAGATGGATTTAATTTATTTCATCATTTTTCTAAAAAATTCAGTTAGTTGTTTTGAACGCGTTGAAATTCTAAATGTTTTTTCAGAGACTCAGAAATTTGAAATTCCATCCAGGAGATTTTATAATTAGTTAAGTAATTTTCTTTTTTAATTTTTAGAGTCAATAAAATAATTTACGACTTCCAAAAAATCGTGAAGGAAACTTTTAATAATTTTACAATATTTTTTCAAATTTTAATTTTACCCAATTAAAATTCTAAATTAAATGTTCTTCTGTGTTACCTATAAAAGTGTTTATCGAAACTGCATCTTATTGATATTTCAGCTAATAAATTTGTTGTTAACTAAAAGGATTATTGAAAATATTTTTATTACCCCATTTATGAAGGTGCGAATTAAGAAGTAAGTCAATCTTTAGAAACTTTCAATAATTTATTTCAAATAAAATTAAAAAAAAAAAAATGCGTCGGTAACTGCTGGTTTTTTTATTTATTTCTTTTTACATAGATTACTCAAAAAATGTTAAATAAAAGCAAGGATAGGATTAAAAAACACAGAAATGAAGTATTAAACATAAAACACAAAACACTTGAAATTCACTTCGAAATTATTTAATTTCTCAAATACCATAAATCTTATATTATTTGGCATCATTAATTTCAGTGAATGAATGGAATTAGTCAGTTAGATCTATAATCTAGATCAAAAGGGAAAAAAATACTCTTTGTGATTATTTAGAACGAAGCGAGTTGGAAGCGTGCTGTTATATGTTTTGTGTATTTTCGTTCTGCCTCTTTATGACTTCCTCGGTAAAGTCATAAATTCGTGTTCCGATGTTTTAAAACGTACTCCTTCTCTCTCAGCACAGACCATCACCATATCTGTCACCAGCATAGCTCCGTATTTTATCAGGCCAGTCTTGGCGGCTTTCCAACTTCGCGCCCCATTGCGCCCTGGGACGGTTATTATCGCTGCCCCTTTTACTATCGACGTTTTCCTTGTTTCACATTTTTTTCTTTGGTTTTTGCAGTCTTTTGATCATTTGAGGCTACTGACTTTTTTGCTTCATCATAAAAATATTATATTGAAAAGAAAATTGTTTCATGGGAATATTTTATTTATAATAAAATTTGTCTGAAAAAATAATGATATGAAAGGGATACTTTAGTAAAAACAAGGAATAGTTTATTTGAAAATTATAAAGTTGAAAATAAAAGTTTAAAATGTTTTATTATATTTTATTAATTTTCCTGAAAAAAGCTTTTGAGCTAGGGAAAAAAAAAGAGTCATAAATCGATATTAAGGAAAGACAGGATTAAAATAAAAGGGAATCTATCTAGTCAAAATGCTAGTTAATAAAATCATTATTTCATCAATTTTTTAATCAATTAATTTAATCAATAATTTAATGATTTTTGAAGCCTTTTAACCATTTGGGGCTGCTGACTTTTTTCCTTTTGCCTAATCATAAAAATTTTATACTGGAAAGAAAATTGTTTGCTGGAAATATTTATTTATAACGAAATTTATCTAAAATTTATATTAAATTATAATTATAACGCTGACTAATGTCAAAACACGTATTCCTTAGTCATTTTTTGCTGAAATATTTTATATCTTGATTATATTTAACCTTTGTAAATTCATATTCACTGTATTATGTTGGAGATTAGGTCATTTCGGTGACACCTTTCTACCCGTTATGTAAATTTGTATTTTTATAATTATTTCATTTAAAATCAATCAACAGTTCTCTGATAAAAATTGTAAACAATTGATTTTTCTCTCTGCAGCTCCGAGATGTCATTTACCAGATTGAAAATATAACTTCGAATATGTAATCTGCCAACTATCTTTTATGATGCATCTGCTTCATTTTATTTGAAGTAATAAAAACCTATATTTAAAAATGATATTAGTATTCCTAATTCTTAAATTGATTTTTTTCTTTTATCCAATTTTTCCCCACAAAAATAATATATGCTTGAACCTGCACCAAAATCAAGATTTGTAATTCTCATTATGCTTTTTAACAGTCATTCATAAAATAATAGAGAGAATTTATTCTCGAAAAACATTATTTTTTATTTGCAATTATTATTCAAATAATGATAAATTTGCTTAAAATGGAAAATGCATTGAAAACTAAATAAAAAATTATTGCTGAAATCAAAATCAAAGCTTATATGATAGTTATAATAATACTTTTTATTAATTATTTTTTATGTTTGATAATAGAGTAAATTGCGAATCTTTAGTTTTCCTTCCGTTTCCTCATGTCATTGATCTAAAATATTCTAGGATAAATACAATAAGTAAATACAAATATGATATTATATTTAATTCTCAACACTAGTGCTCAACTTGATTTTAAAAATATTCACAAAAATTGTCACAAGGCTCAAACCTGCAGCAAAATTCAGCTTTTAAACCTCCAATATGCTTTTAAACCATCCTTCACTAAATAATCTGGGAACTTCTCATTGGAAAACACTTTTGATACATTTTTAAATAGCAATTATTATTGTAATGGTAAATTTGTTTAGTATGGATAATAATGTTTAGGATATAGGCTATAAGTAAATATTATGATATTATATTTTGAATTGAGTTCTACAGCTCTATCTGATATTAAAAATATTCTTGAATTTATGAACGATTATTGATGACAAATAATAATAATAATCGAACACAATGAGAGTAAAATAACGAATTAGGAAAATTAAGTAAAATTGAAAAACAAATGAAAAAAATACCCAAGGGGAAAGAATAATGTAATGAAAATATTGATACTATCAATTTTATATTATTCTCTAGATGTTTAATAAGCTTTTCTATTGATACATAAGAGTGAATCAGAAAAGTGCCACATAGTGCAATAAATAATGAAACTCAACTTATTTTTGTCAAGGGTAGTAAATGCAAGCATGAAAATGATTATTTCCCAAATTATTACGGTCAATTATTCGCTATTCAGATCAATATCATTCCGCATTGTGGTTATATTTGATATGAATACATTGCATATTCCTCAAAAACGTAAAGGGAAAGCCTTGCGTCATCGTTTGCAAACATTCTTTTTTCCCTCAAAGATTACCCAGGAGGGTGTGCATTCTACGGCCGATGGACGGCCACGTGACCAAAACTCCATGCGCCCTCAATGTGTCCTCATCATATACAATGCATTATTTCCTCCATCATCCACATCTATATTCTGTAGAACTTTTTTTTTCTTCCCTCCTAAAACACACGCCTTCCAAATCATTGTTCGCGCCATTCACGCTACGATGATCGCGATAACTATCGGGTTCAACCCCCCCCCCTCACCTTTCGTACAACCACCCTTATCGAAAAATTGTTTCTGGTACGCTTTGTCCATCTGTTTATTCATTTCAAAAAGGATTTTCTACCTTCGATTATAACACGCTTGAACGGGTGTTTGTAGAACTCGATAACTGTAAAGCTGTTCATGTAAAGATGGGAAATCTTTTAGCACTTTCAGGTGTTGCTTTAATCTTCTCAAGGAACTTTGTTGTCTTCTTTCTTTAAACATCATTGTTTAGTTATCTTTTTTTATCAGTAAAGAAAATAAAACAATGTTTCTTTAAATATTTTATATTTTAATTACTTAAACCCTGCTGTAGTTTGTATAAACTTTTTATAATTAGATACATTAAAAGTTAGTTTTTCTTCGCATATTCATAATGTACTCAAAACTAATTATTCCTACAGTACAGTAGTGTGAATTAAAACATTATATGCTAGAATATAACATTTAATTACGCATTCAAGTATATTATTTACAAATAAACTGCTGTTTGTAGAAAATGCAACACCATGAAAGAATCATCAGAATCAAATGAAATTTAATGCAGAAACGACTTGTACTGATACAAATAAATGATGAAATTTTCAAAACAAAAGAAACAAATTAAGCGTCCGAAATCAGTATTTGGTGCAGCCACCACGCGCTGCAATAAGTGCTGCTATACGACGTGGCATGGAGTCAAACAGATGTTGAATATCTGATTGAGGAAGAGAATTCCATATCGCTTGTATGCGCAACCAAAGTTCGTCTTTGGAAACTGCAGGACGCGGATCACGACTGAGACGCCGACCAACCATATCCCACACGTGCTCAATAGGCGACATATCCGGCGAATAAGCAGGCCAAGGAAGAAGTTGCATGCGTTGTGCTGAACAGAAGTCTCTAACAGTCCGCGCAACATGTGGGCGTGCATTATCCTGCTGAAAGATAGCTCCAGGGATGCCTTGAAGGAAAGGAACGACTTCGGGCTGTAGCACTTCACGGACGTATCTGTTGCTATTGAGATTACCCTCAATTCGTATCAAATTGGATCGTCCATGATACGAAATCGCACCCCAGACCATAACTCCGGGTGTTCGACCACTATGTCGTTCAATAATACACTCAGGAAGGCAGCGTTGACCGGCATAACGTCTAACACGAACACGGCCATCATGGGTCCACAAATTGAAGCGTGATTCATCTGAAAAGACAACTTGGTGCCAATCAGCTCGCCAGTCTCTGTGCTCAAGAGCCCACTGCCGACGCAGCCGTCGATGATCCGCCGTGAGGTTAATCCTGTATAATGGCACCCTTGCACGCAATCCACGGCGCAGCAGACGACGACGAATTGACGAAGCCGACAATTGTACACCTGTAGCAGTAGACCAATGTGCTGCCAGCTGCCTGGAGGAAGCTGTGCGATCATTCACCGCCATGCGGAGCAGGTGTCGATCATCGCGCTCTGACGTCACCTTCTGTCGTCCAGTGCCTGTTTTTCGAGTTGTTCGGTGCTCGTCGGTCCACTGCTTCCAAACTCGCATCACTGTGGAACTGTTCCGCTGCATACGAGCTGCTATTGCGCGATAGGAAAATCCTCCTTCTCGAAGGCCGATTATCCTCCCTCGTTCAAACTCCGTAAGTTGCTTGAATTTCTTATTCTTCCGTCGTGGAGGCATACTCAGGTCTCACTAAACGTTTGCCACTAACAAATAATCATAGACTATTTTCAACGTCCCGCTACAGCACTTTATTTATACGCTTTCAGCATCAATTCAGAGGGCGCTGCGCGCGCCACGCACGCGCGATGGCTCTGAAACTTTATTAATTTGCATAATATCCTATAATTGACATTTGCTGCGAATTTCATTTGATTCTGATGATTCCTTCATGGTGTTGCATTTTCTACAAACAGCAGTTTAGTTTCGCAATACAATATCGGTTTTAATATATCGAATTGTTGCTCTTATCATGTGGTTTATAGTTTCCACCATTTTCGGTTTTGAGTTAAACTAAATGCATTTTTATGTACAGAACTGCATTCATAGTTTTCAAAAGTTTTTATAAAATTGAGAAAATAATAATTATTTGAAAGAATTAGTTCGAATGTATTGCAAAAAATGTGCCTGTTTTTCAAACGAAATGTTTTTGCAATGAATCCTTTAAATTGGTTTTAACGTGCATGAAAGTATAAGTTTACAGTAGACAAACAAAAAAGAAAATGAAAAAAAAAAAACCTAAATAAGACTATGACAAAATAAAAGTAAATAAAAATGTGACTACATGCACCAAAAATGGCATTAAATTAATCACCTCTACACCAATATGCAGTGAAAGAACTCTTTCCTATGAAAATCTGAAAATGTGAGAAGTCTGGAAAATTCATTTTTCAAAGGCCTCAGATGGTCAGTTCAAAATTTTATTTTCGTTCCATCATCAACAAAATTGTAAGTAACCACACATCATATTATCATGTAATTTTCATCTCTATATTTCATGCTATAAAATCTACATTACATCATAGATGTCCAGTCACAATCAAGATTCCTTGTCAACCGCATCTAAACAGAAATCACCGCCAGGTTTTATACTTAAATTCATCATACTTAGTTTTATTTTAGGTTTTCGTTGAGTTCTTCGGTGCTTAGAAATTTGTCATTTATTAATAAATTTAATTATTTATTTTACTCATATTTTTCATGTTGGTTATGGTTTTATTTGGTTATTGGCGTGGCTTTATAACGCGAATAAAGAAACGATCACTAATCACTTATTGAGCAAGTGACCTATCATATAAATAGGATTCAGTCAGCAAAGACCTGTAGTCGTTTCGATCTACTATCCAATGACAAGTCAGTTATTTGTTCATAATGCATTAATGTTTCAGGATGTATTACTCAAGATAAGACAATAAAACCAAATAAAACTACTAATTAAGATAACACCAATTAAAGTAACGCCAATTGAATAGCGTATAATGGCTTTCATTAAGAACGTTTCTTAAAAAACGGAAATATTTAAATAGTTTAAGCTGAATTCTAACTTAGAATACAAAATAGTTAGCGCCATACTGCATACAATTAAACTTAGTCTAACATTTTTACAATTAAAAAGTTGTGAACGCAGTGATTGTAAGGCATCTTGCAGTGACAATTCCAAATATATTATTTAAATATAAATTTTACCGTAGAGCAACAAAGAAATTGCACAACCTATTTTTATTGCGACGCAGACCAGTATTTTTATTAAGACGCTGAAAAGTACTCACAACTTCAATATGTCCCTTAATGCCCATTATTTTTTTGGTTTACGTCAATTGTAAAACTTAGTTAAATTATCAAGTTTACTGTTTTTAACCGCATTCATATCAATCAATAAAAAAATGTTCAAATATTAAAATAGTTTTAATAATATTCAAACGAAAAATATAAAATAGCTAGCACCATGCTGCATACTATTGTACTTAGTCTATGATAGACGATTAAAAGGTTTGAAGGATATATTATTTAAGGATATATTATTTAATTACAAACCTTAACACCTAGCAATAAAAAAGTTGCACTAATCAATATACTTAATAAGACATTGAAAGGTACAAGCAACTTTAAAATGCCCCTAAAAGTCAATATAAATGTCAATATTTTTAGACCGAATTACAAAACTTAACTAACATATCAAGTTTACAGTTTCAAACCGAACTGATATCAATAAGAACTTTAACATTTAGCTAGAAATGGAAAACACCTGCAAGAAAACATTCAACCTGCCTTAATCTTATAAAAGTTTCTTTTAGTCTAATAAAAGGTTGATTATTTGCAACATTTTTTCCCCGACACCATTCCAGGAGAATCACTCTGAAAGTAACATAGTATTGGTATTACTAATCTATCGAAAGTCGGCGAAATATCGGTTGTTTGGGGTACAGACTGTCGCCAAGTAAAGCATGATAATCTTGAGAAGTACCATGCCCGAAAAAATAAAGGCAGATAGGACACAGAACTGAAAGATTTCTACGACTCACATGGCGCCAGGGCTATCTTTTCCCTCAAAGTGGTGGTCCAAATCGGAAAGCGCCCTCGGTCATAGCCTGAGATCTTTTATTGTGCAATTACGACAAGGTCGGCGCCTTGCACCAGTTTAGGTGATGCTTAACAATAAGGTGCCGAAAAATCTCAAAGGTGTTTCTTCGCTTTTAATTTACCAAGGCAAATTTTTTTAGGAATTTCCGTTAGCAGTTTGGAATTTGGAAAACTTTATCTTGTTTTCGAAAATAAAATAAAGTAGAAAGTCATGAAAGTTGAATTATTTGAAAGTTGAAAGTTGAAGACGAAAATCAGTATTGAGATTACAGTGCTTCCAAATAAACAAGAACATATTTATAAGTATGAGGAAATTTCTAATGAAATGCCAATATGGGAGTTATGGAAATTTAAGATGACTTTGTAATTTTACAACCTTTTCCTAGTTTACCAAATTCTTGCAGAAAATTTCCGGAATTCTTGTAGAATCCTTCTGTTAATCCAGAAAGGAATCTTGAATGCATGAAGTTTTTAAATAATAATAATAATAGTTTGTCTATATATTAAACCTACTCTTTTAAATGTTTCATTTATCTTCGAATTCTTCTTATTGTCATTGTCTTATTAATTCAGTTCTGAAATTAAATACTGAAATGGTCAACGAAAAAAAAAAAAAAATTCGTGGCCAACTAATGAATGTTCGAAAAGAATGCAGAAACTACGTAAGAGAAAATGGTACTCTGGAGCAAAATTTTTCAAAGGAAAAAAAAATTATATTAATGGATAATTAATCACATTTTAATGTCCTGCATTGAGAATGCGTAATGGATAACAAGTAGTAGGAAAATTATTAGTTCGATTTGAAGTCCTTTCCTTGTATTTTTTCAGAACTTAAGTGAGAGGGCACAAAAAAAAATCACATGAAATGTACACCATGCATAAAAATCGAAAGAAATTTGAAATTATAAAATGTAAGTACATTGTAAAAAATTACCAAAAAAAGTACAGTCATTCAGAGTAACATGCATTTTTCAATGAAATGTATTTTTACTTAAGCTTTTATACCGTAATTTTTACTGTAACATTTATTTTATTACAGTGATTCAGTTATTTTACAATAAATATTGCTGTAAAATTGACGATGTATCAGATTTTTTGCTCCATAGAATTTTGTGGTAAAAAACACCGCCACATAAAGGGCCGGGATTTTTTACAGTGTAATAAAATTTTGAAATGAGCATTCGAAAAATTAAAGAAAATATTAAAATAAATATTTTATTAAATTAAAATACCAAAGAAAAAGAAATATATATATATTATTTCAGCTAAAATTTCAGAAATTATTCAAATTTTTTTTTTTTTTTTTTTGCAATTTATGGATGGTATTATATATTTTACATACTAATTGAAACTTTTTTTCTTTTTTGTATGAAATCTCACCTGACTTACTATCTGCTGGAAATGTGGTGCTGTCGGGTCGATGTCTGGCTGCATCGCGGCGTATTCCGTTAGAGCCTTCCAAGGCGGTTGGTATGTCTGGACTTCGATTGGATTCATCTGTATAGGACTTTCGTGCCTGACTGGACTAGTGGCAACCATCGGAACTCCTCGCATAGACCCCAGAGTTAACTGTCGCCCATCCTAAAAATTATAAATATTATATTCAATTAACGAATTCCAGCAGTATTTTTTTTGTCTGCAAAATAGACGATGACATAAAGGTTGAAATTAATTACCTTAAATTTCAAAACAACTTGATGTAATTTTGGTTTCATATATAATACACAGAATTTTAGATTTTTTGTTATATGTACATCGAAGAGCCATTACATTACGACCACCCTGCTAATAACACGTAGGACCACCTTTAGCCCTCAAAACTGCCAGCACCCGCTGTGGCATTGATTCCACAAGGTGCTGATAGGTAGTCTGAGGTATCTGGAACCAAGCGCTCACTAACTGGTCCTGCAATTCCCTCACATTGCGAGGGGGTAGCGTGGCAGCACGAATTTGGTTTTCCAAGTAGGACCACAAATGCTCTATTGGATTAAGGTCAGGTGAATTTGGGGGCCAAGACGTGACTTGAAAGTCCCTGGATGTTCCTCGAACCAATCCATGATGATTCGACCCTTATGACATGGTGCATTATCCTGTTGGTAAACACCATCCCCCGCAGGAAAAACTGTTGCCATGAATGGGTGAACCTGATCTGCAACTATGTTCAAGTAGCTTACAGACGTCAGGGATTGTTCTATGAGGATTATGGGTCTTAATGTGCCCCATGAAAACATTGTTCCTGGGCGAGAAACCATGAAAACCTGGGCGAGCCCATTGTTATAGATGGAGGGTGATCATAACGTAATGGCTCTTCGGTGTGCATGTATATATATATATATATATATATATATATATATATATATATATATATATATATATATATATATATATATATATATATATATATATATATATATATATATATATATATATATATATATATATATGTTACGCTTTTAAAGCCTAAACATTGTAAGTTCGTAGTGTGGCCGGTGCTTCTTGAAAAAGATACAGGAAACTGCAGGAATCATAATATAATTTTATTAAAGTAAGGGCCAGAGCCCCAGAATGACAACCTTACATGCTGGTGGATAGGTAGAGAATAGCACATTTGACCTTGGAAAGAGGGTTTTTATATCTTTCTGGACAATATATTTAAATGTTAATAGGCCTCAGTAGCGTGGGACTGATCAATTTCCCAAGCTACTAAAGCCACATCATCACATTTTTTGAGATAATTAGATCAATATTATTACTTTCTTGTGGGAAAGGTTTTTAAACGTTTGCGCCTTAGATAAATGCTCTATTTATGGATTATATTTAATATATAATTGTTTTAACATTACATAATATTCCCCCCCTCTGAAGAAAGGTCTGATCAATATGCTAGCCTATTGGTCAGAACTTCCCCCTTCACGCGACCTCAAATTAAAATTTATTATTTTTGGTATATTGTCCAATATTATACATTTATAAGTAAAGTATTACACAGCAACATTTCTATAAAAGTAACTAAATATTTCTGCATAACTTTGAACAACAATAATTAATAACTTTATAATAATTAATAATGATTATGTACATTTTTCCTTTTCCTGTTGAAAAGATTAAAAAATATCAAAACAACTCTAGAATATCTAAAACAAAATATACCATGACATATCTAAAATAAAAATAAATCAAACCAAACTTTCACAACTTGTGAAAAGTTCTTCTCTTGAAATAAACTGGATCCATTGTTCAGGCCTAAATTTATTAAGTTATTCATCCATTTAAGAAGAAAAGAAAAAGTTTATGTTCTTAATCATCATTGTTTCATTTTCGAAACAATTATTATTCATAAAGTCATTTAAATTCACTTATCATTTACATAGTTTTTCTTACTTTCTCATTAGTAATTATGTATTTTCACAAATATTGTGTAGAATTATTCACAACATATGACATACACTTGAAGAAATCAATACAAATAAAATAATACAAATAATATAAGTAATCTAATTTAAAATGTTTACTTTTCCACATGATAATTAAATTCTTCGGTAGCATAAAAATTTACATACAAAGTGCATTATAAATCTTTGTAGAAAATGATATGCTTTATTCCAAAATAATAAAAATATAAGCGTTATCTATTGATAACAATTGATAGTCTAAGTTGGGTAAAATATTCCCAACTAGACGGAAAAAAATAGGGTTTTAAGTTTGTTTACTCATGCTTGATCCTTAATTGAGGAGAAAACATCAGTAAAGAAACAGTCTATGTGAGGAGTCCCACGGTTCAAAAAACCATTTCTATATATTTCATTTGCAAAATAAAATTTAGGAAATTTACTTTAATTTTCCGAAGTAACTCTCAAACATCATGTAATAAAAAAAATTCAGACATAGATGCATTAAAAAAAAATAACGGGACTCCAAAAATAGGGGCAGAAAATAAAAATGAAAAACATATGAAAATACCATCATTAAAAAGCTATTATGAATTTTTTACATACAATCGAAACTGTTGACTTGGATAAAATTTCCTTAATTTGTTTACATGTACTATTTCTGATTCTTTCTTAGTGAGAAAATTAGGTTTATCAATTTCAAATGACACCTCAGATAATTTCTTTAAAATTTTGTATGGACCAGAATATGGTGAACTTAATTTCCTTGTGTTAGGATAATGGAATTCTTCGTAAATTACTAAATCATTAACTTTAAAATTAGGTTCCAAAAAATGAGTGTCATAACGAATTTTGGTTTTCTTAAAAAACTCTTGAGTATTTTGAGCAGCTATTTTTCTTGCTTCATCAACTGGAGGATAAATATTTTGATTTACAAGAGAATCACAAGGTAATTTTCCATACATTAAATAAGCAGGAGGAAATTGAGTTACAGAATGAGGGGTGTCTATAAAGGCGCATGTTATTACTTTTGTAATGTTTCCTATTTTAACACTTACCTTTTGGAGGTTTCCTTTGATATTTCCTTGAAATTGCGAAATTAAAATCCTAGCAGAGTTCAAATGTTTTTTTGATTGTCCTATAAAATGGTTCGGAATTATAGTGATGTTGGATCCTGTGTCCAATATAGTTAGTAAATTCTTATTGTTCACTCGCGATGTCACACATAAATAGTCATTTGATGGACAGCTGTTGTTATTGCTGGGCTGCGGAGGCTGGGAATCATGCTGAGGTACTCCATACCGATTAAAAGAATTCACAAACCTTGGCTGCTGTATTCTGTACCGATGCTGGGGAGTAGGTCTATTCTTCAATTTCTATGCATTCATTAATGTAGAAGGTAAATAAGTCTCTTTTAAGATATTCAGATATGTTATTTATTTTCCAGTTTTCTTCCAAATGTAGGATTTCACATTTTTTATTGAAATACTTGATCCAGTTGGGAAAATTATTTTTATCCTCACACGGAGAAATATTAACGCGTGCTGGAGCATCCACCTGTTTTTCTTCTGAATCAGACATTATTCTTTTAATTTTTCTGTTTCTTAGTTCCAAAGTCATCAAAATAAAGTTCTAATCGGTGATTAAAGCGAGAGGAAGACAAAACAAAGAGAGAAATAACAGTCCTCGTTCTTCTTAACCACACCCACGCATTCGAATTTCTAATCCAAGGTTACGAATCATTTAAGAAGCGAAAGTCGATTATCAAAAGATGTATTCCATTGTTAAATTAAATAGCATTTTCAGTTTTCAATAATAATTTTTCGCGACAGGAAACTATCACTGCCGATTTATCTGTTACGCTTTGAAAGCCTAAACATTGTAAGTTCGTAGTGTGGCCGGTGCTTCTTGAAAAAGATACAGGAAACTGCAGGAATCATAATATAATTTTATTAAAGTAAGGGCCAGAGCCCCAGAATGACAACCTTACATGCTGGTGGATAGGTAGAGAATAGCACATTTGACCTTGGAAAGAGGGTTTTTATATCTTTCTGGACAATATATTTAAATGTTAATAGGCCTCAGTAGCGTGGGACTGATCAATTTCCCAAGCTACTAAAGCCACATCATCACATTTTTTGAGATAATTAGATCAATATTATTACTTTCTTGTGGGAAAGGTTTTTAAACGTTTGCGCCTTAGATAAATGCTCTATTTATGGATTATATTTAATATATAATTGTTTTAACATTACATATATATATATATATGAACCAGAAAGAACCTTGTATAATAGAACCTCTGTATGCGCCGATGAATATGCATTATAACATACATAAATAATTTCTAATTAAAGAAACTCACAGGTTTAAAAATATTAAAAGCTTATGATTTATAAATTTCTGTTTTAATCCATTCAAAAGAGCTTTTTGAATCTGATTTAATGTAAGAATCAGTATGGAGCTCGATTTGAAAACAAAATATAATTCATTTTTCTTGTACTCAAAAGTGAATTTTCAATATTTCAAATGAAAGTAAATTAAGTAGTTTGCAACTTTTTTTTATCCGTAAAGCACTAAGGCTTGAAAAGAAACGTAATGTATTTTCCATTAAGTAATCTTACAGAATAAATCAATCTTTCACGCTATTGTCATTAAAAGTTAGTTTTCTTTCTTAATGTCTGTGACATGAATATTCTCATGCCATCGATTCTTATTGAAGAAAAGAAGAAAGAAAAAAGTTTTGCTTTGTATCTGATTTTAGTCTTGAGATCAATCATGTCTTTGACTCAACCGATAGCATAAATGAAACATAATGAAAATATAGGTGTCATTTTTCTACCTTAAGTGATGAAATAGCTTCTGCTTGATATGTTCATTGTATAATGCAATACAAAGTCCTTATATAGCTAACGGATCATATAAAAGTAAGAGTATATTGCCTTTGACTTCAAAGAAAAGTTTTTAAAAAAAAAGAAAAAGAAAAAAAAAATTTAAAAATCCATTAGTATAAAACGTCTTTTATATATTATTTGTAAGAAAAACAATTGTAACTGTTTTCTGTATTTAGTAAGAATAAGTTTTAGAAAAAAAAAAAAACTAGATTAAAGCAGTAGAAATTAAAGTAAAATTTGAAAAAAAAATCACAAACAGGAAATCAAATTACTTGTCTTGATAGTTAATAGCTAAATAACGTGAGAAAAACTGCCTCAATTAATCAAAGAAAAGAAAATTTAAAAAAAGAAATGATATTTTAAAAATTTTACTAATTACGTGTTTTTTTCATCTTTTATTTATGGTTTCATCGCTTATTAATAGTAAGTAATTTTTATATCTTCACATTTACGCATTGGCTGTTATAAACATGTGTAATAACGCTTTATAAAAATTTTTATGATCTTTATAAAAATTTATTACTCTGAGAAAAAGAATTTTGTCAAAACAACCAGAATATGGTAAAATTTACATAATTTCAGGCTCAATGAGAACACCAAACAGCTCGGTAATTTTAATTAAAGCCATTTGATAAAGAATTTGGTAAAATTAAAGAAAAAAAATATAATTTTATAATATATAGTAAAATTTGGTGAATGTGGTAAAATTTTGTAATTTTATCACACGATACCTTAGAGCATGCCATAGAAACCATTTAATCGATTAAATTCACTTTTAAGTTATGTATTTTTTACTAAATGTGTGGTAATAAAATCTATAATTTTGAAAAGCAGAATTTCCGGTTAAACCCTTACCATGCAAATGGAAAATTTGTCAGGTGAATTGTATAAATGTCGAATATTTTATTTTTTATTACGGGAATTATTATTATTTTTTTTTTACCAGAAATGTCATTACTATACAGTACGGTTATATTTTCAAACAATTTTTCTCCGTGTATGCAAACATTTAACTTAAACGCTTATGTACTTAAAATTATTCTTATTCGACCAATTGTTCTTTATGGATCTGAGACATGGACTTTCAATAAAAACGAATCATATGTTTTAAAAATATGGGAAAGGAAAATTTTACTGAGGATTTCTGGCTCAATTTTTGAGGATGGACTTTTAAGGGTCAGAACTAATAAAGATATTAATGATAAATTTAAGGAACCAGATATGGTAGCAACTATAAAAATAAAATGATGTAACTATTTGGAGCTATTCAAAAAATGGACACCGAAAAGCATTTAAATATTAATAGGCAGGAAATCAGGAGTGTCTAGATCCGGAGGCAGACCTAGCACTAGATGGGAGGAAGAAATAGAAGAGGAACTGAAATTACTTAGCAATTATCAACTGCAAAAGAGTTGTGGCCAGCAAAAAAGAATGACTCAAAATCATACAGGAAAAGAAAGACTGAGGCGATGGGATGATGATGATAAAATACATATTATGATCCGAGAGTTTGCTTTATAATTCACCATCAACAAACATAATTTTTCTCATATGAGCAAAACTTTCTTAACTGGAATGCGAGAAATCATAAGTTACAATTATTTTATAAAACTATAATCTATTTTAAGATAATTTTGTTGAATTATGATTTTGTGTCAATATCTTGAATATGCTTTTATAAGTTTATTCATAGCTTAAAATAATTTTTTTATAACCCATTTCCAGTAAATATATAAGAATTTTTTTGCACTTATTAAAAAAAATTGCATCTCAAGAATTACTGATGGAAATAGATCAAAAATTTCAATTATTATGTGCAGGATATAAAATTTTAAGGCATCTGAACACCAAAACTTATGGTAACTTACTTTACACCGAAGAGATGCAATGAAACACCATACATAACTTGGAATTTAGTTGGACAGCAATGGATTTAGTTGTTTCTCTATGCCATGAAACAGGGATTTTTTTTACTCTATTTGATGCAAAGTAGCAGCCACCATTTTATTATTCAGATACACTATAATTTACAACTATAGTAAGATATGATACGCATACAAGCACTGACGTATTCCGTTAAATTTAGCAAAATCTCTCGAATTCTCTAATATTACAGTTTTTTTTTCCTCGTTTATACGCTTATTTTCTTAAAACAAAAAGTGAACAAACAGTATTAATTAATCTTCGATTTTATATATCTTTATATAATATGAAAAGAAAATGAAATGATAACAAATAGCCAATCACAGAAGACTTGCTCTCAGTAACGCACAAAACAACCAATTAAAATTGAGAACGCATGTGTGTGAAAACTAATAGTTTTTCATAATGCTGCTTGCTAAAATGTTACGACTAAACTTACCAGTTAAAGCTGAGTGGCGACCTTTATTTTATTTTGAGTATGTCTAATGATGGTGTGACAGTTTTCCATTGTTGTCCACTATTGGCCTAAAAATCACGCGGTAGGATCCAGTCTTTCCTCATTCATTTCAATAATGCTGTGGTTGTCATCAGCATGAAATTAACGAAAGTCGTAAAGGTATTGTTTTTCTTTAAATATTTTTGAATCCAAAATTTAAAGTTATTTGCCAGTACTGTTATCATTAGCGAAAATATTAAATTATTGTTGCGAACTCGTCAAATTTGTTTGTGCAATATAATGTTATAAGAATATAAATGTTATTTTAAAGAATGATTGCTTCGAAGAATCACTTCTGTTCACCAAGGGATCTAAATGTTTTTAATACTAATAGATAGTAATATTTGGACGTGAGAAGTAGAGGCACAAGTGTAAGCAAACAGAATTCCTTTTAGTATATATATGTTAAGGGAATAATTTTAACTTCAGTAGAAAAACTGTTTTCTGCCAAGAAAAGACAATTATTACGAAGCAATCATGGGGGTTGGTGAGTGGCAGCGAACATGTGGCTCCGCCCACTAGTATATATATATATATATATATATATATATATATATATATATATATATATATATATATATATATATATATATATATATATATATATATATATATATATATATATATATATATATATATATATATATATATATATACATATATATATATATATATGAGTCGCTCAGAAGCCAATGCGGTTAAGTCCAAAACACAAAAATTGAGAAAATTGATGTTTTTTGATACATTAGTTTTTAAAATTCTTGGTTTATTAATTTAATTAGAAAAGTGTATAAAGTCTTTTTTCGAGGTGTAAACTCTGCAAAAAAACAAGATAAGTACAGGATGTGTAAATAAAAACATAAGTATTTATTGAAATAATGACAGCATCTTAAAAATTTTAGGACTTATACCTTTTGGCAGCTGAAAAAGATAAGAAATATATATAGTCTACTAGTATAAACGAACTTTTATTTCTCACAATCATCACTAGATACAGTGACTAATAGAAAATAAACTGTTGGATTATTTCAAAAATTGTTTTTTTTTACTTCAAAACTAGAGTGGCACTTTTCCTTGTTTTGGGAAATGAAAATAAAATAAATAAATAAAAAAAAAAACTAAAAATACCACATTTTAAAAAAATACTACGAAAAAACCATACCCCTTTTTTTGGTGAAAAAATACTACCGTAGTATTAAAAATACTACGTCTGGCAACCCTGATTACTATGAATTTCTTGTTTTTCAGTGTTACCAACAAATATCGAAAGAAGAAGAATAATTTAATTTTTATTTCAAAGTTTATGTAAAAAAATACTGATAAAAGGTGGACTTATTCACAATGGCTTCTGAAATTATTATACAATATATTCAGAAGCTATTAAATAAAGGGCTGTCTAACCTAGAAAAAAGTAACCAACGAGTAAATCCTTTAAAAACTAAGAGGATTATTATTTATTTCATCAAAATTTCCAAAAATCAGAAAATATCAAAAAATGGACTTAGCCGCATTGGCTTTTGAGCGGCTCATATAATAATAATAATAATAAAAATAATAATATCTAGTGAGCATCGGAAACCTTTCAAGTAGCCAGAGGTGCTTTGCAATTAATCAATGTAAACATGACGCATAACCAGAATAATCCAGTATAATCAGCTTATTGATAAATATTCAGTATAGTAATGACCAGCGATTACAGAATACATAAATATTATGTATAATTAAAAAACAATTTCAAAAAAATAAAAAATCTGACTAATTCAAAATCACTCCTCTTGACATTTTTATTTCAAACCATTGTAAAAAAAAAATAATGTGGTTGACGATTACCCTTTAATGCTATTAAATATTCTGACAGGCAATTAATCTTAAAAAAAGTTTTCCAGCGAAACTATTTATAACCCAACCCTTACCAATCTCTAATATAACTTCAAAATGTGAAAATCACATTAAAAACAAATCCAAAAATTTTTCAGCGTTTAATGAAGACTATCTTAAAAATCATTATCGTATGCCTCTTAACACAATTCTTTATTCCCTTAACTCAAAACTTTTGAAACTTCTTTCCCTATTTGCAAACCAGACATTTTTAATTTGTTATCATGATAAAAAAAAAATTCTTATAAAATCTGGTTCTGAATCTTGTTTAGGGAAAAATTAATTAACAAGCTAAGCAAAGTAAATGCACTTACGTAATTTCTGAAGTTGTTGCTTGTTAAAGGGAGTAAAGGCTTTCAAATCTCTAAGGTAAAAGTGAAAGTTTATGGTTACAGGTATGACCTACCCTTCTGTATTTAAGAAAGAGGAAAATTATCACACAAGAAAAAATAAATAAAAAGATTATTGCCCGCATTAGCTTAGAGCTCTGAAAATCCATTTTCTCCAATTAAACAAGTATTACATATCGTTGATTGAATTCATGCTTCGCAGTTTTTTTTTACTAGGTGCAAGAAAGCATTAATTATCAAAATTGCCCAAGAGGATTATGATAAGAGCAAATAAGTAAGCTAAATGTAAATCAATTTACTTTTTATATACATTTTAGATAACATTATGACATCATTTACGTTGCCTAAGGTGTCGTAAAATGATTATGATTGATTTTCAAATCATCGAAAATATCCTCTGTTTGGTTGTGTATTATACAGTAAAAATGTACAATAAAATTAAATAATATAAAAAGAGTTTCAAATTATTTTTTTTTAAAAAAGGGCATTATACGGGGAAAATTACCGGAATAAAATTATCATACTGTATGGTAATGACATTGAAAAATCATCCAACCATATGTTAACTTTAAGTTTAGTGTACTAAATGATCATAGTTAAAGAAAAATTACTGTTTTTAAATAATAAGATTTAAAACAAATATTAATGTTCCTTTTGAAAAAAAAATCTTTCAACTACACGTTAACAACTTTAAGATACGAGTACTAAATGATCAGAGTTAAGGAACTTGCAACAGCTTGATAAAAACGTTATGCCCATATTTCTTTCGCCAAAATTGGCGATGATCTAATATTGAAAACTAAAGCCCCCAAATCCACTGTTAAATAAGCTTATAGATCTATTAACGATCAATAAATGGGGTAGCTTAAAGCCACCCTGGTAACAATTTTCCCGACTTTAGAGGGGAATATTAAATAGAAAGCTACACTAGGGTTTATACGTAACATTCATTTTCACCCAGTAATCACTTGGGACACTTTACTTTATCTTAAAGAGAGACTTCAAATTTGAACTATAGTAGAAAAATGACAGTATTGCCTTTTAAGAATACGAATGTACTAGATTTTTTAGTTTTTATTTATTTATTTTTAATTCTGCAAAATTTGTGATATTTTAAGTAAATTTGCGGTAGCCAAGAATATAGAAAAATGTTTTAATTTTTTCTTTATGTATTTGGTTGATATAATTTGTTATTTGGGTATTTGTTTGAAGAAAAAAATTTGCGTTCTTATCAAACTAATTTTTTTTTCTCTATTTTTTCGTTTCTCCAATTCTTTCGATTATTAAAGTGTTGTTTACCTAAGAATAAGTTATTGCATTCACGGAGAAAAAAAAATCTAGTAAAATTACCATATTGTATGATAATGACAGTTCTGGTAAAACAACAAATTCTGATCAATTAAACTAAAATATACAGTATTTAAACCCTTTATATGGTAGTTTTTCCGTTCCGACAACGGTTTGCCGTAAATTCGTGTTTTCATAACTCCAGTTTTTATTACCATACTTATAGTAAAAAATACAAAACCGAAAAGTAAATTTGACCGAATAAGTAGTTTTTATGCTATGCTTTAAGGTATAAAAGTAAAAAATTATCAAGGTTTAATTATCAAGGAAAATTTATCAAACTTTATGACATATTGTAAGACATCTTTTATTGTTAAGTTTATTGTTAGTTTTTCAGTCTAATTGTTAAGTTTATTCAGAAAACGGTAAATTTTATCATATTTAGGTAGTTTTGACAATACATTTTTTTTCAGTGTAAGGAACAA
Source organism: Parasteatoda tepidariorum (assembly GCF_982258835.1). NCBI lineage: Eukaryota > Metazoa > Arthropoda > Arachnida > Araneae > Theridiidae > Parasteatoda > Parasteatoda tepidariorum. The sequence continues at coordinate 76,835,154 of NC_141761.1, forward strand.
CATTTTATTTCTATTTATCGGTAAAGAACATGTTGACAAATTGTTTGCAACAAAAATGGTACAAATAATATTTATCTTACCTAACGAAAAAAGCAAATAAATATAAAGTTTTAATATTCAGATGATTAAAGGAAAAATTAGAAATAATTCGGTTTTGGGAAAGGTAGAAGGTGGCTAAGAGAATACTTGGAGGCAATTTTCATGGCAATTTTGTCAGAAAACACTTTTTCATACTTCTAAATATGATGTTTTTTCTTTCCTTTCGTCTTTTAATTTTTCTTTAATTTTAACCCTTTTTTTTGCTTACTTTTTCCTTTTTCTTAATCTTTTTTGCTCTCTCTTTCTTTTTTTACAATATTTAAAATTCCTGGTTTTTTTTTTTTTTTTTTTTACATAACTTTTTGAGAAATTATGCATTGTACATTAAAGTCGATGGAAGTTTTAAATATATTTTTCATCATTCAAAAAAATCTGGTTTCATGATAATAAAATTTCTATTGTCCTAAAAATAAAATTATCCACCATTTTACCTTATTTAAAAACATCCTCAGAGTTAAAAATTGTTATTAAAGTTTAACAGATTGGAAAACAAGTTCATTTTGTCAAAATGTACATCATAGCGTGTATGCACAGTTTAATAAAATGAAATATATTTTAATATTTATTTTTAAATGCCACAAGCTGTATATACTTTAATTCATTATAGTAACAAATATTTTATAAAACTACCTTCAACATTTGTAAAAAAAATGTTTTGACAATAAATGATCAGTAAAAAAAAAAAAAAAAAAAAACAACTATTGCTACACGGAGGACAAAATTCTGGTAAAATATCTGTACTGTACGATAATAACATTTTTGGTAAAAGAAAAATGTAATTCCAATTAATAAAAACAAAATTATACGGTATCTGAACCAATCATTTTGTAATTTTTCCGTTCATATTATAACAGTTTACTGGAAATTCTGGATTTCAAAATTCTAACTTTTGTTACTACACCTTCATTAAAAAATACAAAACTGAATTTAACCAAATGAATGGTTTTTATGACATGTTCTAAGGTATCATGACAAAATTACCAAATTATGCCCATTTACGAAATTTATCGTTCATTATGAAATCATGTTTTAATGTTTATTTTACCGAAATCCCAGAAGCGCTTTAGTAAAAAGTATCGAGCTTTTTGGTGTTCTCATAGAACCAGAAACACGGTAAATTTTACAATATTTTGGTATTTTTAGCCATACTTTTTTCTCAGTGTAGTAACAGCTTTTTCACATTTTGTGCTTATGACATGGAATAAACCTAAAGCTTGCCAGCAAATTCACACATCATTAAACAAAGAAAATGAACAATCTGTCATTAAGAATTTTTTCATATTTTAAATTTTAAAACCCAGCTTAACATTTCGTTATTTTTTCAAATGTCTATGTATATTTGAGATCAAATTTGGCTAATTTCTGACATTTTGACTATATAATAAGTAGAGCCGTGATGGCTCAGAGGATAGAGCGTTCGCCTTCCAATGTCGTGAACCTGGTTCGAATTCCAACTATGGCTGGTCGATATGAATTCCGCATTCGGCTTGCACCAACTACAGGGCTGACGTAAAAATATCCTCAGTGGTTGACGGATCTTAGGTTAGAGTCCCCTTGCCATCAGGCTAACCGTGGGAGGTTCTCGTGGTTTTCCTCTCCATGTAAGGCAAATGCGGCTTAGTGTCCTCGAAAAGTCCTCCACGAAAGCAAATATCTCCCAATACTTGACCCAGAAGTTCTTTTGTCTTCTGGATTGGTTTCAAAATTACAAGGCTACGGAGTAGCAGCAAACCCAAAAATTGGGTCGGCTGTTCAACGATGGTTATAAAATAAATCATATGATAAATTTAGTTTTCGTTAACATGATAAGCGAAAAAATACAACTTAGCATGAGGAAATAAAACTTAAAAATAATTTATTTTAATATAATTCTTTTTCTCATTTGCTAAATATTGTTTACAAAGAAATAATAAAACTGAAATGAAATGTTCAATAACTTAAAGAAAATAAAAAAGAATAGCCCTACCGGGGAATGCTGGGACGAGGAGTCTGACTCTGACATGGAGATGATCATGAACTGTGAATGACAAAAATTTAAAGGATCAAAACTATGTCTGTGTATAATTTCTTTTTTTCAAAATTAAGTTATTCTGTAAAAAATCATACAAAAATGCCGAAAAAAATCACTGACATACTAGGTCATTAAATTCAAATACATTAGACTCTCTTTTAACCGGGTTTATTTTAACCAGTTTACTGCTTTAACTGGGAAATTAAAAGGCGAAAAATTATAACCGATAAAATTGCTAAGTTTTGAAATAAAATAAAATCCAATAATAAAAAGTGGTTTGTGAAACACAATGGAGTTACATGCAGCACATTTCTGGAAAAAAGAAAAGGACTCAAATTGAAATTGTGGTCCTTTGATTGTCCTTGAATTATGGTCATAGTTCGTCAGCTGAGTCATGATTTTTATCGACTTAAGAAAATTATAACTTGAAGTCATGATTTTCACAAGTCGATGCATTTTTTTTCAGCTTTATTTTTCATTTATTTATTTATTTTTAATGTTACCATGTTCAATCTTTTTATCTGTTATTTTTATAATTATTTAAGTTATTCATTCAAATCTCCGTTTATTGGTCTCATTACAAAATTTATTTATTGATTGAAATGCTTTTCATTCTTTTTTTCATATCTGAAATATTGTCAAGACCAGATTAAAGAGAGTCTATTGTAATAAATGCTTGCTCAAGATTAAATTGTGCTAAATTAACAAAGCAAAAATGACAAAATTAATGAAACTGTATAAAAATGTAAGCTAGAGAAATGGGCAAACCTCATATTAATATTTAGGTTATCATCCAGTCTTTTATAAGCAGAAATTAGGAATTAATGACCAAAATCTTATCAAAAATTATACTAAGTGCTAAAAAGCTTATTAAAAAAGAATATTTTAACATAAATAGGATATTATTATTTGATCAAACATTTCAAACTTTTGTGAAATTATCACATGTAAAATATGTTTCGATTTTCAAATTTTACGTTAAAATTAAATGATAACTGTGTTGCTTAAAATAAAACCAGAAAAGTAACAGTCGCTTATTTATTTATATAATTTCCTATTTATTAATTTAACTTCTTATTTTTATTTTTAATTTTCATATTTCGTTTTTCCATGCATTAATTTTTTAGATAATTTAATTGGAAAATTGATATAAATTCAATAAAATTTAAGCAATTTATTGAATAATCATGTCATATAATGATGCAAAGAACAAAAACAACTCACAGCTATATCAGATATTTTTATTTCTGAGCAAGAAATTAAACTATCAAAGCATTTAGGACACAAAGTAAAGTGTAATAAATAAATAAAATAAAAGTATATTCATGTTTTGTAGCTATAAACACATTCTAATAACATTACACTGTAAAAAAGAATTTTTTTAAATTGAGCAAAAACATGTCAAAATAGCTCTAAAAAAATGCTGTCGAATTTGAAAACCCTATGTATTTAAAATTCAATCAGAATAAGCTCGTTTTTTTAACAAAATGAGTGTGAGAGAAAAAGAGTTGAAAGTGTGAGCGAGATATTCGTTGGTTGCCGACAGGGTTCGAACTAACGACTTCCGGGTCCGTAATAGAATGCTGTAACCATGGTCAATGACACATACTGATTTCTTATATCAATGGCACATAGGGTTGTAATTTGGAAAATATGGTCAAAATAGCTTCGTCAAGAGATTTTTTTAAATTTCACTTTTCGTTTATTTCGCTATATTTTAAAATTTTTTAATGTGTGTCATGATTCATCACGGCAATTACTATATAGAGCTTCTTAACTCTCCCTGGTAATTAAAGCAGTAGTACAACTATGGTTCTTAAAGCATCCCACCAGACACTCGGAAGTCCTTGGTTCGAATCTTCGGCTGGCAGCCATTCAACATATCTCTTATATAGTTCTTCCACATGCATTTTGTTCAAAAATGTATAAGCTGTTAAAACTTTGAATACACAGGGTTTTCAAATTCGAGTATTCGAATGTTTCGAAACTATTTTGACACATTTTTGCTTAATTTTTAGATACCCTTTGTTACAGTGTTGTTGTGCAGAAACATTATGTGTATGGCTTCAGTTTCAAAACAATAGTTTAAAAAAATAGCTATGTAAGTCTACTCATTTTCTCTAAAATAAACAAAATAAATCACTACTTATTTTTTTTAATTTAACATATTATACCTGAAAAAAGATATTTTTGAACTGTACGATAATTAATATTTTTATAATTTAAAACCTTCTATTTATGACCCCAGTCATATATTTAGTTCATTTATATGAATTCATATTTAAATATGAATTCATAACAATATCTAAAGTTCAGCATTTTTTCAGAAATATAATAAATAATTTTGAAAAAAAAAAATAATTAAGGCAAATAAATAAAAAATGAGGCAAAGTAAAATGCACAAGTACTCAATTTTTTAATTCTTGAAACATATGTAAATAAAATATTCTGATGATCCAAACCAATAAATACTATTCTTTAGAGTGGGTTTTAAAAAATCACTTTTCACGTTTACATAAAAAAATTTAAAATCTTGAATAAAACTGAAGAAGTCCTTTACTGTAGTTGCTTTGTACTTGCCGAGAAATCCATCATCATTACCAAATTATCTAAATTATAAGTAGTAAGCTGCTAATAGGGGTACAATGAACTATTAATTAATAAATAGTATTATATTATATATTACATAATTAATAATAAAAATGTTATAATTTGATATAAATATGAAAATGCATACATTAAAATTATAATTAATTGCTTTTGAGCTTATTATATCCAATAAAGAGGATAAAATTTTCCCAAATTACGTATTTTTAAGTATATATATATTTTTTTAAATTTTTTTTTAATATTGTATTGTGTTATCTTGGCAATTTTTAACTGATGAACTATTAATTCAGGTGAGAATAAGAAGCCCTCATATTTCCCGTTATTTTCTTTAAATTTTGTAAAAGAATGATAAAACTAAGCCAAGCATCTTAACGAATTAAATCTTATAGAGGATATTTTAAAAAAGTAACTTACATTTGTGCAACATAAGTAAGAAATTTTGAACCTTTCGTACTGTTTGTCTACTAAAGAACTCCCTCGACAGTTTCCAGAGGATTGTTGTTGACCATATTTGCAAATTTAAAATGTTTCAATTATGTGTGTGGGGTAAATATTTAGTTTTAACTCTTTGGCGAGAGAGATTTTTGAAAAGTTTATTTCATTGAACGAACTTTAACAATTCTCCATCTACTTATTATTTCTGGTTGACGAGGGAGGTTTCAGAAGTTTAATTCTTTAAAATGATATTTTCTTTTTTCAACAATGGCAGATAAACCTAAACTCAATAACGGAAGAAGTTTTTTTGATTCTACAGACAGTACTTGACTTTAAGGGGAAATTTGCACAGAGCCCACTAACTGCCAGTATACTGCTATACTCTGTTGGGTGAGGACTGATAGTGGAAGTAAACACAAAGGGTTGGGGACTATCGTAAACATTACCTACATTCGCCAGTTCCTTGTGGCGTCAATGGCTCTTTTCATGTTCACCATTAGTCAGATTAGCAATGTTTTTAAAACTTATTGGTAAACCAGCTATGGACCAAGTGTCAGATGGCATTGTTTCCTTTCTCTATCAGTTCTCACAAAAGAGAGAATAGTTTCAAACTAGGATCGGGAAACAATACAACAGATTCGGATACAGTATAAGGACCTCCGGATTATCCCTATCATCTGACTATATATTCTTTGTAATTAAATTCGAATAACATTTATATATCACTAAATATAATTCTAGAAAAAAAAACGTGATATTAGAACTATTGAAATCCGAGCTTACGACATCATTAGTAGAATTTGGCATAGTTGAATTTCGTATCTAATGGCATACAAAACTCGTTGCGAGCAGCGCGCCTTTAACACCAAGTATGCTGTAATAAGTTACAAAGCCTTCAACCTTACATCGCCAACAGCCAAGGTGAGGAATAATCTATGCGAAACAATAACCATCCTTTCAGTTTTTCAAGAAAGAGAAGAGCATCACCCTACAAACACACCTCATTTTTCCAAATAAAATGAGCATTCTTCTAGCTACTTAATCGCTAAGTTTCAGCCCATAGCAGCCCCATTACCACAAAGACTCTATTTGTGGACCTAATCCTGCTCTTCGGGGTCCGGTAGTTCTACAAATAACTATAAATCTTAGTAATTACATCTCTGAGCCATTAAAGCGTCGCATAGAGGCCTTTTGAGAAGTCAGTGAGAAAGATGGCGGTTGTATCATCAGAAAGGCCGACAAATCGTTCCATTGCGTGATATCTAACAAGAATGTTATGAAGTCACGCTATTCCAACTCCCCACGCCTTCCATTTGGTTTTATATACCTATTATCCGGCAGCAGGATCCAACCCCTTCCTACACCAGGACAAAGCCAAGATTAGACAAAAGGGATGATATTGTTTGGCACAGTTTCACCATAAAAAGTTTCTTTATTGTCTTCGAATGACAAGTGTAAAATTTATCAGAAATGGATGACGAAATACATTTTGAAAATGGATGACGAAATACATAAAATAATATGCATTGATGAAACTTTTTAATGTTGAAAAACATAATAGTGTTTATCAAATCTAGTTGATTCTTTACTTCAATCATTTTGTCCAAAATTTAATAAATGTTTTCAAAATTTTGTACCGACTCCGAATTTTAATTCCGACTATTGAAATTTTAAAATTGATAGCTGTATTATTTACATAAATTATTACTTGCGGTCTTGAAAAACTGAACAATGTTCTGTAAAAATGTAAAAACCATGGTAATGAACAAACAAAATAAATAATTAAGAAATAAAGAAGGAATATAATGAAAAAGTAAAATAAATAATAATAAGAATACATTAATTAATGCCTTTATGGTGTAATTAATTCTGACTTACGGCTAAAAGTTTATTTGTTTGAAGATAAAATTTTAAATTAAAGTGCAAAACAGAAAAACTAATAAATCCATACTTATGAAATTAACCTATAAAACTAGGTCACCCCTGAAACAATAGACCACTACTGAACTAATTTGATCTAATTTAAGCTCCTGAGTGTTTACTTTGTATTCATATGGGAACAACATTATCTTTTTCTCGCGAAATATATATAAAAATTGCTGTCATATTTTTTAAGGCAGTAACTGTAACTTTAAGAAATGTTGTTATTTATACCTTTTTGTATTTGTAGAAATTTTTATATTTCTAGAGAATATAATTTATGTGATAGCCTATGAATAAATGATTTAAGGTTGTAATTTTAAATAAGTAAATAATTGCGTAATTTAACATTTTACATAAAATTTATTTTATTTTAAGTATTAAAAACATTTTTTACTAAATTTCAAGCAATACGACTGATCTGACTGTTGTGTGAAATTTTTCATAAGAATTTTTGTTAATGTTAATTTTGTTAATATGAACAATATTTTGTTAATATGAACACAAATGTCGAATTAAACTATCTTAATACATTATTCAATGAAATAGATTTTTGAATAATAGTACGAAGCAAGACCTTACTTTATTTTATATTAAGCATCAAATGCATTTTCTTTTTTACCGAAATTTCATGCAGTACGACGCATCTGTATGTTGTGTGAAATTTTACAAAGGATGTTTTGTTAACGTGAATAGGGACCAATCAAGACAAAGTCAGGCCCAAGGCCCTCAACATTTTCCGAGCCCCTAACGAAATATTTTGAAATTAAATTTCTGAAGAGTAGTCCTAACAATAAAAAGATTCTATTGAACTGCATGATTCAAGAGAAACATTCTAAAAAATTTTGAAAGCAGACAATTGAAGATTATTTTTCTAAGATAAAGTTTGCGCATCTAAATAATAAAGCAAAATATAAAATGTTGAGTGTAAATAAAAATAGTTTGGTTACCACAACAAGTGAAATCAGTGATGTTTGCTAAAAGTCACTGATTAGCTGAATTATTTTAAAGATTGTAGCCTTCATCTGCAGCTTTACATAGTTGTTAAGAATTAGCTTTTAGTTCTTGTTGACACTAATTATTTATAAAAGACTTTGCGAATATGCATTCTTGTTGCATTTACTTAAGCCGTTGGAGTAAAAATTGTACCAATTAAAATTGAGCTGTACTTTTGAATTTGATAAGTGCAATGTTTACACGAGTTTGGCTTATCACAATATAATGAAAATTTGAAATAAAAAAAATGCCTTTTTGAGAAGAAAGAACTGTTTCTTTGAGTATTTAAAAAAAAAGTAATTTTGTGGACTTTTTACTAATTTTTGAGGTCTCCAGAAAGTGTGGGCCCTAGGCCCTGCCTATTGGGCTTGGGTGTTAATCAGGCCCTGAATGTGAACAATGCTCTCAATTACAAATTGCAAGTGTTGGATTACACTATGTTAATAAATGGAGTAGATTTTCGAATAATAGTGAGAAACGAAACCTTACTTTATTTTATATTAAGCTTTTCATACTTTTTTCTTTACCTAAATTTAATGCAATACGACACAATGCAATGCGATCTGTTGTGTGAAATTTTTAAAATAAGTTTTTGTTATTATGAACAACGCACTCAATCAAAAATATTGGATTGAAATGCTTTAATTCATTAATCATCAAAGTAGATTGTTGAATAACAATTAGATCTGAAACCTTACTTTATTCTTTTTAAGTATTTGAAATATTTTCCACCAAAATTCCACATCATAATATACGCTCGTCTTTTCAAATAAATTGTACAAATTTTATAGTCAATTGTGCGAGCAATAATTAATCTCCAATTTTACGAAATTAGAAACCATAACCTCTTATCACATCTTCAGGAATAAATTCAAAATTTGGAGAAGTAAATTTATCAAAACGTACGGGTGGTGTTAGAATATTTTATTTTCAGTTATATTTGCGTATATATATGTATTAAACAGAATTTTATATAAAAATAAAAAGGGTTTTATTTGAAAAGAATATTTGCTAATAATAGTTTTATTGTAACGAAGATAAGCTCGCAAAAAGTGTATTTAGAATCTAAGAAAGTAGAGATGATCTGTAAATTTCGAAAACATTAAAAGTGAATAGTTAGCCGTTACAAAAAAAATTTTTTTTGTTTGAGCAAGTGTAGAAAAAATTATTTTTATGTTAGAGCAAGTGTAGAAAGTTTTTAGGAAGAGTGACACTATTTGAAAGAAAGATTACGGAAAGATTTGAAAGAAAAAGTTTTTAGTTATACCGACACACTTAAAAATATACTTGAAAAAAGAAAAAGAAGAAAAACAGGCTGATCATAATATTTTCACCAAATAGCGCATTATTTTTAATGTAAGCCTAAATGATGGAGATTTTAAAGAGAATACATGGATAAAATAATCCTAGAAACTAGGCTTTATTGCTAATTACGTAATGTTTAGGTTTGATTCAGTTAGGTTATGAGTGAAATTAAAATAAACAACACGAGACATTCAATTTTAAATGATTGCAAAACAATCAATAATTACTGTAGCTCTTAAATTTGCAGTTTCTTTTAAATTAAGATATTTATCTATTTATATTTGGATTAGTTCTTAAACACGATATAAAAATGAGGTGTTGCCCCTGCATATCAGTAAATCTTGAATGATATTCTGATTTTATTATGTTCACAATAGAAAATAATTTCAAAAACACATGTTGATCTAAAACTACATCAATATTTGACAGAAAATCATGAGATTTAGAAAATTGCTTGTTTGGTAAAAATTTTCTAATGTCTAAATGCTAATTGGATCACTTATAGTTGAATTGAGTTCTGAAGTTCAATAAGTTTCAAAAAACAATATTATTTTAAAATTTTTTTTTTAGTTTTTCACTAAGCATACCTCTGAAAAAAAAAAATTACCTGCCACTGTGAAAATTTCCCTGGGCCAGTCTGTGTAGCATGCGTGCTACGCCTTATCTATCCATGATTTATAATAACAACAAGAATTACATAAAACGAAGACAAAACAACACAAGACTAATAATAAATCTCTGGTTATTAAACAAAAAACTCAGATGAAAGTAATAAAACGTTTGTTATTAATGCTTTTAAAAACAAAACTCTAACTACAAGATTTCCATTAATTTCTGAAAAATATGAACCAAGAAAACAAAATCACATTTAAATTCCAAACCAGAAAAGACAAAAAAAAAAAAAAAAGTAAATTTCTGAACGGTCTACACCCAAATATATTTAGCCGCTACTTGCATTTTGATTACCCTCCAAGGAATTTGATCTTTGAACGAAAAATGGAAACGAAAAAAAAAAAAAAACAATAAAAACCGCGGGTACTATTTTAGCTAAATAAAATTGTTCATCCTAAATGGAATTAAATTAAGTTCCGCTTATAATACTTTTTTTCTTCTTAAACCACGTCTCATTGATAATGGTAGTATTTCAAGTTTAGGATGAAAAGCAATCAATACAAACGGACAAATGGCTGGAAGCATGGGGTCTAGGGGCGGGCGAAGAAGAAAATCAGTACGAACACACTACGCGAAACAACATCTAATGCCCACAGAGCACAACAACACGCTTTTAACGAATGATCCTGCATCTAGCCCCCTCTGTGAATCATTGGCGAGCATTTCAACTCCTAACTTCGAAGGAATGATTTATGTGAAAAGCTGTAGATGCTGTCCCCACCTCTTTTCATCTTCTATCCTCCAAGTGGGTAGTCATGGCAACGCGTACCTCCTCTTTTCCACAACCAAAAGGAAAGGAATTTTAAGGAGGACCGAGAGCAAAAGATGCTGCTCCAGTTAGAACAGTGAAAATCTTCCTCCTCCCCTTTTCCACTTCCTCTTTCTATGTATGAAAAGAATCCTGGTTAGATATTCTGGTGATTTTCTTTTGTGTTGGGAATTATGAAAGCAGTTAAACCTGGATTAACAATGAGAATCAGGATGTGGATGCAAAAGAAGAAAAAATGGATGTTTGCATAAAAATATTTTTTCGATTTCTATCGAAAAATTAAATCTTTTAACTTTTATTTAGGTTGTATTATTAAATGTATTTTACCCTCAAATGCCATTTTGAGCATTCAAAAATATAGTTAAAACCGACCAAAATGTAAAATTTGCCTTTAAGGTCTTTTTCGTATCCCTTTTAAAGATGTTAAGGAATATTGAAGCTTTAAATTTCTATCTCGAGTTTTCTTTTTATGAAAATGTCAAAACCAGCTTTCAAATTCTGTTATAACTTATAAATTTTGTTGTACGACAAAAATTTCCAAATCCTCCCCAAAAAAACATTTAAAAGTGCCTTATAAAATTATAACCTGAATATAAGTAAAAGCATAAATCTGCTTTTCGCAAACGTTAGTATTAATGATGTACTTTTGGAATCATTTTCTAGTTTTATATTCAACCTTTTTTTTAATCCAAAATGTGTAAGACCAAACATCAGGACATTTTGTGGTTAACAAACTGCTCCAACGTTATACTCAGTTACACAAAATTTAAAAGCTATCTTTAGTGAAAATTTCTTGCATTACGCTCTATAATTTAAAGTAAGGAAACAATTATTTTAAATATAATACAAATATTCAAATATGCTTCACATTTTGTTCAAAGCATATGTTAATATGTCAATATTTCAAACACAAAAGGAACTTGCAAATTTTTCTTAACCCTGTTGAAACTTTTTGCAGAAATATATTTTGATATAAATTACATATTTTATGTTCTTTGAACAGTAACTTTCATTTAGATCATTTATCGAAAGTTTGTAGCTTATAAATTTAGCGAAATATCAGACAAATTAATTTTTGCTTGCAGATGAGAAAACATTGAGTTCAAATGCATTAACGTTAAACGAACTATGATTGCAATTTTCATTCTTAAAATATTATAATACAACTCACATTTTCAACGAAGATGGAAAAAAAAGAGTTAATAACATTCTTATATTACTAAAATTACAATTTATTGAAATAAAATTATGTCTTAAGTTTAAATACATAGCATTTCATAGAGACTCACGATATAATTTATTACAAAGCTCTTATGCTAGAGTAGAACCTTTGCAACTTCAATAAGTCTACAAAGCCATGATATAAAAGACTACTTTTACACAGGTTATTATTTTCAAAGAGTTGGTAATTCAGATAGCAGCATTTAAAAAATCGTGTTTTCTAAAACGTAAAGAATGCTTTCTGGAAAGCAAGAATATTACAATCAAAAATGATTTTTTTAACTTTATAGCAAGCATAATTTATAGCATACATATTTTGAAAAAGAACAAGCTTTGTTGTTTGGATTTCAATACATTTATGTTTGAGAATTTCACTCTTATTTTATATAATTCCCAAACAATTTTTTGGAAAAAAAATTCTGAAAACAAACTAGCTCAAACTAAATCTTACATTTGAAAAAACATTTTTTTTACTACTTAATAGGGTGACATCTTTTGTGCATTCATATCTTTTTTTTCCTCTCTGAAATGTCCGTATAATCAAAATCATTGCAAAAAAATATTTTTAAAAAATATAGTGCTGTTAAATCCATACAGAAATTTTACGCACCGATTTATAGTAGAAGATTCTTTTTCACCTGGTTGTGCAGGTTTCAAATGAAAACTCAACAAATTGTTTTAATTTCTCAATTTTTACAAAAAATAGAAAATAAAATATTGTTCTAAGATTAAGATGAAAAAAATAATATTATTCTTGTAACATTTTTAATGCTTTTTTTTACTCATTTAAAAACTAATAATTCATATTCTTGTAACATTTTTAATGTTTTTTTACTCACTTAAAAACTAATACTTCATATTAAATATGTGTTTACTTTAGTCGTTTATTATTTAACGTTCTGTGTTCAAGCCTTGAATCGGAAGAACTGCTTAAATAAAGAATTACGAAACTTCTCTCCTAAAACTTTACTTCTAAATTCTATTACAATATATTTTTAACCTAAATCAGTTTGATCAATTACACACCTTTAAAAAAACCGATGCTTTACTATAATGATAATAATGTAGATGATGAATACAGTTAGGATATAATAATTTCTTAAGAAATAAGCTTAAAGGTAAGGAATACAGAAAACATTATACTGCGCTTCATGCGTTAAGTGTTTATAAAATTAGCCATATTCCTTGATTACCATAAAAAGGCATTTAAATTTTCTTCACCAATTTAATAATTTTATGTGCTTTAACTTACTAACTACATGTTTGAATATCGCTAGGAAGTGCTAGCCCTTTAAACCTTTTTAATAACTACACGCAAAATTAAAGGTAAAAAGCCACAATAAGTTTTAGCTATTTTTTCTCTTCGATCTTGCCGGTGGGATTAACGAAAATGTTAGATGGGGTAATTATTTCTTACAATGAATAAACTCTTCGAGGTAAAATTCATATGGATGCTTTCTATGGTCGAAAATGAGCTAAAATTTGCTTTGGCTATGACTTTTTTCACGGGATGGGCTATAATTTTTGGTGGCTAACGTTTCACGTCAAAAATTTGCACTGTTAAAATCAAAATTCTAGCAGTGTATGAGTAAGTGCATGTGTAAGTGCAAATACAACACTCAAAACTCGTGCGAACAAGAATCGTCTTGTAGTTATTGGACGATAACAACGCTAAATTATAACATTTTCTTAAAAACAGTCACTTTAACGATAAAACTTATTATTGAATAAATGCTCATAAAAAAGAATTAAGAATAATAACCCTTCAAATTAATCAGTTCTTTTTCAATTTATTTGACGTATTAAATCTATTACTGAAAACTGTATGTTTAACTACGAGTTTAGTATATATATATATATATATATAAATATATATATATATATATATATATATATATATATATATATATATATATATATATATATATATATATATATATATATATATATATATATATATATATATATATATTATTTCTTTTTTTTTCCTAGTCCAGTTTCATATGATCAATCATCATCACACAACACTTAACTTTTCAACGAATCAAGCTAATTGCGATCACGCAAAATTGACTTCCATTTAGACTCGGAATAACTATTGATTTCCTGACATCTTCCATTCTTTTTAAATGTGTTTGTGAACAATAGCGTGCAAATATTCACATGCAAATGGAACAAAATAAATCTACCTGCAAGTTCCACGAAATCTTTCCAAATGCTTCTGGCACGTGCATTTTGAAAGCATTTGTCGAAATAAAGAGAAAGGGGGGAAAGTAGTAGTTCCAAATAAATATTCTGATTCTAATTATGAACAGAATTTACTGAGTACTCTCAGTGAATTACATTTTGGGAAATAAAAATGGTTTGAAATATTGCGATTTGCTAACCGAAATTCGACCTTTTCTCATGATCCCTCTGTCCTATGCTAGGTCAAAGGTGCCCTCTGCACAATCGTCATGTTACCTGCGTGTATCGATTTTTGGAGAAATGCGGACAAAGGTAATACAGCTAGATTAGACTCTGGATAGCCGCAGATGACTTTATTATAGGCTATTAGTTTAGATAGCCGCTATCTTTTTCTTTTCAACGTTGAGTCATGTCATATATTTTCGAAATTTTCAGGTCATTTTTCTGTCAAAATTAGAATTAATTTTAATATTTTCTTTTACTACGTTCTCAAAGCTTTACGCATTACTATGCAACCTAAATAAGCAATGACTATGGCTATTTAAATAGACATACTGTATAAGTTTACTGAAAAAGTTTACTGTAAATTCAGCAGAAAAAAATCATACTTTTTTTTAGAGAAAAAAAAATTGTTTAGAGATAAATAAAGTTTTTTTTCTATATTTAATTATTATACTTGCGTTATAAGAAATTCGCGTTTTTGTCATGCAGTTTTGCTTACCATAAGATAGCTACCTTTTTTTTCAAATCATTTTACAATTATTTTATATACTTGCTCTTACTTTTCAGCAATTATTTCATGGTTTTAAGCATAGAGGTTAAACTTTCAAAATTGGAATTAATTTTAATATTTTCCTTTACTACGTTTTTAAAGCTTTACGCATTACTATGCAACCTAAATAAGCAATGACTAGGGCTATTTAATCAGACATACTGTATAAGTACACTGAAAAATGCTGAATTTATATTCACTGTAAATTCAGCAGAAAAAAATCATACTTTTTTAGGAGAAAAAAAAAATTGTTTAAAGATAAATACAGTTTTTTTTTTCTATATTTAATTGCTTTCTTGCGTTGCAAGAAATTCGCGTTTTTGTCATGCAGTTTTGCTTACTAAAAGATAACTACCTTTTTTTCAAATCATTTTACAATTATCTTATATACTTGCTCTCACTTTTCATCAATTATTTCATGGTTTTAAGCATAGTGGTTAAACTTTCAATTTATATTCTACCATTTTCGAATTTATACTCTACCTCATTATTATCTGTCTTAAGATATTATCTGTCTAACATAGTTTTGAACTGTTTTACTTTTAAATATGATTTTAATGAGTCAGAATTTTAAGAAAAAGCTAGTTTAAGACAAAGGTGAATAAAATACAATAAGGTAATAAGAATTACCAAGCATAGAATATTTCCTTAAAAAGCAGTTCTATATTTTTTATGCTCGTGAAATTTATGAATAATTTGTATTAAAAAACATGAACATATAAATTTGAATCTGAAATATTAAATGTAAAAATTGGAATTAAAAAAAATGAAGCAAATTTTAGGATTATTTCGCAATTAAAATTAAAAACATTTTACATAAATTTAGGATACCCTACTAGCTCTTTTTTCCAGAAAAGTGCATTGCAATAAAATAAAGACATTATTTCCTCATTTTAGGTTTTATGCGATAAGTAATTATGTTATTTGCTATTCAACAATTTAAGGTAACAATTTATATAAAATCAATATGCTATAATTTTAGTTCTATTATTTTTTCCGAATAATTTTCTGCTAAAACGAGTTTATGTAATAGATCTTAATTATTACTCGTTTTTATAATGGTTATTTAAACTGCGCACTATCACAAAAGATAACACTTGATAAATGAAAAAGCAGAAACAACACAAGCACGATAAATTAAATAATATTGTATGGTTAATGTAGTTTTGCATTCTATCCATTATTATATCGTACCACAAATACTTAACCGGAATCTTAAATTTAAGAATTTGACTAAGACTAAATTTTTTTTCTCTTTTCATAGGACTCAAATGTGAAATGAATTTAATACTCCTTTATGGTTAATTCATTTTTGGATACAATCCAACAACATAGCATACTACAGGAATTACATATAAGTTGTATATATATAATCAAAAGATGAAAAAGTAAAGATGAAGATTAAAAAGTAAATGCATTTTTATTAAAGCTTAATGTTTAATTAAATGTTTAATGCATTGTTTTTATTTTATTAAAAATGAAAAAGTAAAGGAATTTTTATTAAATTCACCCAAATGCAATCAGAGTTCAACTATACAGCTCGAGTGGAATTTTCTCTCTTACTGTTTCGAAATAACAAACTACAAAAATAAACAAATGAAAAATCTTTATGCTTATGTTACTCTTGTGAAAGGCTTAGGTAGAAAATATAAATGCGAATTTCGCGAAAAATTTGCAGAATTAATTACAAGATTTATTATTTTAAAGCAATATGTATTGAATGTCGTCAATATGCATGAATAACAAACGAAAAAAAAAATATCAGAATAAGTAACTATTCCAAATCATGCAACCAATGCACTTTATTCTTTATGCAACGCATTCATTTATTCTCCATTCTAATTACTCGTTAATCACAGAGTAAATAACTATTCCAAATCATGCAACTAATACAACTTATTCTTTATGCAACTTTTGCAACCTATTTATGATTCTCCTTTTTAATTACTCAAGAAAAAACAAATGAAAAAGATGCCATTTATTAATTTTCCTTTCTAATTATTCAAAAAAAAAAAAAAATTTAAAGTCATCATTTATTTATTCGTCTTTATAATTATTCGGGAAGAAACTGATGAAAAAGTTATCATTTCAGTGCATAAGTTTTGCCATAAAGAAAAAAAAAATGCATCTATGTAATAATTACATAAATGAAGCAATTGTAACAATTATATTAAAACAATTACGCAAAAAAAGTTATGATAGATCATATATTTTTAGTCTCTATATTCTTTGAAATATTTTTACTAGGAAATAAACTCTGCATGCTAATAATGTTATCAATATGCTGAAATCAGTATGAGTACTGAATACTAATAGGAGAAATGATAAAATGTACAATAGATCGACAAAAATATTAAATAACTATTGAATTAAACTAGCATTTGCTATTTTTAAAAACCATTTCTATTTAATATAAAATGGTTTTGTCTAAATTTGAATTTCTTACGTTACATATAGATAAATTATTCATATTTTTAAATAATTATTTCGCTGAATAAAACGATCGTAAACATACAATCGTATTCATACAACAAATACGTTTTCTTAATAAATACTTTAAAAAGTAATTGTTTTGAAATTTGACTCAAATGTATTAATCTATTATCAAACTCATATTCTATTATAGCATTCTTGAATTGAAAGGTACAACGTATAAAATTTAATTGAGTATAACAGAGTACATAAGATTTTTTAAAATAAACCTTAACATTTCAGTTTGAATATTGCATAGTGAAAGAATAATCGTGTAACTATGATCGGTATTTTTACGTAGTATTGTAAATAATTTTAAAACATTCAATTTTTTCGCACTTACATTGAAAGGGTAAGCTGATTTGCAGATAAATTTCGTACAATAGAGTCAATGACAGCTGTTTACTTAAAAATTTTAATTTTTGTGCAAAATGAACTTGCTCTGAAATTAGTTGACAGTTTTCGTTTCTATAAATCATGTTCATATCCTACATTTCATAGAAAATAAAATCGATACACAAAATAACATATTACTTTCCTTTTTATTTTTCATGAAATAAATTCTAATGAACAATCTCCGCGAAAAACTCAAAATATTCAAACACAATATAAATTTCAGAAAC